>NW_022987910.1:5882379-6427379 GCF_902827165.1 Trematomus bernacchii
ATTTTCTGTCCTATTCATGAAGTCCTGTAGCCCGAGGGTGTGTTTAAATTGCATCCTGCAACAAAAAAAAAAGGCACCACAAAAACCCCGGCTCTAGCCAGTCACAACTCACCAATGCCATTTCCTCAGACTTTGTTTGTCTGCATGATTCGGTGGGGTTATTTGTTGATCTGGTGATTCAAAAGCCATTTTGGTTCATTGTGGCTCATATATTTACTTTCAATTTAATGTAGCGCCTTAGGTTTCTATGTACCTTGACCTATAAGAGGTGACTCTTGTGTGTGCTATATTATACTCCCACCGTTCGCCTCTATCTCCTCCTCCATCATTTTGGCCTATTTCCATCATGACTCCTCCTGTCTGGCAGCCACGCATTTCCAGTTCACTCCCATATGTGAAAGTCAGAGGGTAGGAGTGGAAGCGGCTGGTTTAGGCTGGGGCGTTCTTTGGGGTTGGAGTGGGTGGACATTAGCTCAACAGTATCTCTTTGCTATAAACACACACACACGGAAACACACATGCACGCAAACAAAATCATCTCAATAGATAGTGACAGGGTTTCTTAGCTACTGGCCATAGAATATTACAGTTTAACACTGGGTTAGTTTCCATATTCTTGTGTTAGAGCAGCAACCACAGCCAGTGGTTATGTAAAAATGCTGTAATTTATAGTGGTCCTACCATGTTCTGCTGATGATCCACAGTCTATTTAGAGAATAGAAACGGCAGCAATATAATTGTGGCTTTGTCAGCTGTTTCCACCATCCTCGTGTTGACACACCTCGACGCTGTGCACACCAGTACACGCTGAGACACATAGTGGGTGGTCGCGGAACTGAGAAAGACATTATCTTATGATTATTGAGATAATACTGTACACCCGCGCCAGTCTCAGAGCAGCCCATCAATCAGTCGACTATTTTGCGCGCTTGCATGCCACAACATGAGCAGCTCTGAGAATGTGTAATTTTAGCCTGGCTTTGTTTGCTTACCCCTCCGTGCTTTGATCAAGGACAAGACAGGCACCAGAAAGCAGAGGGTCTTCCTGTTGAAGTCCCGCAGTAACTCATCCTTAGGCTTTTTACCCTGTGAGCCTGAATCTTTACTTTAGTGAATGTGGAACTCGGACAGAACAATACAAAGTTTTATCCCTGGAACTTGGAGGTCTTGATACCGTGTTTAATCTTTGTCATTGAAAGGTGGATGCCCTCAGGTCACAATTATTACCAATAACAGTACTGTTTCCAAAAGGCCTTAGTCTGGTAAACGGGTTATGTGTGTGTGTGTGTGTATGAGTGTGTGTGTGTATGTCGCATGCTCAGTGTTCCTTGTTGGTCCATCGATCAGATAAGCTTTTCCATTATCCAAGGCTTCAGTCTCTGCTTCCCATAGCCTCCCCTTATCAGACTCCACTGGGGCCACACACAAACATGCACACACATGCACACACACACACTCACACACACTCCCAGGTCAGCCTGATGCCCTTCACACACTATGGGTTAGATAGGGGAGCGAGGCGGTGCTGAGTGATGGTGGCACAAGGTGCTGACGTGTGTACGTATGTGTTTGTGTGTGTGGATGTGTCAGGGATACCTTCTGCAATTGCAAGCACTTCTCATTGGCAACGCACTGATACTGGTGAGGTATCATTTGTGTCACTTCATTTGTTTTGCTTGGTCTGTGTGTGCGTGTGTGTGGGATGGGGGCAGGGAAGCATGTAATAGCAGATGTCATTGGGATTGGTTGAAAGAGCTGCAGTTTGGAACAGCAGGGTTGTATTTGCAAATCCTGGGTGGTCTTCTAATGGCTCTGGTCCTGCAGTTAACCTGCCTCTAACTGTAGGGTGTGTCCTACATTAAATGTCTATTTCCTGCCTCCCATGTTGGGCTATATAAAGCGGCTGTACCACTGACCTTGGCCCAGTCATTGTACAGTCACGCAGCCAGCTTCCTTCATTGCCATCGGCAGATCATTTTGTGAGCGTGTGTTTCTTCTCTATCATGAGATTGTGTTGTGGTGCTCTGATCACATATATGTATATATTTACACGCACACACATTTCGGCACTGATGAACAGGTTTGCCGTTTGTGTGTGAGAGGTATTAGTGCTCAGCATCAGTAATCCCCCATTAGTGGCCTTGCATTTGAGGATCCTGATCGCTCAATGTCACACAGCCCATCAAGAGGGTAAAGTACATGATGCAGCATGATGTGAGAATGACATATATTAGTGTGTGTGTGTGTGTGTGTCAGGGAGGCAGAGAGGGGGAGAGACAGAAGCACTGTATATGCCAGATAGACATGACTGTGTGACACGTGAGAAAGACTGACACTGAAAAAGATTGAGGGAAAGAGAAAAAAACGAGTCAGAGAACATGGAAGTGACAAGAGGGAGCAAGAGGGAGAGACTGAGAGAAATAAGGGGGGGATGGGGGAGGGAGGGGTGCTGGCACCAGCCTACTCAGGGCCAGATGTTTTGCGGCTAAAAAACTAGAGATGAATCAAAGCCATGTGAAGAGATTTATTAGGTTCCCATAGGAGCCCAGGCAGTATTACATGAAGCCCGCTCTGTTTACAGTGGCAGGAACCCCTAAACCACCCATCAACTACACTACTGGCTTGGCTGGGAATGTGAAGACTTTATATTTGGACTTATATAGGCTTTTGTCTTTATTCCTTTTCTCTCAGTGAATGTGCTGGAGGAGTTGGAAGAGAAACACAAGGCTGTTTAGTCTGAGTGCGTGAGCCAGAGTAGTCAGCTGTAGCTCTGCCCAGTACAGTAGCACCCGCTGAATGTCTTTATTTGGCATCTGTTTCCCTCCATTTAGAGTTGATTTCAGATGCGTTTCGCCTACTCTGTCTGCTTCACATATTGAAGTTTGACACAGAGACTGCAATACAACTGGCTGCCTAATGTTTCAGGATTTCATTGACAGAACAGTGAAAAAGTTCCCCCATTTTTTTTTTTTTTTATGAATCACTTATGGATCCAATCTAATGCTGTCCATTTCATAATATTGGTGATGGAATGCATGCCGTGCCCTCTTGTGTTAATGGCTGCATCAGTAATGGATCCACACTGTATTGCTGCTAAGAGCTGACTGAATAATCTGCCCCTGCTGTGGCTGGAAAGACTGAGCCAGCTGTTTAATGATGTCAGCGTGCTGGAGGGGAAACGAACGAACGCACACACACACACACACATACACACACAGAAGGACGGACAGAGTTAGGCACACACACTTGAGGACAGACAGACGCGGACACGAGGCAAACGAAACGCATCCGTCATCAGCTGAACAGCTGAACTGACTTCACGGGAAGGAAACACCAACGCAGCCACCGTCAGGAGAACCGCGATCATATGCAGCATACCGACGCATAGTGAGGAGAGACAGATATGTAGACAAGTCCCACTGTGAAATTAATGGGCCTGCCTTCCAAGTGTATGGATGTGACACTCAGTTGTGAGGAGGTGTAACTAACAATTAACACTTTTTTTCCTTTGTTGTTGCAGATCGATGCCTTGAGTAAAAGAAGTAAAGAAGCAGAGGCCGCCTTCTTGAACGTGTACAAGAAAATAATCGATGTCCCAGGTAAGACTACACTTTATGTCTGTGCTGCGTGTGTCCTTTGTGTCTCTGTGTGTTTGTCTAGACACCTCCTGAGTCCCAAAACGTGATCAAAAGAACCACTTCTTACATGCAGACGGCACCAAATGAGGAAAGGGAAAAGCGCACGCCACCGTACCTCTGGTGCTTCTTCACTGTGCATCCAGGCGTGTGCGACGCCTTAATGTGTCCCCACGAGATCTCATCCCCACTGGTGAAGCCTTTAGAGGGTCTTAACAGAAGGTGCGTCCTGATATGGATGACAAGTGCGCCCACGATTGGCTGGCGTGAAGTGCACACATGAGCAGTCACGTTCAGCGCACTGAGGCCGAGGAGGGACACGCAGCACAGTGAAACAGAACACACACCGCCACAGAGCTACTGGGTGGAGAATTCAGCTGTATGGGAGCCCTGGAGAGGCCGTGTATGTAGAAATGAGAGAGGAGCTGGGTTCATCTATAGCGTAAGGAGGTCATCATATTCCCACATGGATAGACCTACAGTAATATCTTTGGATTGTACTGCTCCCAATAAGTCAGCGCCAGCTCTGACGGGGCTATTCTTAACTTGCAGCGAGACAATGATGTAATGCCTGATGCACACACGCACACAGACACAGACCAGCCTGACTAATGCAGCAGTCTTGAAAGAGGAAACAGTGTGTTTTGTTCTGTCTTCTATCAACTGAGGGCCTGGTTAGTCAGCCCAGTGTGCTCTGCTTTAGATTAAAGGTGTCTGGCGAGAGCGCTCGGCACCAGTGGCCCACAAGTCAAACTGCTTTTAACAGGCTGTAGAGTTGATTTGGAGGGGGGGTGGGCTATGTGAAGGACAAAGGTTTGATAAGAGGGAGAGAAAGTTGATTTTCAAGGGCACCGCAGCAGATAGGAGTCCAAATTCAGTGCATAGAGTTATGTTCCTTAGTGTTTGTTTGTTCTTGTGTGTATTTGATTGAGACTATGCAAGTGTGCACATGATGTGTGTTTGTGACAAGGTGTGTGTGCCCTGCATGGTGTGTCACCTTGACAGCTCAAAATCAGCATGAAATTCCCCAATCGTTCTCCGCTGATCTCTCATTAGCATAGTTAAGATATCTAACTGCGTCAGACAACACACACACACACACACACACACACACACACACACACACACACACACACACACACACACACACACACACACACACACACACACACAGCGCCACACACACAGCCACACACATCCCTTACCCCCAGCTGTAAGTTGTCAGTTCCTGTTATCTATACAACACACACACATAAACACACACGCACACACACACACATAAACACACACGCACACGCGCAAACTGCTCTTTTAGCTGGCATGCTGATGAGCGTCGCCTGCGTCTCTTGGCTGCCTGTCACCAGTCTGCCACCCATGAGCACCAATCAGATGTGATTGGCCTGACTGACAGGGCTCTCTTCATCACACTGACAGTTAACCCTGCTGTGTGTTCACAGAGATGTTGGTGAAATGCCTCGAGAAATGTGTTGTCTTCCGTCTGTCTCGTGTTCCTTTAATCTCTTATTTACCTTTTGCCTTGCCTATTCTGTACGGCTCCACTTTGTCCATCTGTCTGCTCCAATGTTTCTCTTTTTTTCTTGCTTTCAAGCTGCATCATAGTGAACGCTTTCACTGATCATAGCCCAGTAATCTCTGTTGTTAATGTGTCTCATCCGCTGTCTGTGTGTATCTACGAGTATCACTTATCCAGTTCTCCTGCTGTGTCAGCAGTTGACGCATTTCCCCCACATACAAAAACAAAGTTATCTTGCACACCGACAATAGTCACTGTTGATACAATGGTTGATAGTGTATCATTCAATAACCTTTATGGATAAACAGAATCTGGCTGAACTGACTTCGACCTTTCATTGTTGTAGCAGGCCAAATCTCTGTTCTGTTTTTCTCTTTCCAATCAGTGAAGTGCACAAGTGTTTTATAAGTATTTACAGTACAGCATTGCCAATAATGTACTTTATTAAGTCGATATCAGTGTTTGAATATATTTGAAATTAACATTACATTAGCAATGTTAGAATTTATCTATCAAGGTTTGTTAGTAAAGATAGGTCCAGTGTAGGACATTTTGCCGTTGAACATTAGTCGTACTTATTTACAAAAAACAATTGGCAGCTGTGGCATCATGTAGAGTTGTCATCCATCTATCCGACCGGTTGGTAGTTTTAAGTAAGAAAAATATAGCAGAAAGAAACCAGCAAATGTGTCATCTGAATTTACTGCAGTACAGTTTATTTTTTGCATTTCAGATCCCTCTGAAAAGGAATTTAACCACGATAATCCAGTATCAAATGATAATGTCAGTTCTGTAAATAAAGTCAATCCCTGACCTATAGCTGTGTGATGCATTAGTGACGGTAACATATAACTCTCCTTGTCATATTATTGCTAGTATTTGGGATATGTTTTGGTCCTAGCAATAACCAGTCATTCTCCACAGGGAGATCAAAGGTCAGGGTCAGCTGCAGAACAGTTCTCCTGGAGCTGTAGGAGATTCATTGCCTTGCTCAAGGACGCTTCACCAGGGCAAACTCCCGCTCTCACAGGGCCTTGGATGTAGTTATTCCTAGCTCACCAGGCCACCTCTCTGCCCTTGTTTGGGTAGTCTGTTTTGCAGTTTTCAGTGTGTTTAACGCGGTGTGTTTTGTCTCTGCCAGACCCTGTACCTGTGCTGGAGCTGGCTCAGCAGCTGCAGCTGAAGCTCCAGAGGATGCATGACATTGAGACAGAGAACACCAAACTTCGAGAGACACTGGAGGACTACAACAAAGAGTTTGCAGAGGTTAAAAACCAAGGTAAGGACAGGACACATGCAGAGCCACACATTTGGGGATTTTACTGACTCTGAGAGGGGCATGGATGTAGGGCAAACAATTAATCATAGAGGAGCACATATCACCATTCCTTAATTGTACGATACGTATTTGTGTAGTTTGGCAGGTTTTTAATATTCTCTTCTCTTGTATTCTGCGTTTGCTTTACCATTATGGCCAGTGAAAGTGCAGAGTACACTTGTGTGACCAAAACCAAACTAAGATGGTGTAGCAGGCTGCTTCAGTGAGGAGGGAAAACAGCCTTTTGGCTAGTAAAGGCACATTTACACTGATTAATAGATGGGAAGAAAAATATACAGACGAGAAATGAAGGTGAAAAGACGGGATCTGTCCTAAAAATTGAACACATTGTTTAAGGTCATCAGTGTATTGTAGTTGGAAATATAAAAAACAACAAGATGAAATAAAATAAAAATGTTTTAATCAGTTTGGCAATTGACCACCACAAAAGTAAATATTTGTTAAGACATTCAAACTGCTGCTACTCTGAGAACACTCTCAAAAGTAAAAGTAAATAATGATAGAAATGTTCACATGCAAGATAACAGCAAAAATGTGTTTGTTATGCTTGAAGGTAACCTCACCAATCCCAAGGAATGGGATTTTTCTTGATTCCTCTAGATTTAAGACAAATATATATATTTTGGCTTAAGTCACCTTAAAAAAATGGCTGTCAGACGGAAATGTGGAGTGGTGAAAAATATTCTAAATAGATTTAATTGTTTACAGTAATAAGTTAACTTGTTTTTTTAATAATGTGAACCTTTATAGGTGGCTCAAACTGGTTTTGCTGCTGCCAACATCACAGCTTTGCTATTGTTTTGGTACAAATGCCTGCTGGGGTGTGCGTCATACACTGAGTATGAGCAATTACGTCATACAACCCTACTTTAAGAATTTGGAACTATCCCTTTATTATTGAGCTCTAAGTGTGGTGCTACAGAGGTTTAATAATTGCTTCTTGCAAGTTTCTCCACTCAAAGAAACAAAACTCAATATAATATACGAGTGTGGTATCTGATCAGGGCATAGGGCTTTTTGTTTGTGGCGTGGGAGGATAAGGACACTCCGTATATTTTCTTGTTTATTTGGACCTTTGCCAATCACATTTCTGCATTATGTTTGCATGTTAATGAACTGAAATATAAGGTCATGGAAACATATTTAGCCCTTTTTCAAAGATCGAGGGCAAATTTGAACATATTCGAATGCCTTATACATTTTTCAAACACACAAAATGTACAAGGTTTTACATTTTCAAATAGGTTTCAGGGGGAAAGGAACACGAGGCACAGTTTCATGAATAAAAAACGACAGGCTACCTCGGGGTAAAGAAAGACGGAAAAACTGGCAGAGGCAAGAGATGAGTGAGAAGCAGCAATAAAAGTGGTATAATTTTGGTCGAAAAGGAGGAGTGAGCGAGCGAGCAGGCAGTGTTTTGGAATCCCCCTTTCCTCAGCGAGAGTTAATTGGAACAGCTCGATAGCGGCAGGGTTCCATTTTGCCATTGATTTTCCTGTTCCCTCATCCTTTATCCCTCCTTCCCGCCTCAATAGATGGGGGATATTAAAACCCCAAAACACACTGTGGAACTCCCACTCCTGTTAAACGCACATGCAGACCTGCTCGCACACACACAGCGCACACACACAGCGCACACACAGAGTGCAGGGGCCATTGATCCCCGCAACCTAAATGTTTAAAGTTCAGTTAAGCAGTTAAGGGGTAAGAGGGCTCTGAGGGGACTCTCCTCTATTGATTATGTGTCAGAGCAGTGAGACTGGAGTTTAAATCACACACACACACAAACGCACACACACACAAAGTGCTAAGAGCCCTCAGTCAAAGGCAGCAAGCAGCAATGCTCTTTATCATTGTCTCACTCACTTATATCTTTCTCTGTGAAACACACACACACAGACACACACACACGTACACACGTACACGTACACACACGGAGGCCTATTTATTACCCCAGTTATGTGT
The DNA here is from genome assembly GCF_902827165.1 of Trematomus bernacchii. Lineage (NCBI taxonomy): Eukaryota > Metazoa > Chordata > Actinopteri > Perciformes > Nototheniidae > Trematomus > Trematomus bernacchii. Next base: position 5,890,853 of record NW_022987910.1, read on the forward strand.
TAGATTTATTTCAGGCTGCCCCATACAGACCTCAAGCCGTCAGCAAGTTATGGGGTTTCAGCACTAATGCAGTCCTAATGAATACAGCATATCTGCTGCTGGTGATCGGTGAATATCCTATACCAGTCATGGGTGTAAAGATTAGGCCGGAGCCATAGGGGCAAAGGCCTTAGACTGTGCTGACAGAGGAAGAATGTGGGATATGAAAAGCTGTTCCTTCAGCAAAGGTCAAACCCCCCCCTGTCAGAGGGATTATCGTCATCACTGTCATTTATCACATCTAAGAAACAGCTATAGTCTGGTGTCGATATATATTTAGCAAATTGTCTGTTTTTTTAACTCTTCCTCTCTGTACGTTCTGCTTCACCCTCTCCAGAGGTGACCATTAAGGCCTTGAAGGAGAAGATCCGTGAGTACGAGCAGTCTCTGAAGAATCAAGCCGAGAACCTGGCCCAAGAGAAGCAGCTCCAGCTACACAACGACTATGCAGAGAAGGAGAGGTAAAACTGTGTGTGTGTGTGTGTGTGTGTGTGTGTGTGTTACAGCAGTGGTGTTTCAAGTAATAACCTCTGCATTCCTTTTCATTTAAAACCTTTGGGTCATTGTGCCCTTTGAACAGATCTGCTATGATTCCAATCTTTGAAGGATTTAAGAATTCTGGCTTTTTTTCATTTTATGCAGAGCTATTCATGACTTAATTACTTCTTCTCAGCTAATAGTTCTTGGACTTGTTCCTCATGGTTATCGGTTCAATCAAGAAATTGCTGCTTGTTGGCATTGCCTTCCTTTAAAACATGAATGCAGGGATGAAAATACTGAAAAGACGAAGCCAGCATTTTTGTCATGTGGGTGCTTGCCATTGTTGTCTTGATGGGAATCAACACCTCAGACTCCTATTTTCTGTCTTTACCACATTATCTCCAGCCTTTTTGTTCAGAATAATTGCTACCACAAACCTCTATTGTCTCTGAAAATATACACCACTGAATGAAACCCACTAAATGACTATGTAATGATAAAAATATGCTTAGGTGTCATTTAGTTTGAATATAAAGTAATTATTCTGATTTAATAGGTTACTTCCTTTCCAACCCCATTTTCCTGGCATTTTGGAGTCTGTTTTTTTCAGATGCACAGGAAGCCTGTGGCAATAATAAATAAGCTCTCAATTACTGCCAGATAATAAAAAAAACATGAAAAAACAGTGAGTACGGGAATGCTGTATTAACTCTTTGAAAGGCTAGACAGAGTCACAGGCAGGCGGCATCATAATGTTGCTTCACTTATAAACATCCTAGTCACCTTTCCACCATTGCTCAATGAATCAATAATATTATGCTGGCCAGGTCAAAATGAAAACACGAGGTTCAGTTTTTCAAATGCACGTGTAGAATTGACATGTCAACCTTCAATGAAGTTATCTCTGATAGCAATGATGCTCCTATTTGGAATTAAAGGGATATATAAACGTGTGCAGAGTCGAAGAGAAATGATGAGCACTCATACGATTAGCTGGAGCCGCCTCGGGGCTTAAAGAGACGGCACATCTTCACTGAGGGTGAGCAGGAGTTAAAGGTGGTGATGGATGCATTAAAGCTGAACATGTTTCTAAACTAGGAAATGAAGCACTGCCAAAATCAAAAAATCAATAGAAAAGTCAATATGGTGGGTCATAGAGCTCAACAACACATGGTAATGTGCAGTGTTCAGTGTTGCTCACGCGCAGATATAATAATGATATGTTAAGTGTTGTAATACTGGGTGATGGAGAATGATTTCTGAATTACTGCAAACAGAACAGGGTAGTAGAAAGCTCTCTGTCTTTTCAAAGGAAAGTAAAGAGGAATATATTTTCCATATTTTTTCCACTGCATTACTTTATTTGTTTGAACAGGAACATACTTTGTTCTGTGCTGTTTGATAACTTAGCTGCATTTTGGATAACACTTGCAATCCCCTTTTAACAATCTTTACCTGCATATGGGTTATCCAAAAAGTTTGTCATTGTGAAAGTTTTCCTCAAGAAAAAAAGATCACTAGTTTGGATTACTTTCAGTTGCATCATATTCTCATTTAACGTTTCGAGGCATTGCCAACAAATGCTACAGAGTTTTTTTTCTTCCACACTCCCTACAGTCATTAAAACACTTCACAAGAAACTTTCTCAGTGATCCTTTTTTAAAAAGTCTCTGGCCCACTTGCTGCGTGTTTATTAAATGTTCAGTACAGAGCTCATATTTCCCCTCGTGTCAATCATCATGTTTGCCGTGAAGCCATGTTAAGGCTCACTGCTCCTTTCAGACGTGCAGCAGAAGATCAATTGTCCAACTGTATTTCCTTTACGTCAGTGTTTTATAGGCCTCTTCCTGTCTGCAGAGAGCTGACTTCCTGTGTCTGAGAGGGGCAGTAAATGGATGGCACCTCTGATGCATTTTATCCTGCAAGGAGTGAGGGAAGGAGGGAGAGGGAGAGATGAAAGGATGAAGGAGAGGGCTGAAAAATAGAGATGACAGGAGAGACAGATTGGCGGAGAAGGGGGGCATCAAAGAGTGCCATAAAGACTGTCTTTGTGCTAGATTATTGATGTTTTTACACGCAGTGGCAATTTCTCAGCAGAGCCCAACTTTTTATATGCTAAGAATGAATCTATTTTATCCTTGTGGTTTCTGACACCCCCTTCCCCCTCTCTTACTAAACCCTTGCTCTCCCTCACTCTCCCCCTGGGTGCAGTGTGCCCCAGTGGCCAGACATTCCTCCCTAATAGGGCTGCTTAATGAGGAGTGGGTTGTGTTGGGAGGATTTTAGTGGGGAAAACACTTCAGAAATGGTGGGAAAATAGAGAATAGTTGCAGTTGCCACAAAGTGTGAAACCAAGATGTACTGATACAGTACCTCTATCTGTGACTTCTTTCTCCAAACTCTTATTTACTCACCTTCTGTCTGCCTCTGTAGGAAACTCCAGGAGAGCCAGGACTCCATGTCCTCACGGTTGGAAGAGTCCGAGCACAAGGCCCAGTCCCTACAGACAGGTACCAGCCTTACACAGACCTGAGAACTGTTTTTGCCCGCTCAATTAAAATGGCAACCTTATCACTTAATATTAGGTGGAGCTGGCTTTAAAGACTTGCTTTCAACTCTTAGGTATTTTTCACGGAATGTACATGTTTGAAAAAGTTTTGAAGTTAAACACTTAATCTGCTTCATCTGAACCAGGTCGGTGTGGTTTGATCAGATTGACAGTGGCCTAGCAACATGGGCAAATAACACCTTGACGTCAAGACCAAAGCACAAGCTGTACAGAAATCTAAGGAAACATATAAAGATAACAAAAAGTGAGGTGAAAGAAAAATGAATCGGAAGAAGATCTTTTTTCTTTAGACAAAAATGTCTAAATCTAAATTTTGAGAATAAAGTTGATATACTATTTCATAAACCTCAAACTACCAGGGGTATCATATATATTGTACGCTTTTATTTTAAATAACCATAATCTTTATTTACAGAATGCGTAGAAGGAAGCAGTTTTAGAAAATATGTTTTCAGGGTCTTTGAAAAGTATTGTTCCTACTTGGTTATATATTATTTATTTGAAAGTCGACGATTGAAATTCACAACCGACTCTTTTTCCGTCTTTTGCAGCACTTGAAACAACTCAGGCCGAGCTCTTTGATTTGAAGACCAAGTATGACGAGGAATCCACAGCAAAGTACGTGTCCTGGTGATATATGTGTGTGTTTGCTGGTGACTTCTCCCCTCTGGCTCCTCCATATTCTGTTCCTGACATAATCATCCTGTTTAGTGGATCTCCGTGCCTGGAAACTCCCCCTTCTCTCCCCAACAGCTGGATTGTCTCCCACAACGCTCGGCAAAATCCAAATCCCAGCATTACCCAACGCACTGTAAATACTGACAGGAATTGTAATGCGTTCTGCAGCCACAGCAGCACCGAAATAGGGATTTTCTGTGTGTGGTGTAGGCTAAAGCACTCTCTGATTCATCAGGGTCCTGAGGAGGAGGAGGAGAAGCTGACGAGGGTCGCTTTGAGATCTCTGACTAAAAGCCACGCAGGCTTCTAACAAGACCTTTAAGATAAGGTGGCTTCAAGTACGTGAGCTGTAGGCATCTATCATTATCGATCTTATAGTAGTGGCGAGGATGAGAACAGAAGCTTTTCCATGTCAGCACTCCTCACTGTGAAGTGGCACTTTATGACATTCACACTCTTTGTTCCCTCGGGGTTAGTAGCGAGAACCAGAGCCACTCGAGCACCCAAACCAGCATTCAGAAAGTTAAAATACTGACAGAAAAATGAAGCCTTTTATGGTGTTTTATTGGTAATTGGTGTAAAGAACAGATCCTTAAAACATCAACTATTTTTTTTATATCATTTATACTATTTATAGAAATGTTCAAAGGTTCCGTGCGTGCGCCCTGCCTACAGAGAACTACAACTATCAACTTAGCTTTTAAGGTTTTTCCCCCCTCGCCATTTACCCTTCCCCAAACTCACTGTGTCTCTCTCCATTAACAGAGTTGTTAAATTGATTGGCTGTTAAAAACAGATCGATCCCTCTCCTCTCTTCCTCAGGATACTTTTCCCCCTCGTTTCTAGCACACTGTCTTTTTTTCTCCTGCACTGCGAGTGTAAGAGGAAAGGCGACCAGAAGATATTGCATGCAGTATCATGGCACTAATCAATAGGCTCATAGTTTATCATAGAAGCCCCCCCCCCCCCTATTTTTTCATGACTATATATCCTCTACTTTATCTCATTTCTTTACACTTTCTTATTCGCTTTTGCGTCCTTGTCTGTTCCTTTCATGTCAGAAGAAACACATTTTGAAAAGACATATATAGAAGGCCCCATTTGCTTACAGAAGCTAATAAACACATGCCAGCCCACATACACACACACACACATCCTCATACAAATACACACACTCACTCACTCGTGAGCCTGAGGCAGTCAGGGTCCTTGACTATGTGGCGTGCTGTGATCTGAAATTTTAATGCAACGCTTTAAAGCACACACAAACCCTCTCTAACCCTGCACCCTCCCAGTCCTTGGAGTCCTTCCCCCGTTTACTGCTTGGCTGAGCAAATCGCCAGTGTTTGGCTGAACACAACTTTTAACCCTTCGACTGCATATATTTTGGCCCTGCAAAACACAAACTCCATACATATCATGCACTTTTTCCACACATACACACACACTTCTGCTCTAAACTTTCCACTAAGGAGGACATTGCGTGACAAATCCCCCATCCTCCTGCTGCATTCGGGTAATCTGCCTTTTAAAATACACTTACACACACTCAGACACGGACGTACACACACTCAGAGAGAATTTGGTCGATGTTGCAGTGCCCGGAGTGTGTGAGCGGCAGCGGGAGGCGGGCCTGCAGATGTAGCGTAGCCCCCTGTGTGTGTTGGCGCTGTGAGGGTCTGGCTGGCCGCATTTTACCCGTTTAGTCCCTGTTAAAGATTAATGATATATTGATCCCCAGCCCCACAGGATTCCGTGTGTGTGTGTGTGTGTGTGTGTGCATGCTCCTCTATAAGCTTGTGTTGCTTTATCTGTGTCTAAAAGGACTGATAACATTTTGGGGAAAAACATTACATTTCTGATAATTAAGAAAGCAAAGCCTTTTGACTGTTGCCTGTGTCCATCTCAACCACAAACAAACACAAAATGGCGCACAACATGCACACACACACACAGACACACTCTCACAGCTAGCTTCTTTTTAAGCCTCCTTGAAATCCCCAAGGTAACACGCTGTGAAAACGCAATGTGGAGAAAGCTAAGGAAAGAAAAGGAATGGAGTGATGAAAGCTAGAGGGCAAAAAGCGAGTCAGAGGCTGGAGGCTACAGCGAGGAAGAGGGGATAAGAGTGTGATAGAGGAGGGAAATGAAAATCTAAATCAGGGGAATATCCTGCTGGCACTGAGGACAGAGGCCGAGGAAGAGAGGGCGAAAGATGAGAGAGGGGAGGTGGAAAGGGGGAAAAAGAGATGAAAGGAGGAAAAGTGGAGGGCAACGGGAAAGGAACGGGTTGAGGGAGGCAGGCAGAGGGTGAAAAGGAGCGGTTGAGTGAGGAGCAAGCGAGAGAAGATGATAAGAGATGAAAAGGCCTGTCTGCGATAGAGGAAGTACAGTAGGGGCTTAGAGGCTCTGGGCTTGTTTCTGAAGTCCTACAGTGCTCACTGATGTCACTTGTGCAGCCATTGGCTTTCATGGTACAAAAGCGTGTGTGTTGTTTGTCTATGTGATTTTCCAGTGCAGCTGTGCGTCTGCTCTATAGCTCCTCCCTGTGGCTGCTATATTAAGCCGTGTAGGTGTGTTTTAGTGGGTTTAAATCAGATTTTTACCATTAATAAGGACACTCCCTTTACTGTTTAGTGTTTGAATTAATTCCAGCATCAGCTGGCCAAGCACAGTTCCTGCCCTGCGCAGCGACTGACTGACTGTATCAGGATATGGAGAAAATCCCTTCCCTGTGATCTGCTTTGGCCCTCAGCCTCTAGCTTTGCCTTTTATAATTCCCAAATACAGCTAAATCCAAAGGTTATTTAAGAAGACTTTGTGCATCTGTACTTTGATTAAATGATCACATTTGGAGCAGCAGCGGTGGTGTATTTGGGTTGCATTACTACCCATAAACGCTCTCCATTACAAGCTTTTCTGGCTTGTTGGCTCTCTGACCCTACATTTGTGTGTGCGTGAGTGCGAATGAGTGCGCACGTGGGTCCGCACACTATAGCTTAAGACAGGATAAAAGCCGCCGAGGTAGTGTACTATTATGTTGCTTAAATGCATACTAGATCCTTTTAACTGTAAGGGAAATAATAAAAGCGTAGAGTGAAAAGCTCTCCCACCCACATCTGATTCTTTTTGCTGCATTGCCTGTGGCACAATGTTGACCTAATATCAACTGTGTCTGTTTTGTTAAACACATTCAAATCAGTAGTACTCAAGCCTATGGGACATAACGCTGTTTCTCATACTGTGACACACAAATACAAAAGCTGCGTGGGTTATTGGGTTCACTATCAAAAGATTGCAGGGAAATCAAAAGGTCTTAATGGACATGGCGGTGCACATATGCGCTCACATCTTTGAACTCAATGCCACTCTTGTCTTAACATATAATGTCTTGAATAAAAACTCATGCACACACTGTGTCTTTGCACTGCATTCAACACAAACATGTTCATGCATTTTTTTGTTGTAACCTTATACGGCAAAATGTATTCAACATTTATCCTGGAACACACGCTGACTCACAACTCATTAACAGAAAGGGTAATCTTATTGTTTAACCATGGTGCATACCTATACTTTTTGCAAGTCTTGAAGAAATTGACTTTCAAAGTTTGCTCAACATTTCATTCATTGTTAAGTGACAGGGTTTCACGTCACTCATGAAAGAGGGTTATACATTTTTTTTTTCTCAAGTTCAAAAAGAGGTGGTATTATGGGGATGTATTCTTGCTGTGTGACCTCTAGCAAGTGAGAGGTGAACCATGGCCCCCATCCAGACCATTAGTCAGACACAATCACACAGCTTCATAGCAGATTAGTCGGCTGTATTAGGACTTAGAGCTCTATTAATGTAATCCCTCTGTTTTAGTGTAGCCTGGGTTTAGGGGCTTACATGTACACACACACACACACACACACACACACACACACACATACACACACACTCTTAAATACATCGATGCATGCACACATACAAGCTGTTTGGGTTATGGAGTTCACAATCGATGGATTAAGGTGAAATTTAGACAGTAGCTTAATGGACACGGCATCAGCCTCCTAAATGAGTTCTCTCTAAACAATCGCACTCACACGTGATGTGTGCAGAGTGTACTTCCTGGGATTCATCTGTCCATGTATCCATTCTTTCATATTTGTTTTGTATTTGTTACAAGCGCTGTCACTTCCTGTGTTGTAACAGTAAATGTCTTTCTCAGGGCCGATGAGATTGAGATGGTGATGACAGACCTGGAAAGAGCCAATCAGGTAAACTTCATAGCTGAACATTTTTACACAGCATTGTTCAAATTCTCCGTCACACTATCCTTCAATATTTGTATTATTAAAATATAGAAAAATAAACTGAGAGAAATGTGTTTAAATTGATGCATGTACATTTTATATAGAGATTCTAGTGATATTCTATTTTTTTCTTACCGTCAACAAATTTCACAAAAAGACCGAAACCAAGATACTTTGAAAGGTCTTATTTTGCTGATTGCTCTGAGACAAAGAGCTCCATTGTCGTCCAAAAAAACGTTAAAAACACATTAGTAAGCCACAAAGTTGCACTGGGTGACGTGTTCCTGTTTTAAAAGGTTAAACATGGGAACTGCAGTTTTGTTTATTTGTGTAGTCAATCCCACGTACACCATCATGCTGTTGTATACATCCACTAGAACAGCAAGCATGTTTTAATTTGGTTGTTAAAGTAGTCCTCGGCGTAAGCACTATTTACTCCTGTTTGAGTTGCGTTTGTTTGAAACTACATTCTACTTTAAGTATTGATTGATGGACTACACACTGGTGGTTTGGATCTTATTTTAAATCAAATATGTTTCAGAAAACCATCAACATAGAATATCCACAGGCTTATCCGTTAAAACATAAATATCCGTCTCTTCAGAATCTATGAAATGTGGCTTCCATGAACAAATAGTGACTTCTTACTGTGAGGGCTGCTGTTTGTTTTACATGTTTATTACACACCTAGTAAACCCACCCTGCTGAAATAAGCCCCCTGGCGTGCTCTCTGCCCTTGTGTTGTAAACATTCCTGTGGTATCTGTTAATGTCATTGTTGTTAACTTTCATTATTAGCCCAAGAATATGATTTGTGGCTAAAGGGGTAGCATAGGCATGTAATGTTAATATTAGCCTAAAGGTTAGCGCTCCAACTATAATGCCACACACACACTATTCACACTTCTGATTTGAGGTTTACAGAGGATGACAGCATGGCCTCCAGCTCAGTCACAGACTTTTTATACGCTTTTATAAAGAGAAAATGGAAAACAGGATTTCTCTCTTACAGCAAACAGTCCAATTCCCACCCAGTCAATAACAGCTCTCAATATGGTTGCAATTAGGAACAGTGTGGAATCGGCTCCCTGTGACTCTTAATGATGGCAAGTTGGCCGGTGTTGCAGATGATTCCCAACTGGAGCTTGGCGGTTTGGCCATAAACACAAAGCAGCGGGTATCTCTATCCCAGGACTCATTTAATATTTTCAATTAAGGAAAAATCCCCCCTCCTCCATCATCACACACTTACTTTGCGTTCTCTCTGCCCTCCCTCCACTTTGTAGTATGTGTTTGTTTTTGCTGGGATGGGGTGGACTTCCTTTCCATAAAGACACACACAGTAGGCCGTTAGAAGGTCGTGGTCTATTTGAAACGTTTACTCCTTCAATCTGATTCCCTATTTGGTATGCCAAACCCTTGTGCAGTGTAGTCCATTCATCTGTTGACTTTGCCGAGCCTGAAAACAAATGTTGAGCTAATTATTAGTAACGTTTCATCACCAACATCATCCTCCAAAGTACATTAAGTTGCTACACATGATGCTCTCTCCCTGTAAATGTATTAGATTGGTTTTCAATTGCTCTTGCTCATGTGTGTATGCCAAAAAAGAACATTACACAGTAGCTGTTAATTGACCATTAGATCGATAATTTATGACAATGTTTGAACCTCTTGTGGATTTTTCCTAAACTTTCCCTCCTCTCCTCCCAGCGAGCAGAGGCAGCTCAGCGCGACATGGACTCGCTCAGAGAGCAGGTGTCCTTGAGCAGCCAATCACAGCTGGGCAGCCCGGCCAAGGCCGACCCCGACACGGTAACACATCACACTCTGATTTACTGCATGGCTGACAAATAGGTATTGATAGTCTAAAGATCAGCTGGGCCTTTTTTATGCTAGAGGCGATCAACTTATCTTAAAGGTCACACATCGGTGTCATCAATGGTGTATTGATTTGCAAAGGAAAGGTTGCCAGGGTGGCTATAAGTGATTGGTGTATTGATTTACTCATTTATTGGGTCAATTCAACGACTGCTGAGGTGAAGTTTAGTTAGTGACAGACGGCCACACCAAAGTATTTGCTTCATTGATCCTCAATTTTGCGTGGTCGTTATTAATTAACGCATCACAAATATGTATTGATCTAAAGGAAAGACCTTTTGAAACAATAATCAGTACATTGACCCACTTCTGTCTGATGTCTGTAATGATTGATTGAAAGTATCTGAAAGCAGGACTTCATCTGGCTGTGGTATTAGTTTTATTTGGCTCATTTGATTAAATTGCTTTCTATTTGGCTTTATGGAACAGCAGACGGAGGGGGCATCCAACTCAAGTCAGGAGGCGGAGCTACGGGCCAAAGAAAGGGAGACAGCCCAGCTGGTGGAGGACGTCCAGAGACTGCAGGCCAGCCTGACCAAACTCCGAGAGACCACCAGCTCTCAGATCGCACATCTGGAGGAGCAGCTCAGCAGCAAGACTGCCACTCTCAAGGTACAACCAGGAAACACCGCTGCAGCTTTTAGTTTGTCATTAGATTGATTTTAAATAGTCATTTTCTCAAAATACTTTTTCTGTACTACTGTATTTGTGTCTTTATCTAGCTTCGTGGTGTATTCTGACCACACCTGAATCTATATTAAAACTTTTGTTAGCTCTGTTCTGTTATCTAGAGTAAAGACTCTGAAAAGAGTACATGACATATGAATAGGGATGGGTATCGTTTGAAATTGATCGATTCCGGTTCTGCTTATCGATTCCGGTTCTTATCGATTCCCCGTTTCAATTCCAAAATTGTAAAAGAAAGAGGTCAAACGTTTAGATAACAAAAATATCTTTATTCTTTTAAGCTTTAACTGACATTTTTACAAATAAAAAATATACATGCAATACAAATGTATTGCACAATAGCTGTGCTTTATTTTAACTGAGCTATGCCTGTGGCAAGCTATTAACAGGCATTACACTGTGCCTTGTCTTTTTCTTTTTTAGTGTAGTGGAGCCTCACTTTAGAGCGTTTACTGCGATCCATCTTTGGTGTTATGAAGTGACTGAGCTCGTGAACTGTCTATGGGAGGGCGGGGGGGAGCCTCGCTGCGGGGCCACTGTGGACCTCTGTCGCCTGTCAGCGCAACTTACATGATGCCGTTTTAATTCAAAGTTAAGGGCGGTGCCGGCCGTCAGCGTACCGAGCCGGCCGCCAACGGCCCGCTGACGACCGGCCGTTCTGTGATTCTCCAGAACACACAGATGGCCAGTCCGCCCTTACCCTGTATTCCACCGGGTCACCGCGGCGCAGTGGAATACAGGGTCTACCGCGTTTAGGAACCGTTAAGCAGAACCAAAATTGTGTATTTTGTATGGGTACCCGATACCCGGCATTCGTTCTCACCTGGAACCGAGTTTCGGTTCCCAACCCTACATATGAAGGATTACTTATTTTATTAACTATTTAATTCATTTCCATGTCATTTATCTACAGGAATTGGAGGAGAAAGTGCTTAAGCAAGCTGACTATGAGGAGGTGAAGAAGGAGTTGAGGTGAGGAGAACACGCACAGAGGAGTACACACAGACATATATATTGCATTAGTTTGATGTCTTAACAATGTTAAACATGATGTGTGTCTGCCCTTCCATTCTTTCTTATCCTCGAAGAGATACAAATAGAAAAGCTAGCACTGTAGATGTGTTTCTTTAGTAGGAGGTTCATGTGTATTTTCTCTCTCCTCAGCATCCTCAAGTCCATGGAGTTTGGGACATCTGACTCTATGCAGGTAAAGGTTACCTTCACATCATTTTGTAGCAATAGTTATTTAGTTAATGATGAAACAAATCATACAATTTCACTTTGAACCAGGACTCCTCCAAACCTCTGGAGGTTCTGTTGCTGGAGAGGAACCGCAGTCTTCAATCTGAGAGCGCCGCTCTGCGCATCGCCAACACTGAGCTCAGCGGTAAGTCTGCCAACATGTACGGTTATAGTAAGGGCCGGTACATCAACACTGCCCAGTCTGTCTTCCCAAAAACCTTCACGTGGACCAGCACAAAATGCCAACAGAATGGGAGTCCAGTATTTATTGGAGCTTAGATGAGGGTTCAGCTGCAGGTAAGGCTGTGCAGGTACAGCTATAACAAGAGATAGCAGTTTAATGTATACATACTTAATGTATGCCTATAGATTCTGTTTCTCTGAGAATACTTAACCATTTAATAATGTTTTGGGAAATGATTTGCAACATTTGGTCCACAGTAAAATGTGTAATCCTGGTACAGAAATGTCGTTGCTTTAGTCCCTCACATCATGGAGAGGAAGACCGTTTCTGGTATCTTTGAATACCGCAGCAGGAGGTCAGCCTGAACCATAACAAAATTGCAGTACACAAAATCGAGGACACCGAACGTTCGCCCCGACATCGAGAATCTTGCCCTCTGCAACAGTGTTTATACGTTTGAAATGTCATAGCTTTAGGCTTGAATAGTTGAATAGCTTTGAATTGATTAACATTCACAGTAAGGGTTGCTTACTGTCTTACTCAATCATGTCTCAATGGTTATGCATTCGAATATTATTTCTCCCAGCGCTTCCATCAAGATGGGTTCTAGTAGTTAAAAGGCTGAGTAAATTCAGTTTATTTTTATTTTTGTTTTGGTGAATGTATGAATGTAATCAATCTACCCATTGAGGAAAGAGGTGAAGTCAGGCCTAAGAGTCAGCAGGGCTGTGTAGTCACTGTTTTTTTAGTGACATGCATTTTTCGTTTTCTGTTCAGCCATAAACACTGTTTTTCAATTCAGTTGTATTGCTCTGTTTTCACCTGGATGTATTTTTAATGAAAGACTCTGATACTGCATCGACAAGCGGCAACATCGTGGATGAGGACTTGCATGCTGTATTGGCTATCTGTGGATCATTGTACCCTGTCCACTTACTTCCACTTTGCCTGCGAGAGAGTGAGAGAGGGAGCCTGAGCCCTGGGCCAAGCTAATCTGCCTCAGTGGCACAGTGTCAAATGTTTTTGTTTGTCCTTTTTTTTCTTCCAGGCTGTGTCTTACAAGAAAGGTTGAAATCACAAATGCATGGGCACTTTGTCTGGGGGGGTTGGCAAAAAAGGAAAACAAAGTTCACTAATTTGGAAAAGACTTGATTAAGATAACTTTTGTTATTTTTTTTCTCTCTCTTTTGGAACCCCTTTTTTGTTGACCCCCCCATAATGCATGGTGTGTTTGACCTTTCTTGTAGGGTCAGCCGGGCGGAAAGGGACAGAAGAGTCCACAACGAAGGAGGAGACCATGCCCAGCGATCCCTCTTCCTCGCCCCCTTCTCCCCCTCCCTCTCTTCCTTCCTCCTCCCAGTTCCCCCTGTCTCGCACTAAGACGGACACCCTAAACACTGCCACCAACACCAGCAGCGGCGAAGCGCACCCTTTCAGTCCTACGGGCATTGGACAGGATTTCTACTCCCCTGTGTTCCCTCTGGTGGGTGGTAAGATGGCTTTGAACTCCCTGATCCAGCGGCAGCTGCTTCAGACCTTCTACTCCAAAGCCTTGCAGGAGTCGTCTGGGATCCCCAGTGGCGCTCTGCTGTTCACGCCCTTCACTCCAACCCTCGGCTCCATCCCTACCTCCACCCCAGGCTCTGGGTCAGCTGCCATCCCTCTGGCGGCCAGCAGCCCCCAGCCACCTCCAGCCAGCCCAGACATGGCTCCTGTGAATGGGAGCAGCACCGCTGGCAGTGCCCCATCCCCGTCACCCAGCCACTCTGAGGCCACCACGGGAAGTATTTTGGACGGGGAGGACATGGACACGGCTGAGATTGCCCGACAGGTGAAAGAGCAGCTGATCAAGCACAACATTGGCCAGCGAGTGTTTGGCCACTATGTGCTGGGACTGTCCCAAGGATCGGTGAGCGAGATCCTGGCCAGACCAAAGCCGTGGAACAAGCTAACCATCCGGGGGAAGGAGCCTTTCCACAAGATGAGGCAGTTCCTCGCCGATGAGCAAAACATCCTCGCACTGCGCAGCATCCAGGGACGGCAGAGAGGTGAGTCAGTGTATCTTTAATGTGTGTGTGCGCGTGTGATAGTGAGAGTGTGTGTGCGTGTATGTCTTGCATGTGTACAGCCCTGCACAGAGCCATTGATTCGCTTGTCAATATGGACTAGCTTTATATTTTTCTTTTTCTTTCCTAACTCCCATCCTGTGCCACACCTGTATGTTTTCAGTGAGTTCCTAGTCACGCACCGATCCCAAGAGCCTCTCCTAGCTATCGCGGTCAATAAAGAAACCTTTCACACATCAATAGTATTGATCGTGGGAACCAGGAGGAAGGCAAGGGTACTGTTAACTACGGGTAGATTCGATTAGCCTGGGCCTGCTTTTGTTAACGCATCAGGACATTTTTGATTGAAGGTGGTCTCAGTGGTACACACAAATATAACCACCCTAGTACTAGAAAAAAAAGAATGCGTTAAAAATAAGGCTGCAGTTAGTATGTCCCTGTTTAACACTTCTCTTTTAAATTATTTTATCTCTCACTATTTTGCACTACTTTATAATTCCTGATAGAGGTTGAGTTTTGATTCCTACTAGGGGCCACAGATGCTAAAGATCAATGCATTTATGGGACTATAATGTGCACTGGATGGAAGTCCCAACAAAATTCCATATATTTGCACAGGATTATAGGGCACCATATAGTCTAGCGGTAAAAGACGATAAAAACACACCAGAGCTGTAACATAGTGTGTGGTATATTGTTTTTAACAGAGGGCTCAGGCCAGCCCCAGCTTAGCCGAATGTTTCAGGATGTTCCGAAGCGGAGAGCCCTCTCCAATACAGCTTCACACACAGGTCTGTCCCCTTCACAAACAGATTTTAGCACGTTCTGTCTGTGTGGCATGTTCGTGTTGGGGTGAACCGTGTCTATGATGTGTGCGTGTGTGTATGTGAGTTGGCGTTTATTAACTTGTGGGAGGCATGCATATATATATATGTGTGTGCCTTGAAGGTAACCGCACAGTTCCAGTGACTTGCGTCAAAGCAGAAGCCAGCATGTGTATTTAGGGATTTTATTGGTAGTTGTTATTCTGTGGGGAGCATTTACTATACAAACCCTGTAGCACGTGTGCATGTGTGCGCTCCGAAGGGACCAGAGAAAAGATGAGAAACCATTCAGTGTAGTTGCCTTGTAGCTCAGTGGTGGGAATGTTGTTCGTTGTGCTATGGTGTAATTATTCAATGTTCTTATATAGACTGTTATTGATCTCTTCACCTGCTCTGTGCTTGGTAATCTCTGCTTCCAAATCTGACATGAATTCTCACCTCCTCCCATTCCCTCTTCTCTTCCTTCCAGGTAACATTACCGCCCGGGTCCGCACCCCAGAGGCTGGTTCAGATGAGGCTATCAAGTCCATTCTGGAGCAGGCCAAAAGAGAGCTGCAGGTGCAGAAAGCTGGTGAGTCGCAGTTTTCTTCTCCTCTCCAGAGGATTTGAGGCATTGAAGATGATGTATTGTGGCTGTGAGTGTTTCTCGGTGTGACTTATGATGCCCTTTTTTTCTCCTCCCTCCACAGACTTGTCCCATGCTCAGCCTTCATATGCAGGACTGAAAGGTGGGGGCGGCATGGGAGGCATGGGAGGCATGGGAGGCATGGGAGTCATGGGAGGACTGGGAGGCCTGGGAGGCCTGGGAGGACTGGGAGGAGGAGGGGGCCACGGGTCAGATGAGGCTATCCGCTCCATCCTAGAGCAAGCGCGCAGAGAGATGGAGGCCCAACAAACTGCAATGGAGCCCCTCCTCAAAGCGTCATCTTCGTCTTCCTCCTCATTACTATCACAGAGGGACTTCCTAAACTCCTCGCTGACCGCTCCCCTTCCCCCTTACAACCCCCTGGCACTCTCCCTCAAGAAGCCCAGCAGCTCCCTCTTGTCCTCCCCCTCATCCCCGTCTCCCATCCTGGACTTCAGCGTGAAGAGAGAGGGCAGGGGTTCTTCAGGGATGGACCTGTCAGTTGAGGGAGCTCTCAGGCTGGGTCGGAGCTCTGAAGGGCCCGGCCGCTCTGGAAGTTCTGGAGGAGTGGGTTACTGGAGAGAGCAGTGGTGGAGCAACATGCACACGGACCCCCGCAGGGCCGCAGTCAGCCAGACAGGAGAGGACAACCACATGCAGGAGGACTCCAAAGAGGTGAGGCGGGGCGCAGCCAAAGGAAAGGATTGTGTGTGTGCCCTTCTCTGCTTTTACTCTTCAGTGGTTGCATGTCTGAGCCATTCTCTGTCTGCGTGTTTCAGGGAATATTGAGTGACAGTCTGTCTCGACACAAGCCGTGGAACAAGTTGAACCAGAGGAGCAGAGAGCCATACCTCCGCATGCAGCCGTGGCTCAACGGAGACCTGGGGCAAAACGCACACATCCAGCCAGCTCAGAACCAAGGTAAACAAATCACGCACGCACGCACGCACTTACGCACGCACTTACGCACGCACTTACGCACGCACACGCACACGCACACGCACACGCACACACACACACACACCAGCTCATAGACTACATGGATTCACACAACCAGGCTCTTTGGGCTCGAGCATTTCTCTGAAAGCCTGATTAGAGCTAGTGGCTAGTTGTTACTGTCATTCTGTCACTCACACAATCCACCCCCCTTCACCCTCCCTCCTCCTCCCACCATCCCCCCATCCTCAGTGCTGTGGCAGTGTCAGCCAGCAAGCTGCTGGTTTGTCATGTCATAGACAAGTTAGTGTTGCAGCGCCAGATGGCAGCTCTGTGTGTATGTGTGTGTCAGCGCGCGCATTTGCGTGTCTCTCTTTCTCTCTGGGGGTGTAAACAGCAGCTAATGTACACTGACAGCTCCTCATGACTGCTCTCTTCCAGCCTGCTGAGCTGCACAGCAGTACTACACAGACAGAGACAGGGAGATGAAGGAATAGGAGGAAGAAGCCAAAAAAGCTTCAAACTTCAAACTTAAGCACCTTTAATGTTTGCTTAACAGGAATTCAATTAGTTGATTTAGTATAAAGGAAGTTCCTCCCAAACCCAGCAGGGAGAGGAGATGAACATGTGCTACATGGTGACATGTCTTCTAACCTGTGCGACGTTCTCACCCTGTCTGTTCTCCTCAAGCAGAGGGTACTCCCAAGACATCTGCCAGCTGCAGCCCTGCTCCTGAGTCCCCCCTCAGTTCAGCTGAGGAGTCTGTCAACGGTCTTGGAGGGGATCCACTCGCTTCACAGTCCTCCAGTCTCAAACCTGCGTCTGAGGATCCCTCAGGTGGGGAGTCCCAGCCCGGCACCCCGCTGCCTGTCCCCGGTCATTCGGGTCTCAGTATCCAGGAAATGGTTGCCATGTCTGTTGAGCTTGATACTTATGCCATCACCAAAAAGGTTAAGGAGGTGCTGACTGATAATAACCTTGGTAAGAAACACAGGAGGTGCTGTCTTTGCAGTTTAGTTGATAATTCTTTTGCCCTTCCCCTGCATCATGATGAATTATTCAGCCTTAGAATCAGTTCTCTGAAATGACCATTCCATTTTACTCTCTCTCGCCCTAACCAGGCCAGCGTCTGTTTGGGGAGACTATCCTGGGTCTGACTCAGGGTTCTGTCTCAGACCTGCTGGCCAGGCCCAAACCCTGGCACAAGCTCAGCCTGAAAGGCCGAGAGCCATTCGTCCGTATGCAGCTCTGGATCCAGGACCCACACAGTGTGGAGAAACTCATGGACATGAAGCGCCTGGAGAAGAAAGGTGTGTGTGCTAAAAGCTCAATCATGAGAAATATAGAGCAGCATGTCTCCCCAAATAATGAACAAAAGACCGTGACAGAAAAACGTTCATGTTATCTGCTTAAGCAGGCATTTATTTGATAAACAGTCACAAAAAGACAGCAGCCTTTGAATTACACATGCACATCTGCACACACAATATCCTTTGTGCAGGACAGCAGAGCATGTTGTGCAGATCACAGTCATCTTGGTGTGATGTCAGTAACAATCAGGACTGTAGACATCACATACTGTATTAGATGTGACAGCTCGGGGACTGCCGGGGGCCTGCTTACTCACAGTCATCAGCACTCCTCTTCATCATCCTCATCATCATAATAATCATCAGTGTCTATAAGCTTGTATTTTTATCATTTGTTCCTGCATCGCCCACTCTATCACTCCATCATTATTTATTCCCCTCTGTTTGCATGATGCGTTTAAGAATCAGCAAAGCCAAAGGGCCTCACCCCGCTCGCTGCCTCACAGTGACCCCCGATGCTCACTTGAAGCTCTCTCTGTAGAAAAGAGATACGCGTTTTTGAACCAGCCAGCAGGCACAAGCATCAGGGGTCAGTTTAGCCTCCTGATATCCCAGATAAGGCACAAGGGCAAAAAACAAAACTGACCTTACAACAGTGAGTTTGGATTGTGGATGGGTGGGGTTACTCTCCATTCAACTTTGTTTCAGATTACTGACCCCAAAGTAATGTATCTGAATAGCAACAGGGAATAGTCCTGGCTGACAGCACAGCCCAGAGGAAAGACATGGACCTAGTACAGAGTAACCGCATTTGACCTCTCACCCTTGTGGCACAAGCCTGCGAGGCAGCACACAACTTTCAGAGTGGTCTAACCTTGCTCTGAGGGGTCTTTCTCTGCAACACTAATATATCCGGCAGCATATATTGGGGTTGAAAAAATGTCAACCTCATGCAAAGCTGCCATGAGCTGTTCGGTTTTAGCTGCTGGTGCTCCGTGTGAATGGCTCTGCTTGTTCGCTTTAAAATGGATGAGATGCTTTCATTGTTAGTTCCGGAGAAAGACAATAGCACCACCTAGTGGCTGTCATAGAAGATAGAAGAAGAGTGAGAAACCAGGCTGGATAAAGAAAAACGATTGAATGTTTTTGCTTGGAATATTGCTGTAACAGTTATTGATCATATACATGTTAACTAATACACTAAAAAATAATCTCTTGTCCATTCAGCTGATCCATAGTAGTTTTTCTTCACATACAGATTGCTTGTCAATTGTCATTCTAATTCTAAACAACTAGAACTTGGTGATTTAGGCGAGAGCCTCAATCTGCTGCAGATATAATGTAATATTGTCATTCTTCTTGATTATTTATCAAATCATGTATTTTCTGATGCACTGATTTCCACTTCTTGTTTTTTATTTGCTGTTTAGCTTACATGAAGAGGCGGCTAAGCTCCCTGAGTGATAGCCATCCTGTGGACGTGGGTTTAGTGGGGCAAGATTACATGCAGGGCTCCCAGAGCCCGGTTCATCAGCATCTGAAGAAAGCCAGGGTGGTGCTGGGCCCCGAGGAGAAGGAGGCCCTAAAAAGGGCCTACCAGCAGAAGCCCTATCCCTCCCCAAAAACCATTGAGGAGCTGGCCTCCCAGCTCAACCTGAAGACCAGTACTGTCATCAACTGGTTCCATAACTACAGGTGACCTATTGCATTGCCTTACATATACCTATGTGTGTATGTGAATGATGGATCCATATTGTATTGTTAAATAAATGGACATTGTTTAAGGAAGGGCTTTTATGCCTGCCCTGTTTTAATAAACATCACATCAGTGCACTCATGCAGTATTTTAAGATTAGTTAAATGTAAAATGTGTTGCGTCTGACAGATTTAATTTCAGGATTTGGGTAGTGTGACTGACTTCTGTGTCTCTCTTTAGGTCACGCATCCGGCGAGAGCTCTTCATAGAGGAGATCCAGGCCGCTGGAGGGTTAGGGCATGGCAGTGAGGGGGGCTCCCCATCCCTCCGAGGGTCCAAATCAGGAGAGGGGGACAGCTGTGATGGGACAGAATCTGAAGGCACAGTGGAGACACGCCAGGGACTGGGCATGGGCCTGGAGGATCACAGAGGAGCATGCAAAGACGACATGGAGGTGGAGTCTGAGGCAGGGGGATCTAATAACTCCCCTGACCAGCTAGACTGCACCGGGCCAGGCTCCAGCTGTGGTCTGGGGCTCTTCAGCCTCACAGAGGCATCCTCCAGTGGCTCTGCCTCTAGTACTAACATCCCAGCCTCTGGCCCTGCCAGAAACCCCAGGGACAACAATCTGCGCAAGAAGAAAGCAGCCAATCTCAATAACATCATCCACAGGCTGGAGAAGGCTGCTAGCAAAGAGGATCCCTCAGAGTGGGAGTTCTAGCTCCTCCTGAGCATCCTGCACCCCTCTTGTCTCATAACCTCACAACCTCTAACCTTGGACCCCTCCTGCTCTGTTCCAGTTGGAGAGTGGACACAGCCAAAGTCAAGCTCAGCAGCCATTTTTATTACAGAAAAGCTTTCCGAAAAGAGGAAAGAAACAAAGAGCGGTTGGCAAAACCCTTAAAAAGAAGATTTACTGAATACCTAGAAGAACAAAATAAGAGAACCTATGCGTCTCTCCGTTTTTTTTTAAACTGAGTTTTGTTTTTGTACTGAGAAAAGCACTTAGCCGTCCTGCTGGCCTCCGGCCCTGCTGTACCTTCCCCTATCACCAGCCACTGGTGCACCAGACTGGTTCCTCCTGAGCGTGGGTCTGACCCACAGCTGAGGATGAAACCTGGACTCAGAAACACAGGCAAGGCCTGACACAGCAGCTGTCACAGTGATAGACACTGTTAGATGATAGATAGAGACAGGAACTCTCTTACAAGAACTCTCACTTTCTTAAAGGAGATTTTTTCCGCTCTTCTTCTCACCTCCCAAGTGTCCACAAACCTCCCCTCACTCAGTGAGACGCCTCATTTTTCACACTGTAGAGTGACTGTTACAAACCCTTTGCCTTTTTCACTCACTGCGTGTGTGTGTGTGTGCGTTTTTGTATGTTAGGGGTTGCGTCAGTGTGCACCTGTTTGTTTGTTTGTTTGTGTAAACACACCCAAAAATGGTGTGTGTGTGTTCTCTTCTCAATGGCAGCATGTTTTCTTTTTCATCTCACTCCTACACTCTTAAGAGGGTAGTGGAAGGCCTGCCGGCTGAGCTGCCATGGTTACTGATGTAAGAGAGATGAACTTTGACCTGTTGTGTCCCATATCCTATCCTGCTGACAGCCATGTGATGGCCAGAAGGATCTCTAATTCCTCACAAACACACGCACTCATCTGAAGAGGAAGGATGGAAAGAACCCTCTTTTGCCTCCTTAAACCCGTCTTTAAAGGATGAAGGATGATCTCTTTTTTTTGATATTGCAATTTGGTTGCCAATAAGAGATTGCACAGTCTATTGACTCTAAAGAGTACAAAATAGGGAATTTTAGGAAGCATTTTAATTAGTACAAAATAAGAACAGAAAATAAGAGAATAACAAGTTACTGTCTTTAAAAAAAAAAAACCCTGATTAGAATGGAATAATGTTGCGTTTTTAAAATACGATACAATGAATTCACGTAGTACTGTAGCTTTCTGACACATTGATACTTCACGTGTCTCTTGTTGTTTGAGGTCGTGCACGTCACAGCTTTTGCCCAGCACTGGACCTGCTGGGTGTGTGTGTGTCTGCACCACCAACACATTTTCTCTGTTCACAAACACATCTTTTTATAGGCCAAATCAGGAAGAGTGTGTGTGTGTATGTTTGTCTGTGTGAGCGTGTGTCTGTGTGCATTTGTATTTGCTTGCATGTAAGTCAGGGTCGAGGTCAATTCACTCAGAAGTAAAAAATTAAGAAGAAGTTTATCAATAATGACATTTTTGACTGAAATAATGGGTTTTATGTAGAATACTTGATTAATCTGTACTTTCTGGTGTCTGCCGTCAAAGTGAATTCACCCCCACCCTGGTGTGAGTAGTTTCCACTCTCCTCCAGTCTATCCTGTATCCAGGGATGTTTTGCATTGAATTCTACTGTATACACTACAAATTATAAGGCATATCACCTCCTCCCTGTCCCACACAAGCCCTCAGTGCCTGTCAGCCTACTGCCTCCCCTTGTGTGTGTGTGTGTGTGTGTGTGTGTGTGTGTGCGTGTGTATGCGTGGGTGCATGTACACACATGCCTGTCAATACATGCGTGTGCACAAATGTGTGCGATTGAGGAGTGTTCAGTGTTTCCAATGAGTGGGGTCATATTTCTTATCTACTTGCACACACTACTAGTGCACAACTGACACCCTTCTTTAAGCTGTTTGATGCGTTACCATTACATTAATCTTCTCACAAAGTAGTGTAATACTATGATTTACTGTAGCTTGGTTTTATTGCTATTTTGCATTTATAGTTTGGTTTTTATTCTGCTTATTTATAGGTGCTGTATTTTTTTCATTTAATGTCTTATCATTTGAGTTGTCTATTTTTTAAGGGATTATACTGTTCCTGAGGGCAAGTAACATTTTTATTAGACGTATAGACTGCCGGCAGTATTGGTTAATATTTACAAAGATGTACTAGTTCTCGTTTGTTTGTATGTTCATGAATCCTAAAGTTTAGTGTCATTTCAATAGCTTTGAAAAAAATGTGTTTGCTACAGTCCATGCTCCCGTAAGCATTAAGCTTTTACCACAACAGTTATGCTCTTACATTGCTAGCTAGAGAATCAAAGGACATATCAAGATCGGTGAATATATGATAGCATATCTCTTTTCCTGTTTTCTATCCTTCTACAATGTTCATTTTTGTTCGGCTGTTTCTTGGGCAAGCCCGGCACCAACGTCCGGCAGGGCATGCAGCTTTCTTTAGATAGACGTCGCCCACTCTGTAATCACGTTACCATAATTATGCAGGTCCCATTGTTTAGACTTTGTCAAATAGGTCAAATGAAATTACCTAAACTTGAAAACAGAAGTAACTTGAAAGAGGTCATATCTGCCAAATTGAGATTAGAAAAGTATACCAGCTAGCAGGGGTGCTACGTCAGATTGAACAGATAGCCAGCCTATGATTATGCAGAATATATATTGCAGTCTGTAACAAAGCACTTATTAGGATCTTTCTGAAGACTTACTTGGGACAGGGTCTGTAAACACTACGACAGAGTACGAGCCCGGGATCCTGGGAAAATGTTTGCCTTTTTCAAAAAGTGGTTGTGAACCAAGCACAGACTCTTCTCCGCATCCGAACACTAAAATTAAAACATAAGATTGCTGTATCCATGTTTTCTAAATGATAAACTGTAGTCTATTACAGTAGCCCCTATTTCAAACTCCAGATAACTGTGTGACAGAAAGGGCCTTTGTCCTGTACAGTTGTAGATATTATGAGTAAACTCCTGTTATGGTTTCTATCCAAAATGTCCTCAGTCCATCCTTAAGCCTCCCCTTTCCCTGAATGTACATCCAGATGTATTGGCAGCCTATCAAAAGACACTGATAACCTCATTGCACTCTATTAGGATGCATTAGGTCAAATTGGATTTTCCAGTGTATCTAATAATTGCAAATTCCGCAAACATTGGCGCTTCCTGTGGACGACTGATGTGAAACATCTGTCTTCTGCAGAATACTGAAGGCTTCTTGCCTTCTGTTGGACTGCTCGGATTGGACAACCACAGTATGTTTAATTGTGATGAATAGCTACTGTAAAGTTTATAAGCACTTAACCCATTTGCCATTTTATAGCCAGATCCATCAACTCACCCAATCCATGTGAGATCATCAGATTTGTGCCTTTAACTGCCAAGCAGGGCACCAAACTAGTGATGTCATTAGATGTAGATGATTTCACCTGATTTGTTCATAATATAGCCCACATCTTGACCCAAATTAATTTCCCATGCACTTCATAAATATTGGTACTTTTGAAGTTGACTTGTCTCAGCTCTCTGGAGAGGGTTGTATATAATTCCTGGAGTGTAGTGAAAGAGTAAAAGGAGAACAGCGAGCTTGTGTATTCTTATGACTGACTTGCAGACATGTTTCCGTCCGGGTCTTATTTCAGACAGTTGTTTTCCCACAATGCATTTCTTACGTTGTACATAACCTGATCTAGCAGCGAAAGGCCAGAGCATTGAATGAAGGAGGAAGCATGCAGAAAACAGCATACACTGTAATAACACTGAATTTATTCATAGGGCATTTTGTATTTTTCTGTTTGTGTCAGGTTT
The DNA here is from genome assembly GCF_902827165.1 of Trematomus bernacchii. Taxonomy (NCBI): domain Eukaryota; kingdom Metazoa; phylum Chordata; class Actinopteri; order Perciformes; family Nototheniidae; genus Trematomus; species Trematomus bernacchii. The sequence continues at coordinate 5,914,961 of NW_022987910.1, forward strand.
GCTGTGACATTAATAGTGGCACTACAGGTATTGATTATGACGTGTGCCAATTCAAATGGTTATTTGGAAAAGAGACGTGTAAATACAGTCAATCAAGTAGCTATTGATTCACTTTTGTCACAGTATGCTTTTGTTTGAAGGCAGGAGGAGAGAAGGGACGATTCAGGACTTTTCCATGATCCACAGATATTTTTCTACAAATTTAAATCAGATGATTCTATACACTGTTGAATAACATTGTAAAGGTGTAACAGATGCTGTATATCATATCATGTTTTCTGAAGTCGTAAAGCTTTACTGTATGATCTGTTGAAGTAGTGGTTATTCATTTTGACATATTAGTTGTAATGGAAGCCCAAACAGCAGCACTGGTCACCATATTCAGGAAAAAAAAAGAAAGAAAGAAAAACCTCAGATGTTTTTTGTAATACTTTTAGAATATATCTTATGAAGTGGGTTTTGTAAGGAAACACTTTCGGAATCAGTGGTGCTGTATGCATAGCACACTCAGTAATACATACACACATAATACAGCACAATACACTCATCCTTTAAACCCCCCCCCCCCACCCCCCCCCCCCCCCCCCCCCCCCCCCCCACTTTACTTGCGTGCTTTTTTTATGTTATTTCGCTCACCTCTCACATTGGCTAATTTTTAAGTCTTAAACCATTTCCTCTTATCTCATCAGTTATTTCATGCTTAACTGTACAGTTTTTACCACCCAGAGACCGACTCCGGAGTGCTAAACATTTCAGCGACTGCTTGCAAGACTTAAAAGAGGAAGCATAAAGCCAAATAGTGAAGTTAGTTATCCACCACTGTTGAAAGGTTGCTGACAGTTTTCTGAATGTTGCTACCTTGTGTCGTGGCTTCAGTTCACCCATAGCTAAACCACAGTGTAGTCTGACAACCAAACGACCTGGGGAGATCTTCTTCCCCCTCCTTTTGGAAAGCTTTAAGATGCTTGTTGAGGCTTTAGCAATTCAGAGTGTTTTTAGATGATCTTTCCAACCTTTGTCATCAACAATGTGGAAGTAATAATTCTCATAACTTCTCCCACTGCTTATTTTGTGAGTGTGTGTGTGTGTGTGTGCGCGTACATGTGTGTTGTAGTACAAAAGGCTGCATGACTGTAAAGGGATGGTTAAGATGTTTTTTGAAAGATGTTTCCCTAGCACTTCTGTCACTCCTGAGATGCTTTTTTCTCCTTGTTGGGGTCTCCTTCCCTTTTGTTTTTCCTCATGTATCATTGTTTCTTTATCTTTCTATTTACTAAACGTATCATGTTGTTTGTTCTCAGCACTGTAAAACAGTCCCTTCTACAACATTGAAAAGCAATATCACTGTATGAAACGTTCACAATGTATTTGTTATGATTGACATTTGATTCATCATCATCATTATTATTCACATGCACCCTAGGTGTGATAATTGAAGTAAATCTCTTTTATACAAATACTAAAAGTGTACTGTGGTAGTTTTTTTTTTCTTTGCGAAATGTCTTGTTGGAAATGTCTTTGTTGAACCTGTGCATGGTTAATAAGTATTCTCAGAGAAAGAGATCACTTAGAAAGTCAGGGAAGAAAGTAGGTGTAGCGGGTTTCAGTCATGTTGGGATGTTGGACAGCTTCTGCCATTTACAGCCACCACAGGTGAGTTATTTTGGGAACTAATCAAATCTAAAGCAAACGGGAATAAAGCCATATTCAAATTATATGTATTTCTCCTCTACCCCCTCACAGGCCGGTATGCAGAGCTGCAGGTGGAGTTTTCGGCTGCGGTGCGCACCAGTGCGGAGCAGAAGGAGCTGATCCTGAAGCTGGAGCACGACCTGAGCACCATCCAGGACATGTCCACCCTGCAGCGTCCCGACGCCGACGGCTCCGAGGTCAGCAACATGGAGAACATCCCGGACCCCGTCAAAGAGGCCTCTGCAATGTTTAGTGGTATGTCCCCGGGTTAAAAAAAGCTGTTTAAAGGACTGTACAAAAATGATTGGGTCCCAGTTGATTTGAACCCTCCCTGTGGCTTAATACGACAATGTGATGTAGCAGTTTGCTATTGACACAGTTAAGTGTATACATCATTTTAATCGACATTCCACTTTATTTAAATGCAAACCTTTCATTTAAAACTTAAAGGTTCAGATAGAAAAGTCGTCTTTCCCCAAGAAGCCAATATACTGTATCCATGAAGCAAATTCATAAGAAAGGTAATCTAAAATGACTTAAGCTAAAACATTTTTACTTGAGTTCTATTGTGTCTAAAGGAGTCTTTACATCAACTTTGTAGTAACTATTGACATGCTTGATCCGGAGAATTATTATATTATATAATCCCTAAAACCATTCCACACTTTCCCCACAAATGTAGACTACTCTATACAAATCTAAATTATTACTTAAAGGTGGGGTAGGTAATTTTGGAGAAACCGGCTCGAGATCGCTAGAATTTGAAAATACACAACCGGAGAAAATCTGCCACTTCCTTACAGAGCCCCTCCTCCAACACACACGAACGCGCACATGACCAATGAGGGCACGAGATAAGTTTGTGCACAGATGGAAGGCTGACAGGCAGGTAGGCCATCCAGTTATTTTAGCCGGGCTGGCTAAAATGATTGGTCGTGCTTTTTACAGTACTACGGCTTCCACCGATGACATTTTTTTATGGATTTTTTGTCAAAACACTTAACATCCCGATAGCAATGAATATCTTAAGAGCATTCCATGGAATATAACAAAAAGTGTATCTCGAGCCGGTTTCTCAAACTTACCTACCCCACCTTTAATAACACACTATTAAGGTTATCGCTGGTAGTTATTATTTAAGGACAGTGTGGATGGGGTTTGATGAAGTAAAGATCCCCAGATCACTTCCTCATTGAAAATGCTTTGTTCTTAAAGAGAGGAGACCCCGTGCATGTGGTGTCAGTCAGTCTGACTGAAACAGGAAAACTTCTCTAACTGTAATGTTTAACCTGCTGAGCCCCTGCTGAAGGTTTGTCAGAGTTAATACTAAAGACTAGCCTGACCAGAGCGATTTAATAGTTACATTTTCTAGATATAGTTGATCATATAACATGCCCTTATGACCATTATGACTTATGGCAATCAGGTAGGGATTAGAATTTCCCCTTCCGGCTTTAGTAAAGTATGCATTATTTTTGTTATTATATAAGAAGTGTATTTTCCCCTCCAGGTGCGGGCCCCCACCCTGAGCTGCCTCAGGGCCAGATGGACTCTCTGCTCTCCATCATCTCCAGCCAAAGGGAGAGGTTTCGCTCCCGCAATCAGGAGCTCGAAGCTGTGAGTCATGATCACACACACACACACACACACACACACACACACGCACACACACTTCCTGTATTCCTGTGTTTTTTTTTCTGGGAAAGACTAATTTCTCATCTATTTGTTTTGTCCCCTGCAGGAGAGTCGCTCCGTGCAGCAGACCATGCAGGCGCTGCAGAGCGAGCTGGACAGCCTGAGAGCAGATAACATCAAACTCTACGAGAAAATCAAGTTCCTGCAGAGCTACCCTGGCAGAGTGCGTCTGTGTGTGTGTGTGTCTGTGTCTGTGTGTATCTGTGCATGTGCGTGAATGAATGATTGCACTCTACATGGGTGATGTTTTGTTGATTTGTCTAAAATATTTAGCAGGAATATTAAAGTCAGTGTGTGTGTGTGTTCTCTGTGCTGCAGGCTGGAGGTAGTGACGACACCGTGATGCGCTACTCCTCCCAGTACGAGGAGAGACTGGATCCGTTTGCTTCTTTCAGCAAGAAGGTACAAGACACACACCTTTTTAATATTTACACAAAAACACTCTTCCCTTAAACAGTCTGAAACCAACTGCCATATGTTGCATCATTTAGTTTTTTACTGTCATAGCTTCTTTCTCTGATATCTGACAACTGACCAAAAATATTTAAGGCCTGATGAAAGTTGTTATTTGCTGATTTTGTGGTTCAACATTCATCAAAACAATAAAAATTATTTTTGAGAATAAGAGCCAAGAGCGAAACACAACATGTTGTGTCCTGAGTAAGGGGATGATTCAAAAAGCTCTTGATTGATTCTTCAAACCAGGAAATGAGATACCGTTTTGCACTTCCTGTTGTTGTCTTGTAGAAAATGTATTGACATAAGGTCTGTGGTTAACACAAGCTTAAGAGATTTTCACGTTTTGTTCTACTACATATTCAGTAAATACCACTAAGATTATTTTAAAGAGTTTTTATTTTTTTACTTTTAGCCAATTGCATTTATGCTTCAAAATCTATAAAAGTCGTGTTCAGTTCAGGTTATCTTCAATGTTGAGCTCGACTCTTCTGGGTTTCAGGAGCGTCAGCGCAGATACCTGAGCCTCAGCCCCTGGGATAAAGCAACTCTGAGCCTTGTAAGCCACGCACACGCACACGCACACACACACACACACACACACACACACACACACACACACACACACACACTCTTGATGTGTTTGGTGCAGTCTCTTCACTAATCCTCTTGTTTTTGTCTCTCAGGGTCGTGTGATTCTCTCCAACAAGATGGCCAGGACCATTGCTTTCTTCTACACCTTGTTCCTGCATTGTCTGGTCTTCCTGGTGGGTCTCCTTTCAACGCAGAGGAGCTCCTGAACCTTAATGAAACAGATCCTTTCTTTTTATATTCAACATTTCTTTAAAAGTTCAAACAAGGCGACCCAAACAGACAAGGACACATTCACTTAAAAGGATATCTATCAGAAATAGACTCCTATATACACATGTAAAAAAACTAAAAGGGAGAAAGGTAGGTTACAGACAGCCTATTTAGGGTTAACAGCAGTTCATTAGTCGCAATGTATTACTTAATAATTGATCTCTAAACAGATTGCCAAGCAGGAAATGTTTAGCTTTATTATGGCATATATCAATCCAGTTTTTCAATAGAGAGCCTCTAATAAGCAGCCAATAGAGCCAAGGTTGCAGCCCATTTGTAATATATGTGTATGTGTGCTGTTCCTCGTACATCAGGGAAACATCCTTACTGTTATTTATTTATTTTCAGGTGCTGTACAAGACAGCCTGGAGCGAGAGTATCGGCAGAGACTGCTCCGCTTTCTGTGCTAAGAAGTGAGTGTGTTCACCTCAGGGTTTTAACATCTCTAACATCTCAACACGTATGATTTGATCATAGTAACAAATACTTGATGTAATCTTTCCCTTTTTTTTGTATTCCTCTCCCAGGTACTCTGACCACCTCCACCAATTCCATGAGAACGACCAAAACCTTTGAGCTGGTCCCACATTCAGCAGCATGCATGTCCTGCTCAGAAGAGGTCCCTCTTTGAGCTCCTCATGAAGACGGGGCTTCACTTTTCTTCTTGCAATAGCTTTTAATATCCACAAGGGGGCGGTTTAAGGCTGCAAATCCGACGGTTGATTCAAAAACAGATTCTTGTTTTTGTTTCTCTAAATATAATCATAAGGATAATATATATAAGTCTAAAACTATAATCCTTGGTTTCCTCTTATACTCTTAACATAATAAGGAAAGCAAATAATTGATCATGTGATATAATCTGTGCCGTTGAAGCACACATGAAATGAAGTTAATATTGTGTGTATCTTCCCGTACAGAAGGGACCGGAGTACAAGGATTATTTTGTTTTGTGATTTATCCTGGGTTTAGCTGGAATTTAGAATAATTAGAGAAATGTAATCATTAGAAATAAAGTTAATATAAGATTAAAGGTAATATGGTTGAGGTTATAATTAGATTGGGGAGTGTTATGTATAAGTATAAGGAGCATTAATGAGGAGGTGGTCGTTTTAGGAGGTTATGGCAATGGAACAATATATACAGTAGTTATTCCTAGGGCTCAATCTTCTGAGATGTGTCCTACTTGAGTTTGACTAATATCATTGATTCATTCGTAAAATTTGTTTTGAATGTTTAAATCATTTAATTGTTACTGTTAGATATGAAGAAATTAAGAGATGAGGGTGAGGGGCAGCGATACACTAATGGTTACTAACTAAAATAGCTTCCTCGTATTATTCTCTTGAAGGATCACTGTGCATGCTTACCTGCTTACTTCTTTCTCTTCTCCCTGACATCGCAGATATATTCCAAATAAAGACTATGCAGCATCGTTCCTGGTATCATTTTAATTTAAAATGTCTTGTGAGCACTGTGTTGTAGTGAAGCTGGCAACATATTGATATGTTTGTTTTATAATGTGTGCATGACATAGAATATATTAATTAGAATAGTTATATTAGTCCCACACAGAGGAAATGTACATCGTTACAGCAGAATTTAAGTGGCAGGCACACATTAATAAAATAAACATTAAATGGGTAACTAATGGAGAGTAATGAAGTAGCTGCAAGATGAAGGTAAGTATTGCAGTATTGCACATTTTTCTTTTCATGTATTATTACACCATTTGGTGTAAAGTTGAAGACAGTTATAGCAACACTTGTGCTGTTGAATGACTACCAGATATTGTGGATTTCTTTTTAATTGTCAACTAAATCTCAAGAAAAGAGTAAAAAAAACATGAGTGAAGTTGTCCTAATAGCTGGACCAGCTGATTCCTGGTTTAGCTCCACTGTTTGGATATTACGAAGAAAATTACTCTCTGATTTCTCCTTTAAGTTGACAGCTGATTTCTAAAAGCTTGCAACAATGACAGTGAGAGGGTGTGTTTTTTTTCTGTCCCTCGCATGAAGCCGGCTGCCGACAGAGAAGCCCATCATGTGGTAAAAGGAGGTGAGATACTCAGGTCTATTTAAGCAAACCGTTTTTCTTATCACCTTGTCTTTCCTTATCGATGGCACAGGCAGCATGGTGGTGACGGTGGAGGGAGATATCATGTTTAGTCAGATGACAGTCTTTGCTGTCCGGTCGTTGAAAATCACTGTCGTAAAGCTCCATTGTTGTCCAAGAGTTATCAATGAGACACTGTTTCACCCAGTGACATTTTCCCTGAACACAATCACAGGGGAAATGTTGAGGTACCTGTACATTTTTTTGTTTTAACTTTGCATTCCACTTTAAACTTCCAATCCAGTTAATCTCAGAGGTAAATATTGTCCTTTTTATTACATGTATCTGTCAATTTTGGCTAGTTTACAAATTAAGATTTTTACGCTGCAAACAGACACTAATTATTTTGAGAATCTATCATTTTTTCCCAGAATTGATTGAATGTGAAAACTTGTTTTATTAATGTCAAGGTTTGTAGGCTACTGTTGGTTGGGTAAAACAATACTTTATCCTTGGGTCATTGTAAAGACATATCGGTACCACTTTACAATAAGACTACCCTTATAAAGGATTCATAAAGGGTTTATAATTAGGTTATGAATTAGGTTGTAAACACTTTATTAATCATTAAGAACCATTTATAAACCAGTTCTAACATAGTTTGCATACATCAACACAGGCTCACTATTTGGCAAGATGACTAAGTGGCTACTTGGCGAGAATCAACTCGGTGAACAACAGATACCAAGGATGCTGGCTGATGAAGAAGACGAAGTAAGCTAAGTAGCCAATATAAGACTTAGCAGTACAGATACATGTGGGCTCACTATTTGGCAAGCAACCAGTCACAGTCGCCCTGTTTATCTCATGTCTTATAAAAGCTTATTAATGATTTATAAAGTGTTCACAACCTAATTAATACATGAATTACAAACTATTCGTAAACCCTTTATAAGGGTAGTCTTATTGTAAAGTGGTACCGACATATCAAATCTCTCATTTTCACTGAAAAACCAAGAAGATAATCAGCTTGATTCATAACGAAAAATATGTGTTAGAAACAAGTACCACCTCAACCAATGAGCCTACAACGATTAAAACAGGCTTTTACAATAATGCTTTAGTAATGATATTTTGATGATGGCATGTATAACAGTAACGGGGTATTTACTTTTACATTTTCCTGGCTTTTTACTTTCAACAGAGTTTTTTTTATAGTGTGTAGTACATTTTACAGTGTAGTATTTATACAATCATTACAATAATCATGGCTACTGTAGATCCTTTTCAGTAAATCTAAATAATAATAATAATAATAATAAATAAAAGGACACCAGCCATACCATTTTAAACAAAGAGTAATATAGCAATGGTCTCTTTTACACAAGTCATGATGCTAAAGAGACATGTAGGCTGACTGTGAGCACAGTGAGGAAATATCTGTTAAAAAGCTGAACCCAGAGAGAGCTATCGGGGTCTGAAGGAAACACAGGAACAAATGTGCTGATTCAAATGTCAAGACCCACTGATAGCTGCTGGTATTTTAGTATTATGACTGAATCAGACTGCATTTTTCATGAGGCGTCCTCTTAAAGAGTACCTCAGCTCACAGCCATTAAAGACTAACGAGAATGGCAGTGTGCCCCCCCCCCCCCCCCCCACACACACACACACACACAATTCCTCCTTGTCCTGTCTCTACCTTAAGCCAGTTTTTGCTTATCAATCACAGCAGACTCTGAGCAATCTCAGCGCAATTACCGCCTCCGGAGAAGCATTCACCTTTGACCCCAAACCTCGGATTCACACACCTTCTTCCTCTCCCCGCCCTCCATCTTTCTTTCCTCTTCCTCCTTCGTCTCGGCTCCTCCAGCTGCCCATCCTCAGCTCCATAAATATTAACAACCTCCATCTGCGGAATAACAAAAGTCTTAAGTAAGCCTGTAATGGCCTGAGGTTATTTTTGCTGCGGTGGACGGGTCACTTCGTGGACTAATCTTTGTTCAGAGCTTTCTTTAATGACGGTACATTTGATGGGTCAGCATTTTAATTTCTGCACTGTCATGTTTGTTTTGAGACAGTTCCAAAATGTCCCTCTGCAGTGAGCAAATGAAACGTTCTGTGGAGGCATAAAAAGAAAACGTGGAAATGTTCCTTCTCTCTTTTACAGTTGTGGGTTTTCATCTCCATTATTTCATCTCCATTATGGGTTCAGCAGAGGGCAGTAAAGTTATGTTTGATTATGAAGATGAATTATTTAGCTGACTCTCGTCTGTCTGCTGGCAGCTTCCTCCTGTTTCGCCTTATCCATTTTCCACACTGGGTTTATGTTATGTTATACAACACATCCCTTTTAGTTTTAAACATTTTTAATGAGTGAATGTAATAAATGTTGTTTTCCTTTATCATCATCTGTAAACCTATTGACCGCCCTCACTGAGCGCTTTAGGGATGCGACTTATGATTTGTTTTCAAATAGCCGTCATCAAATTCTTATATATGCTGAAAGGTTGCTTTACCTGATGACAACAATGTAATTGGGCATTTTAATCACATTAGTTTGTATTTTACATTTGTATTCATATACTTAATATCTTAAATGCCTCCGGTGTTAAAGAGGTTCATTGATAGACTAACATTTTTTACTTTAAACCATATAAAATACACTATTCAAGAAATCAACTGAACAGATTTAATTCATAAACAACATTTTATTTTGTTATTTTGAATGAAGTTTAATATGCTGAAGGTTAAAAAAATAACTGTATGCTCCAATGCTGGGGGAATTTGGACATATGCTGAGCTCAGCATTTTAATTAATCAACTAACAGCCAAAACATATTCGGTTTATAATGATTACCCAGAGAAAAGTGGTGCAATATCACATTAAAGAAGCTAAAAACAAATATGATTTGGCATTTTTGCCTCATAAGGGACAATTGTTAAAATTGTTTGTTTTTTTATTTCATCATTTGGCTGATGATGTCCTGAATGAATGAACAGTTTTCAGTTCTAGCAGTTTTTCAGTGGAGCAGCAGATCAGTGGAGGAGTTATGGAAACACTGAATCCTGCGTTAGATATTTTTTCCTCGCAGACATTGCTCCCATTCAGAGACATCCTCCTCATTCATTCTCTGTAGCTGTGAAGATCTCATTCAGCGCATTCACAGAACCTACACACCATTCAGGATTCATCCTTTGTGTCTCTGAGTAGCTCAGACCATAAACTGCAGAGGTCTGTTGCATGGATACAAAGTGTGTGTGTGTGTGGGGGTGGGGGTGGGGGGGGTGTGTGTGGGTGGTGTGTGTGTGAGCATGTCTCCTGTTTGTGTTTGGAAGGTGTTATTCGTTTTATTTTGTATAATTCATTCAGTCATAATCTCCGTTGGAAATGTCTCTGTTCCCTCTCTCTTTCTTCTTCTTCCCTCTGTCTGCATGTACTCGGTTCACCCCCTTCATCATCACCCTCCCCCCCATGGGTGTTGCTATGGAAACAGGCCTCCTCTGTCAGGTGGCCCCATGCTGAACGCTCCCCTGCTCTCTGATTTGCTCTGACATCGTCTGGCTGACTCTAAGCCACGTGATCCCAGATCAGCTAGTCCGGATGCTGAATATGGAGCATGTCTCCCCCCCCCCCCCCCCCCCCCCCCCCTCCCCTCTTAAAGACCCTCCCCACCCTGCCTTCCTCTCACCTCGTCTGGGGAAGGGACGGGTGGATTTACATCACGTTAATTCACAGACAAAAGATTATACAGTCATTGCGAAGAAGAAAAGACATGATTAACATATTCAAATGATTTGATTTACAGCCTAATTTCTACATGAATTAACCCCAATGTTCAGTTTGTGCTAAAAAAAAAATGGCATTGTTTTCCAGCATTACCTCCAATATCCATTAGTATATTTCTATTTCTGATGTTGAGGTTTTTGACTGTTGTTCATTAGAAAACAAACAATCACAGGTATATATAGTTATTTGTTTATGCATGGCCCATCATCCTTCTAAAACATGCTATTTCCTTATTTAGTTTTAATGATTATTTATGATTATTTCTTCACTTTTATCAAATGTGGAAGCTCAGTTCATGGCAAAGAAAAGGATGGCAATGAATATATTTTGAGTTGTGTTAGCGTCTGAGGAAAAACAAGATAAATATTCCCGTACTAAAGCAAATACAATACCTCAATGCAGACATACCAAGATACCATACAATCCTGCATTATACATTCACTTAAGTAAAAGTAAACAGTAATAACTTGAACTCAAGGTATTCAAATGTAAAATGTAGTTTATATTTACTCCCTTATTAGTTGCTGTTGTTAATCTTTACAGCACATGTTTTTGTTTGTAAGATCTTAATCTTGTTTGTAACCACACTGAAAAAATTAAACAGTGACTTTAATTAATTGTATAATGTCAACAGGTTTCACATAATTGTATTACGTTAGTTGAAAGCAATAATATTAAGTTGAATCTATTGTTTTTTATTTAAACGTAATATTATCTTATTATCTTAGCTTTCAACTAACCTAATACAATTATGTGTTTTCTGTTAACATAATACATTTAATCAAGTCAACGTTTCACATTTTTTTGAGTGCAGTAACTGTAGCTGTGAAATAATTATGTTGAAGTAAAATGAACATTATTTCAGTCTGAAATGTAAGAGTAAAAAGTCATACAATAAATGTACTTATTTTCCACCCCTGCCTTATGTTTCCTAAAGCACCCCAACGTTTATAGCAGTTTATTTACAACAGATGACTAACGGACGTGCTTTCCTTCCTGTTGTTGTTCCTTGTGTTGTTTACAGTGTCACTGGTCTATCCTGGGCTCATCTCCAGGAGAGGCGCTTGGATGACATCATCACACATCCTGCATCATCCCCTGCCAGCTCAGCGGGATAAACACAACCCCAGGTACACAGTGACACAGAACACACACCAAGCAGCTTGGCATCTGAGGATCAACGCAGATGATTTCTTGTCACCTCCGTTCAAGTGGTTGCAAGTGAAAGTTGGCGTGACTCAGCTGGCAAAGTGACACTTCTGTGATCGAGTGATGAGATCTAACTGGGCTAAAACTACTACTACTAATAATAATAATAAAACTACTATGTGTGATGTTACCACACACACACACACACACACACACACACACACACACACACACACACACACACACACACACACACACACACACACACACACACACACACACACACACCTTGGGTTTGTTAATCAGGGATACTGCAGCTTGCAACTCCCAGCAGGGTAGGAATACCATAGTATCTAGTTTGGTTAGGAAATATTTTGTCCGAGGAATAATTGTAAAATTCTATATTAATATAATTTTAATACGGTTTTATGACAATAATTAAATTTTAAAAATAGAGTGGCATAATATTGCAATTCTTTTAAAAATAAAATGTTTTCTAAATAAATAAATCAAATCATTAACAATGTAAATATCCTAAATAAATAAAGTCTCACAGTATCATCCTCAGGCTAACCATGCTGTTTATTCTGGCTTTAGGTTAACTTAAAGGTGGGGTATGTCATTTTGGAGAAACCAGCTCGAGTGCGCTAGAATTTGAAAATACACAGCCCAAAAAATCTGCCTGTTCCATACAGAGCCCCTCCTCCAACACACATGAACGCGCACATGACCAATGAGGGCACGAGATAAGTTTGTGCACAGATGGAAGGCTGACAGGCAGGTAGGCCATCCAGTCATTTTAGCCGGGCCGGCTAAAATGATTGGTCGTGCTTTTTACAGCACCACGGCTTCCACAGATGAACATTTTTAATGTATTTATTGTCAAAGCATTTCATATATTCATTGCTATCGGGATGTTAAGAGCATTCCATGGAATATAACAAAAAGTGTTTCTGAAATAAATTACATACCCCACCTTTAAGTGTTGGTGATATTTGTGTAAGCCAAGACAACAGGCAATATAGAGGTCGACAAATATTATCAAAGTCACGTCCATATATTGAATAATAACATATTTATCATGGCAGGCTAACAGTAGGGCCCTAATAGCTCCCGGTTCACTGGTTGCGGTCTGTGTAGGATTTAGCTGCATGTTCGTGTTTTCATTAGTGTATCATTACAGTGTTAGAAAATACTTTTTTTTTTTTTTTTTAAATGTGTGGTGTTTTCATGTTTGACAAGCCTTTTTATTCCCCTTTGATCATATTTCATTGTCTCACAATGTATCCTAGACAACACGTCGAATTATTTTAACATAGGTGGCTGATATTGGTCTAAGTCCATGCTCATCCTCACCGTCATGATGTAGCTGTTGAATATAAAGGTTGGTTTGTGGTTGTGAGGAAGTAGGCATCCCTCATTTGTCATGTAAACTTCCTCCTATCAGGAATGTTAGAAAAATATCACTCGTCACCGGCTTGATCTTCAATATCAGGATACATGTATTTATTATCCTTGCAAGAATGGAAGTAGTCATCACATACAGAGGTACAAATAGTTCCCCGAATAGTGTCCTTGGCATGCTTTATACAAGAGAGTGTTACAGTCACAAGATGCAGAATACCGGTTCAAAGCAATATTCAATGTTTACTTCAGATTAGATAAGGCCTGCGTAAACTGGCAGATATTTCCCTGTGTTCAGGTGACAGAATAAAAAAAAGTGTGCGCACTGTTCGTTCACACATTTCTACAAGGGTGCAGCCGTGGTTTAGAATGATCTCCCTTTTTAAACACAATGGCATCTGCAGAGGCAAGCCACATTTTCTGTATCGCTCAAAGTGTGTTTTTCTGATCAGGAGACAGTGAGGGGCAGTTTCTTATAAAAGCCTGCTGACACATTGATCTTCAAAGAGCCTCAGGAGGCCAATCTCCATCCCAACCACTTTAGATGCTTTCACAGGAAACCAGCTCAAAAGCATCTCTTTTTTTCTCACTTGTCTTTCAGCCTGTCTATATTTGAACTCCTGATCAATGACGCCCACCGAGGAGGCCGAGCTGTTTGTGTGCAGTGTTACGTTTAGAGTTCCTGCTCTGCCATCGTACTGTACTGTGTGTCTTCATGAAGGGACACAAGTCTCTGAAAACAGTGACCTTTGGGGGTGAGATGGGAGGAATTAAGAAGCAAGGTGATGAGTTGATGGTGGATCGGAGGGATTCAGACATGATGAAGAAACAAAAAAGCAGAGGTGATGTGGGAGAGACAGTGACGAGTCTGAAAATGGCCAGGAGGTTGAAGCGGCCCCTGCCCCCCCGAGGCTCCCGTTGATTCATCCTTCCGGCAGGAAGTGTGTGAGGATCAATAAGAAGCGAGGGTCTCTGGAGAGACACACAGAGAGAGTCCTCGCCCAGCCCAGGTCTCTTTTTGTTTCACTCTGGGTTTGAATTGATCGTAATGAGCTCAAAGGTTTCTGTCGTCACCATCACAGTTAATAAAACAACTTTGGTGGCTCATCCTCACTTGATCTCACTGAATAGATTTTATTATTTTAGATGTTTATAGTTGACAGTGGACTATGTGAATGAGATTCAATTGAACTTTATTGTCATTGCACAGGGTACAAATACTGGGACAACAACATGCCGTTAGCATCTATCAGCTGTGCAAAAGAAGCAGTCTAATGTATAAGTATAATATTAGTATATACATATAACAGATATGAAAACACTAATGCAGTATGAACAGTAATGATGTGTATAAACACTATAACCAGAATTATATATATTTAATACACTATAGAGGTAAAAAAGAAAGACAGTCCAATAAAGACACTATAGACAGTGGTTCCCAATGTAAACCACTATATTCGTTTTTAACAATGTCATAATAATACAAGTTATTAACAGGAAGTGGCTTTATTTTCCGTGGACCTCTTCACAGAAGATCATCTGTAAAGAGTCTGTTGTTTTGAGTTGGGAATCCCTGAGCTGTTTCCTATTGGGACACTTTGAGATATAAAGCTGGCAACATTTCAATCAAATGCTTTACTACTGCTAATCATTACGAGGATCGGTTAGAGCTGCTTAACAGCTGAGAAAATAAGTTGGCAAAACAAGATCAGAGACAGACAGCTCTGACTGAGAAGCAGATGCAGATTATAATCGGACCTTTTAGAGCTGCTTCTCCTCTCCCACTGCCACCTGTCTCTGGTCTGACCACGTTATTCTTTAGCCTTTAACCCCGCCAGGAAGCCACAGATTCAATCCTCTCAAAGTGGATTAGTAGTGAAGGTGTGCGTGGCTAAGTGATGTTTACCACTCAGTTAGCCACGAGGAAAGGTCTCATTCAGCCAAACAACAACATGTACATAAGTGTAATTTATCAAAGAGTCAGTTTAAAAATAATAAGTGAGAAAACATAAGAAGGCTTTATCCATACAGTCAATACTGTTACTGTATATGGGTATATGGGTATATGTGTGTATGTGTGTAATATATACACATAGGCCTATACACAGTGCCTTTTCAAAACACTCACGACTTCCTTTTTTCTCAGTTAAGACAACAATAAAAAGGGCGTGGTCCTTTAAGGGTCAGTCATCGCTGGCTGTTAATAGATCTCACACACACACACACACACACACACACACACACACACACACACACACACACGCCCCCCAGTGAAGGAAGCTGCGGTCAAGAGACAGACAGAAAATGACAGTTCTTGATTGGGCCTTCAAAATAAAAGCCTACAGAGTTTTACCAAATGTGACTCATCTATTAGGAAACACACTGTGACACCATATTACCTGAGAATGGTTCAACTTTTTTTTTTTCTCCTGGTGGCTGTCTGAATGGCTTTCTAGTAGCGTTTTTTTTAAATGTCAGCTTTTCAGGAATCAAAACTCAATGCGTTATTTATCTGGACCACAATGTATTCTCAGTTCACTATATCCATGTGAGCATGAGCTTTTTCATTATCTGTGTATTGTAGTCCCTCAAATGATAGTAAACAGGAAATGATCCTATACAAACAGTTTTCACATGCAGCATACTCTTACACAGCACAGATTCATCATGCAAGTAGAGTGCTGGAATATCAACAACTAGTTCGGTTTCAAAACCCATAAATATTCCCACATTTCAAATGTGTTCAGTTATTCAAATGATGAAATTAAACAAAACTGAATGATAATTCAGTTTAATGGAAACCAGGGTAACAGTACCTATCGTTTATGTGCCTGGGTGTAGTAGATGCCTTAAACACATCTCAAGTAAACGAGAACAATTGTGGTAATAAAAGTAATTACAAGAAGGAAAACACATTTTGTGTTAACCATCTCTCTCTACTGGCATGAATTGTGTATATATTGAAAGTAATTATGGGAAAAAAGATGATTTGATTCAATGCACAGCCAGTTAGCTAAACATGCAATAATGTAAAATGTCATAAATGAGTACTTGATATCTTTTTAATGTCCTAAACCGTACAGCTCCTCATTTCGAAATGTTCCAAATCATATATGAAACATATTTGTATTGTATTTTTATACCTTTGTTATTTAAGTGCGTCAATCCAGTGAATTACTACGTCAGTTGCCTGCGACAAAATGACCTAACATTATTTACATTTATTGTAATGGCACTCTCGCCCCTGGACTAAAAGAAATCAGCATCTCTTTGTCCCCCAAATGCAAAAAACATCATTGGGCTTCGTATTTGACCAACAACTTGGAGCTTTATTGTGAAAGTATTTACCGGAAGTACCATTTCGTGTGATTGCTTGTGACTTGTGAGTGTGTGTGGACAGCAGAGCCAAAGGTACAGCCGCACAGTGCGTCGAGCTGAGAGATGGAGCTGACCGGCTGTGAGCGCAAATAAACCGAGGAGGACACCAGATGAAGAGTGGGAATACAAACCATGATTGATTCTGACTAGAACAAAAACAAATCTTCACATCTAAAGCCAGGACCCCCTCAGAGACAGCAGCGTCATGACACCAGTCCTGCATTGAGGTGAGAGCCGCTGCTGCGTTTTATGTCTTATTTATCGCGTCAGGACCATCCTGAAATTAGCGATGAGACATCTTGCAGAGCCTTTTCATGCGCAGGTGTTGTCCGGAGAAAGAGCCGAGCATCGTGATAACAACAACAACAACAAACCTCCAGGTGCTGAGGAGGAGATGGAGGCTGCTGTGTTTTGGTGATAAACCCGATTCATCCCCACGCACTGTCCGTGATGAATCCTCTCTTAGGAAGCGCATTTGTGATGGCAGAGAACAAGTGCGATCGGCTTGTTTTTAAGGTGTTGAAAACAGAGGCTGTGAGTGGCTTTACGAGGGTCGCGGTGTATAAAGGGGCTTTTCCGATAATCCATTTAGTCTAATAGCCTTTAGGGGGTAAAGTCTTGTCATGCTCGACACTCATGGGCCTGATGTGATGTGAGGCCCGCTCGAGATGATCCAGAGTCAGAGTACCGACTCGTGACTCCCATTCATCTCCTGCTTTCTGGACCTGGAGCTGTGAGCCATTCAGCAGCAGCCCGTTCCCATTCATGAAGTCCATCACGCAGCACAACGATCCACTGTTGGCTTTAAATAGGCTCTCTGGGCCTGCAGTAGGCCTGTTTCTGGCCTGCTATTGACTTTCTCTCATGTATCTTTTTATAGTCTACATGAGACAGTCAGTTAATATGAAGCCTAATAAGAATGATTATAACAGAGTACAGGCCTGCTGTTATAGAGAACATCACATCACTCTTATATGATACTCCTGTACTGCGTCTCTGGCACTATGTTGTAATAAATGTCTCATTATTTACCTTTGTTATAGACATATGATAATTTGCTGTACGTTGTTTTGTTGTGATACTTAAGCAGCGTCCCTCTAAGATCTAAATATACAATATTATTCACATCAAGTTGAGTTTTTTAGACAGAATAATAAAAACACCTTACAATAAAATGCAATTTGATAAATGACCACAAAATGTATTCTATAGGCCTTAAAATAACTGTGATATTCTGACTTTACTCCTCAGTATGATTTTATGACTTATTGGTACAGGTTAGTATTGACTTCCCTCATTTTCGCCCTATATTGTCTTATATTTGAATATAAGCTTTGATGTAAGCAACATCCCTCTAAAGCATTTGATTACATTTTACAATTTTGATAGTTATTCAGAGCTGACCCCAGGTTGTATATCCTTCATAGCGTGGACAGAATAACAAGGGGATCCGCAATCCAATATAACATAACAATGTATGTAATAGACCTTTATATCATATATTTTATTTTGATGGCATAACAGAAGGCAGAATATACGTCAACAACACCTTTAATCATTGATTTATAAAAAAAATGGAAGTAATTTATCAAGCCTAGTGTGAGGCTTTGCTGGCTTTCCCTAACAATACATATATCTAATATGTTTTGAGATTAAACTGGACCCATAGCTTTTGAAGACGTCACCTCTTTTTATTCTCTCTCGCTCTATTTTTCATAAATATGCGACATTATACAGACCAAACAACAAATAACTAATTTGTATTAATACACAGTTTGTTATTGGCTATGATTAGTATACAAAATCCAACACCAAGCACAAAGACTTACGATGTCAGAAAGTGCAAAAAGCCATGTCGCGAGAACCAATCTAGATTATTTTCGGATATTTTTTATACCAGCTCCACTCTGTGTCCCCAAATAAAAAAAAACATCTGTTTCAGTAAATGACACTTGATGCTCACACAGGTTGTGCACAGTTTTCCCTCTGCGAGAGGCCTGTGGTCATCTGTGAAATTAGTTAGAGCCGGTGGGTGAGAGACAGGAAATGGAAGTCGGTGGCGGAATGTGCATCTCCCACGCGCTGCGTCCTTTATCACTGGCCGCCATATGGAGGCCTGAGCTCACTCAATATTTACATTGTCGCCGCTCGCCAGAGAAACCAGCAGAGAGGGCCTGCTGGTAGAGGACACACTGATTAATGTATTTAATATCTGCGTGATGAGGCCATGCTACATATATTGGGAAGTGGTCGAAAACCCATCAGCCCACTGGAGAGATTGGGTCAGTTTGTTTGTGTTCAGGCTTAGGAATCTCCATCCTCTCATCATGTCTGGTTTATTATCACTGGTCCACTCTGTCACACACACAGATAGCTTTAAGCAGCCACACGTATCAATGTCTGGACCAGTGTACTTTCATGATGGAGACAGTCTCCCCTCTGGTGGTCCTGTGTCGCATCAGGACTGATACAAACTCTCCAGACAACATTAAGGCTGAATCAGGGAGGGGCGAGGTTATCAGGGGTTAGGTTGAAGGTCAGTGACCGGCTGCTCGGAAGTGGGCGGATCAAAAAGAGGGGCTCTATCAGTGCTGACCCCTACGTCTGCTCTTCCTCCTGCTAGAACGTCTGATCCCCATCAATCATCCACCCTCTCTATCTGAAATGTTCTCCCTTCTGGGATTTTTTTAATCATGTGGCTACATCTCTGCTTTTCCTTCCACTTCCGAAGGTGCTCCACAAAGTTTCCTTCTCTCTCTCTCTCTCTCTCTCTCTCTCTCTCTCTCTCTCTCTCTCTCTCTCTCTCTCTCTCTCTGTGTCTCTTGCTTTATCACACACACCCACACACACACCTGGATGTCTACTGTAATATCCTGTCTTTTGACATCTTGAGTAGCGGCGCTTTTCTGTCAGGGTGACTTTGCCTCCTGTGTCAGAGTCTGTTTTTCTTTCGGTTCTACTTTTGCATGTTTCTTCTGATTTCTGCATCTCTATCACCTACAGTATGTTAGAGTTGCAAATTGAGTCTCCATTTTGCTTTTAGTATCTGAAGTAGTGATGGGCTTTATACGCTTTTTTTTCATATTTCATAGAGTAAACAACCTTTTCATTGAAAAAATAATCATCAGACCAATTGATAATGAAAGTAATTACAATGTAAAGCCCAATTACCAACCTGTTTGCCTCAATCTTCGATGAACTATTATGTTCTTTAAAGAGTTTCCCATAAAAGGGAATATGCCAGCAAATCCTGTGAGATGTTTGAATGATTACTTGTATCAAAAGGTTGTCAAAATGATTTATCAATTAACCAATTCATCAGCTCTATTTATTATACATTCTTGACATTAATACTTGGATATGCATGCCTATACAAAGAAAACCAACATAAATACCATCGTTTTGTTTTCCTGTTTAACCTTTGTGTGTCTAACATGACATATCTTATGTGTACATCTTATATAAGAAGAACATGTTGTTACTGGATTCACACAGCGTTGGAGATGTTCGCACAGATCTGTACTGTACTGAGTGTGCTGCTAGCTGTATGCTGTGCTTTGGAGCAGGCTAATCTTAGAAAACATCGCAGGGCCTAACCTCCCCGGGGCCGGAGCACAACATCACCAATCGTCCTCAGCAGCCAATCACCGAAGGCGTACTGCTGGCATGAAACTGCAGCATGTGTTTAGATATAACTCTGTTAAACTACATATATGTAGTGTTTATTCCCCTAAGTGCAGGGAGGTATGTGTACACACAGCTTTAAAAATACAAATCTGTGTACATCCGCTATGCTTGGCTACATCATCACTTCCTCAGTAGCCACAACACCGCAGTATTAATCAGGAGAATAGTTCAGTCCTGTGAGGCTCCTCAAACTACATAAAGTGAACGTATCTCGCCCGATGTGTTTTGCAGGCTGCATTTGATAGCTTCCCCCCACACAGTAATGTTTCTTCCGTCTCCTTCCCGTTCAGTTTACTGTTACAGACAGAACTCCCAAACATCTGACAGAGATATCAGCCCTGCTCCCCGGGGTAAAGAAGCAGCAGGAGGAGGAGGAAGAGGAGGGGGCACAGGAGTGGTAGATTTTTACAACAGATAGGGAAGAGAAACAGGAGCCTGAAGGATGGAGGTGAATATTTTAACGTTCCCCTCGACATCTTCAATCTTGTTTTATGGTATTGTAAGTCCATCAATGGTCTTAAAAACAGAGGGGAGTCGTGGGGATGTTGGACATGGTGCCTCGGCTCCCCCTCGTCCCTTTCTTTACGCTCCCCTTGTCTCCTCCACCTCCACACTCTCACTGATTGTTTTAGCAGCTGGCCTATGGAGCAAAAACATGCCCCCCTCCAGTGGGGGAAAAATACTCATGTCCTTCATTTGTCAAATCCATCAAAATCCTACTAACAAAATAATAATAATGACTTGTGAGTTGAGATGGACTTGAACCTTTTAAAGTGAAAATACTTGATACTTTCGGGACTCAACTTGTGAGTTGACTTATAATGACTAAACTTATATAGTGATGTCACACCTGCACTTTTTGTTTCTGCAGGTTTTAAACTAAACAAAGTATCCTAGAATAACTTGTTCTGTGGTCAAATGTCCCCTGTGACACACACACACACAAATAAATAATTTCTTAATTTGTTTGAACTGTTAGATTGTGGCATTTTGCTGCTGTTGCTGGTATGTATTTCAATATCTGTTTTTGAAATATGGAATTAGTTACTTTCCAGCACTGCCCTCTCCATAGTCCCAGACATTATTTAGTTTATTCCCTCTGCAGTATGTATTCTGCTTCAGCGTGCTGAGCCTCAGAAAACCTTAATGCTGTCCACTTCCTCCAGCGACTCAGGGCTTAGGTTTCATGCTGACTGTGTGTGTGTGTGTGTGTGTGTGTGTGTGTGTGTGTGTGTGTGTGTGTGTGTGTGTGTGTGTGTGTGTGTGTGTGTGTGTGTGTGTGTGTGTGTGTGTGTGTGTGTGTGTGTGTGTGTGTGTGTGTGTGTGTGTGTGTGTGTGTGTGTGTGTGTGTGTGTGTGTGTGTGTGTGTGTGTCGTACTGTACTGTACTGTACTGTTAGTTCAGTTTTCTAGAGAGAGACACATCCTCATATTTGCGGAAGGACAGTCATTTTGAGAAACACACCTCACTGGGTTGTTGTTTTTCTGCTGAATGAGTGGAAAGAGGGCCCAGTGCAGGTTTGAAATAGCTGAATGGGTATTAACTTCCTCTCAGGCAACACACACACACACACACACACACACACACACACACACACACACACACTTCACACACACACACTTCACACTATAGCTTTGGTGTGGCTTGGAGGAACAAAGAGATGGATGTCTGGAGTCATTGATTCATGAATGAAATGAATCTGGAAAGTGATTTTAATTGTATCTCTGTACCACTTTCTCATAACTCTTTTTAGAATGAATCTTTTAATATCACATTTTGGGTAGCCAGGTTGTAAAATATCCTATTAGCTGATGTTTCTCTTTTCTTTTTGGTTATACATTAGTTACTGATAATTCACTTTCCTAAATGGAACAGATGTTAATAAGTTATTTGTAAATGGATTATGGTCCAGACATCCTCTGCAGCTTTTCCACTTTTGGGAACCCAAATGTTAATTATTTTCAATGGTAAATTATTTATTCGCCATTAATTAAGTTTAACAACAGTTTAACAACTACATTTGATACATGTTGTATCTTTCTTTCTTCTTGAGTTATTTCTGTCACAAGATGTTATGAAAGCGCTCCTGACCCGGGACCATTGGATGTGATTCCGCCTTGTTGGCAGAACATGGGAGAAAACAAACCAAAACACAGTGCCAATCCAAACGGCTTCATTTGAGACCCCCGACCACCCACTTCTGCACACGAGTTGAACTTAAATTGAGCTAAATGACCACAGTTTGGCACATTTAGATTCCCCTGGGACACACACACAGATAAGGGAGACATTTACTTTGTTGGCTTATTATTCTGTAGTCCCACCCTATCCTTTTCTTTTCTTTCGAGTGTCTCTATCCATCATTCCTCTGAAATTCTGACACCAGGTGGCCACATCCAGGAGTTTCTCTTGTGAAGAGATTTCAAAGAGCTGACACTCCTGTGTACTTCCCCTCATCATTATCCTCTCTCTGATCTGGCATGATGTTGTTTCAGATCTGCAATAGATTTAAAGAAAAGGGACTGAAACAAAGATATTGGCTTGTAGTTCAAAGTGTGTGTCAGACTTAATTCCAGTACAGAGTTTTTTTCACTAATACTGAAACTAAGGCCCACATGGATGCTTTTTCAAAATCACAATAACGCTGCGTGCAGGAGTAATTCCAGGAACCACTGCAGTGCAAATGTATGCATGATTTGGTTTCAGAGTGCAGGAAGCAAACATTTGAGCGCATATTGTGAGTGAACTGCCAAGAGCAGCACGAGCAGCTCTGAGAATAAGCTCCCACAGCTTGAGGAGTGTTTGCCATCAACCGTGCGTATGTCACTCTGCCTGCCCACTCAGACAATATATTTTATCTCCGCGATTTACAGACAACAATAATCAAAGCAACATGTGGTTGATTGTGCAACGACATCCACTGATGCTGCATTAGTCACACATGTGTTGAGGCGCAGAAAGAGAGAGATGAGAGGGGTGAAAACTGGCCTTGGATGTTGCTACTGACACAATGGTGGTAAGCACAGAGAGAGAGAAGAGTGTTATCAGTGCTGTGATGTGGTGTGGCACTGATCTGCCAGAGAAGGCTGAGTCATACCAACACACACACACACACACACACACACACACACACACACACACACACACACACACACACACACACACACATGGTGGGGAGCAGAGGAATGTAAGGATGATTTGGCGATAGTAACTTCAAAAACAAAAACTCAAAACAACAGAGAGTGAGATGGAAAAGCAAAATGCGCTGTATGGTGAGTCCGTGTTGAATCTGAGTTGCTGTCAACCTGCTCCGACATAACTCAATTCAGACAATCCCAGTGCTTGTCAGAAACTATCAATTGGTAAGTGATGGAGACTCTAGCTTTCTGGATTCCTGTTCACTTCTGTTGTCACATTGAATCTGTTGAAAAGCGGATTTCAAACCTTCAATCACATCTTCAACTGTCCGAGACTCTGGACTCCGGATGCTGACAAGTAGTGCTTATAGCTACTGAGGACAATGAGGTCATCAGAAATGTTTATAATAATCATAAAGACAAACATGCTGGTTCAGCAGTCTGCTTCATTCACACATCTTTTATTCTTTGCAGCATCACACATGCAGGCCGATCCACATGTGTGGTACGTCTGATCCAGAGCCAGGAGTTGCACACGTACACGCTGAAGTATTTCTCTTGAATCCACACTGACTCTGCTCTTCTTCCTCCTCTGTAGCCTCTCCTCGTGGGTTGGCATGGCCCAGTGATGAACGGAGCGGTGGTGCCCGGTAGCCCGGAGCTCTCCTCCTCGTGCCCGCTGCCAGACTGGCGAGAGTTCTGTGAGCTCCATGCCAGAGCCTCCGCTGCAGACTTCGCCGACAAGTTCCAACGCTTTCTGTTGGAAAACCCGATCTACGACTCGCCTGGTGCCGATGCCAGCTTCTCACAGCACTTTGCCCACCACTTCCTGGAGTGCTTCTCTGCCGCACTGACCCAGGCCCGGGAGAACCAGGCGTCCTCGCCGGGACAGGACGGCTCCAACACAGCGCCCAAGTACAGCATTGTTCCTTTCCTGGGAATCCAGGGCTGTCCGCTGTCCTACGGTCACGACATTTATCAGAGACGCAAGGACGCGGGGGCTTCAAGTGAATCCCTGGACAGCATGGACAGCGGAGGGGGAGGGATAGACGGGGCAGGCAGTGCCACCGCCTCCCGAGGCCCCCAGTCCACCCACAAGGTGTCCGCTCTGGGACAGTCCCGCAGCTCAGAGGATGTGTCGGTCAGTCACCCAAAAGCTCGCTTCAAGAAAGGATTCTCCCTGAGGAACATGAGCCTGTGTGTGGTGGACGGGGTGAAGGAGATGTGGCACAGACGGGCCTCCCCTGAACCTGAAGGACCCTCTGTAGTTAGAAGGGCCAACGGGGGAGTAATGGGAGCAGCAGGAGGGGGAGTGGAGGCTGCGGGGGGAGAGAAGTGGTCCAATAAGCTGCGGCTTCCCAGAGGCTCCCAGGGCCACAAGGCTGAGATGCTGGAGATCCAGAGGGAGGGAGCGCTGAGGTTCATGGTGGCCGACGACACAAACTGTATGGGGGCTGCACAGTGGCAGAAGTGCCGCCTCCTGCTGAGGAAGACGAGGAGGGAGGAAGGCGGCGAGAAGTTCCTGCTGGAGTTCTACGTGCCACCCAAGGTACACAAACACATGCAGACATGAAAAACAATTAGGCAGAAAAACATGGATCATTAGATTAGATGTTTATTCGGGGATTTGTTCAAAGAAACATGTATACAGTAGTAAACCCTAAATAGTGATTGAAAAAAAAATATTTCATGAAAATAATTATGAGTTGTAGCCCTCCTTGAATCCCAGAAACAAATCCAGCTTGATCCAACCCCTCTGACCCCAAGTGAAGTGGAACCGCTCTCAGAAACTGTCACGTCGTGGATTCATGCACACTTCACTTTTTTCTTTATGGGATTTCCAGATCATTGCCCCTGACCTTAAGAAGGCCATGAGGCTGTGCAGCTGGGTGTGTGTAAATCTGCCACTGTCCTTTGATCATAGCTGGTGGTAATGTGGGGATAAGCCTGCTGAGAGGGGGAGAGGGGTAAGGACAGGTGGGAGGAAGCCGTGGTGAAGGGGGGTGAAGGAGATGGGGGAGTGACCAGAGACTGCCATAGACAGAGAGAAAGAGAGAGAGAGCGAGAGGAAGCTCTTACATTGATTTCTGTGAAAGGGAAGCGGATAGAAAAGATTCCCCCTTCATGTGCAAAAAATAAATATTGATTGGTTCCTCATCTTAGCCTAACAGTCTACAGTGACAAACTGAAAATAGGGACCAATATAGTTTTTGTGAGCCATTAAAAAGCTCTGCCAAACTCAGAGAGGAAGCCACAAGGGGAACACGTAAAAGGAAACTTAATAATTGTGCTTCAGCAGTTTCGTCTGTTATGTTCTATTAACATTCACACATGGGACAATGATTATGAACTGAGATTAGGAGACACTTCAGAGCGGTTACAGCTGAAGTGACACATTAATTAAACACACACATCTCCACAGGCCTGCCCTGCAGACTCTCTGACTTGTTTTATCACTGCCGTCTTATTCAGGTCTTACAAATCATAACAGTGCTGAGTCAACAGTGTCGGAAAGATAAACCGGCTCATAAAATCTCGCTGCTGGCCGACTGGCTGTGGCTCCGTCCCTGTCAGTGCCATCAATCTGTGGCCGCCCTGCTGTGGAGCACGCTGCAGCACGCTAACTGTCTGCATTATGACACAGCAACAGGGACGACCCACTCTCTGCGATACACCAGCCAGAGCAACATGCAATAACTAAAGGGTAAAAGTAGCTGCAGCACATCAAAAAGGACACATGTTTACTTGCCTTACATAAAAGCAATGTTTTTGCGACAACACAAATTAAATAAAAACCCATTACTCTGGAAGTTCAGATAATCAAAGACAAAAAATGTTTAAAAAATCATGAAGGTCGCTTGGTTTTTACTGAATGCTAAGTGCTCGTGCCATGAGCTAGTAGGCTAACACTTTTTTTCAGATTATAAAAAAACATTAAATGTCCACGACCACCCTGGCTTTATTGGAATGAATGGGAAATGTTTGATTTTTGACAATTTCTCTAAAGATGGTTTGAAGTCCCAACATTATACCAATTCAGAAAAAAAGCATTTATATGCCCAAAATAAATCCAACAAAACTCTCCTGGCTCTCATTTGGTTTGAGTTGCTGCCTTTATTTCCTGTGAGGCTGTTACTGCTGTATGGTGGAGCACATGTTCAACGCTTAGACGCTGAAGTTGGTTTGTACCATGTTCAACATTTGAACAGACGTTCACACTGAAAAAGGGTTTGTGCTATCTGCAGTAGAGACGTACAGGAAATGGTCAACAGGAAGTGATTTTTAACATCTGATCCAAATTGAGGAATGGTGGGTGTGGATGGCTGCCAGCTGCACAGCAGATCAAGAGGAGAGCCGTGTTGCTCCAGACAGATCAGCTGATAAAGCTCTGCCAGACCATCAGTCAGCCTCCTTCTCGCTCTGCCTCTCCTGACACGCACACACAGGCACACGCACACACACACACACACACACACACACACACACACACACACACACACACACACACACACACACACACACACACACACACACACACACACACTGGATCTGTTGAGATTATGGCATGGGTCCAACTCTCTGCAGAGGGCAATCTGAGGCCAGGATGTTTTCTGTGTTAAGCCACTTGTAAACTCTTATGTTTGTTACGGTCACTCAGCAGGAATGCTTGCTGAGAAACGCATCGAAAAATAAGAGACTGCATTAAATCTGAGTTGTTGAGTCGTTTTTGCAAATTTGGAAATCGTTTGTAAACTCTTCCCTTCTATTTGTAATGTTTGCCTATTTTCGTTAGAATTTTATCTCAGGAAACAGTTCATTGCTGCTAAGGTTGTACCGATGATTCAGACTTCATGTTGCCCCTTAATTATCTCTTTAGAGTCAGGAGAAGTTGGGTGTGTTTCACACTAAACATAGAGGCTGCAGTGAATCTATTTTAACCTGTACCCCTAATTAAAAGCTTTGTAGAAAAATATAAAGTTTCTCCTTTACAAGTGACGCAGCTACCTCCTACAGGATGTAATGAAGGTTTTAATTTAACTTTGGACCGTCCTTAACTACTTATCTTGGTTTTGAAGGAACTACGCTGATGGAAATTACAGTATCACTCAGGGAGTAATGCATTTTCTTTTAGATTTGTTGCCACATAAACAACAACAATTTACTGTGATATGCAATCACAGGCAGTGCTTGTTTCCTGTCTGATCTCTAAAGCAGTTGCTCCCAATCTATTTTGCTTATGAAACCTTTAAACATCTTTAAATGTTAACTTTATAAAAGTTTAAAGTTTTACATTTAAAATGTCATAACTAAATAAGCAACAGTCAAAGATACAGTAAGGCAGCATCAGATTTAACCATTAGAAAAAACATAAATGTTGGTTAAATGTAAACTTTTATCCTTTGTGTGTCTGCATGTTAACTTCAGTCCTCAAAGCCTAAAGTCAGCATCCCTCTGTCGGCCATCGTGGAGGTGAGGACCACCATGCCTCTGGAGATGCCTGACAAGGACAACACTTTCGTTCTTAAGGTAAAACTGCAAACCCAGTGCACCTTCCAGAATATGACACTAAACATGTTGTTGGAAAAAGTGTTACCCCGTACCCTGGCTGAGTTAACATTGGATCTGTACCCTGATGTGGTCCTTTGAACAGAGCTCAGTGTGTGATCGTGTTTGGCTGCCTCAACAGGTGGAAAACGGGGGAGAGTACATCCTGGAAACCATAGACTCCCTGCAGAAAAACTCCTGGGTTGCTGACATCCAGGACTGCATAGACCCCGGGTAAACCACCAGATAAATATTTGCTGTTGGCTGAAGATGGAGGGAAGACAGGAATGAAGGGTGGATGGGAGAGGGAAAACACACAGTCATTAATCATCAAATTAGTGGACTTTTTGACTGCTTGCTTTAGCACAAACATGGGGAAGCTCGCACCACTAACATTCCTCCTCAGTTTCCTGAGTTGGTTCAGGACGTAAACAAAAAGATTATTTGTGTTTGTAGGATGTGGATGAGGGTTGGAGTCGTGTATTAGAACACGTGTGTGCATGTGTTTATGTTCTTGCGGTTCTCCTGACCTGCCTGCTTGTGTACAGTGACAGCGGCGATGACATCGAGCTGGCGTCCTGTCCTCATGGTCAAGCCTCCAAAGACTGCTCTATGGTGTCCTCCTGCAGCTGTGAGCTGCTGTCTGAGGGTGAGCAAAGACTCTTTTCTGCAGCACATGTAACATAACATTGAAATCTGTTGATCCACGTACATTTGTTGTAAATATAATTAAAACATTTGCCTAGGTGTGTATCGAGCTCCGGAGAGGCCGTGTCCTACAGCAGCGGAGCATTACAGTGCCCCCTCGGTCCGTTGCAGGGAACCCCCCTTCACACAGCACCCGTCCCACATGCCTTTGGAGCGCTTCCTCCAGTCCCCGGAGGCTCAGAGCTCCAACTCTTCTGCAGGTAACACAGACACTCAATCCAAGCATACAGTAAGAATCCTTAGAAACAAACAGACAAAGACAATACGTTGATTTGTTCTGACTCAGGTGGCAGTGAAGGAGCCAAAGAGTCGGACGGGGATGCCAGCCTGTCGAGTTACCCATGGTTCCACGGTACACTGTCCCGTGTGCGCGCGGCTCAGCTGGTGCTGGCAGGCGGGGCCAGGAGCCACGGGCTCTTTGTGATTCGTCAGAGCGAGACGAGGCCGGGGGAGTACGTCCTCACCTTCAACTTTCAAGGCAAAGCCAAGGTGAGACAACTATACAGCAGAGAAATGGCAATATGTAATATATTTGAGAAGAAAGAGGGGGATATAAATGTAGTTTATCAGGTTGAACAGTTTTGTACGGATATATTTTCAATGTAGTTCAGAAAACACGAAAATCAAAAAGAAATGGCTTTGCTATGCTGCCTGAGTGAAAATATCGTTCTTCATTTTGCTTCTTTTGTCTGACCTACAGTAAATGATATTAATTAAAAAGGAGGAATCTGACATTTGAGGAGCTGTAACCAACAATGTTGTTGTTTTTTTGTCAAAACAAACCAAAAAATCAGTTATCCAAATTGTAATTGATGATTTTTATGTTATTTAAATAATGAAATAACATTCATCTCACCTCCCTGCTGCAGTTCAATTAACTCAATGCCTATTCTTGTGACATGTTGGGTTGCACCACAGCAGCTAATAGCAGACAGAGTTGTTCTGGCCCTGGAAAAGATGCAGTAATGTTTTGTGTTCTCTTATGTAATACTATCCCTGAACATCACATCCTGCCAGCCGGTAGTGTTGAGGACGTGTCAGCTGCCGCCTCTTCCTCTGGTGTCAGCCTTGGCATTCGCTCTGTTCCCACAGCGAGACTCCTCAGATATTGTCCTGACCTCTATCTGTTTCTCACACAGCACTTCTCTGTCTTTTTGTTGTCTCTTTTTTTACTCTTTTATTTACCATCTATCTCTCCCTCTTCCATACTTTCCCTCACTTGTTAACGTCCTGTCTTCCTCCTCTCTTCCAGCATTTGCGTTTGTCGGTGAATGAGAACGGGCAGTGCCATGTCCACCACTTGTGGTTCCACACCGTGTCGGACATGCTGAGACATTTCCACGCCCACCCCATCCCCCTCGAGTCCGGAGGCTCTGCTGACATCACACTCCGCTCCTATGTGCAAGTGCAGCGAAGCTCATCAACAGGTAGACAACACATAAACGAAAACTGCTCACACACCACCTCACACAAGCTTTGACTACAATTAGCTGAAGAGGTCGTACATGTTGATTTGACCAATTATTCCATATATTCCTATTAGAAGCTTAAATAGTGGTATATTTTATATCAGGTTTGCTGGAAAGGTCAGTACATTCAGACCACTATAAGTGAAGGGCTCTGGACACACAATACAGGTGTTTTTAAATATTCTGGATGATGAGGCATACTTTTACTCATTTCAGTACACTCAAGGGTTTTGTTGCTGCAGCCTCAATTGGTGTGGAAAGTGATTAGTCATTATCCATTTATGTTCCCATCAGTTTGAATACAAAATATAAAATTATTCTGAAATGGGCCATTGTACAGGATAAGTACTTCAAATACTTTGTGATGCTAATACTTTTGTACTGCTACACAAGCCAACATCTTAATGAGGATATATATTTTTTTAACAATCTGAATGATTTGTCCACCACTGTTAAAAAAATTGTCATGTTGGAAATCATTTTCGTGGTTTCAAAAAAGTGTCTCAGATTGACAATCACCTCTCAAGATCAAAAGGATAATGGAGGAGGATAAGACACTTCCAAAAAGTTATGTGTGTTGATGAATAGCTTGTCCCTTTAGCTGGAAGATTCAGAGCTAAAACTCACTGAACCAGCCCCCCCCCCCCCTCCTCCTCCTACTAGCCCTGCTCCTGCCCTCTGCTCTGCTGGCATGGGATGAATGTCCTCCTGTACAGGAGAGTGAGGGGGCGATTATACCACAGGAGTTTTGCATGCAGGCCGAGTCTCCGGCCCCAACACACCCTGCTGGTCACAAAGAGGCCCTCTGTTTCCCCAATGCTGGACCCACACACTCATGCACTCCCTACCCTACACATACTTACATAGAGCGAGGGTTTGATTCAGGGCGTAAAAGACTTCACTGATACACTGGTCAGGCATGTCTTTGGCACCAGTGTGGTCGGTGTTATTGCCCACCAAGAGAAAGCATAATAAAGGAGGCCCACACTGCCTGTGTTTACATGCTCTATGAAGGAGCCTTAAGATGGCAGCTTTTCAGTATAAACCAACAATTATCAGCCGAATGGATTCATCTGTTTTAATATATCTTATTGTGGCACTGTACTGCCTCTTCAAATTGATTTGATTTCAATTGAATTATACGTATTTTTTCTCCCTCTGGCAACCTTCTACAGATGTGTCTCTCCCTCCCGTCCTGACCCCACCCAGGGAGACAGGCTGCCGGACTGATTCTGCCCAGACTCCTCTCCACCTTTCTGGGATCACAGCGCCTGCAGGGCCCCCTCCTGATGCCCCGCTCTCCTCGAGCACCTCCTCCTCACCCACCACCCTCCCCTCCCTCTCCCGCAGTGACCCAGGTACTGGAGGAGGAGTAGGAGGAGGGTTACAGAGCCGGAGCAACAGCTCTGAGCGCCTGCTGGAGGCCTCTAGCGGAGCGTCCGAGGACTACCACGATGCTGACGGGACCCGCAGGGCCCGGGCGGTGGAGAACCAGTACTCTTTTTACTAAACGACCCGGGGTGGGTTTAGTTATGTATCGGAGATGACATGGGGCGCTCTGCTGATGATGAAAACGTTCCATATCACTGGATCACCCATCGTTGTGTTTGTTTGTTTTAGTTTCAAGGCAATTTCCTGTGTCTCTGATTTAGGAAGGGTGGTGAGATTATGGTGAGCAGAAAGATGAGTGTAGGCGGAGAGAAGTCTTCAAGTGGAGTCATATGGCTTTGATTCATTTCTTCTGACCACTTCCTGTTCACCCTTACCCACAGTTCCCTGGGAGCAGAGCCTGTGTCACCACCCTAGTGAAGGATTGAGGGTTTGCAATGACCCTGAAGAAACACCCCCTCCCCTCAGAGCCCCGAGAGCATCCCCTAATGTTTTTTAAGCTGCTTTGAGTCTGTCCCGGATATCCTCACTGTCCCCGCAGGGTTTCCCTAGAAAGTCCTGCCCTGGGTCTCTGCAATCATGGGCGTGTTAGCGTTAGCTCGGACATGTTTTTCTTAAAACGTCTACAGCCTAAAGGGTCTTAGTGCCTGACAATTACCTTGGACTTGAATAGACTGTTGGTCATAGCGTTTGCCATCTCACATAAACTCAAAAACCCAAAAATGTTACGCAGGTAATTACTATATCTTCAGTTTCTGCTAAAAACACACTGATCATGCATATCTCATCATAATGAATTGGCTTTGTTTCTCAGTTTCATTAATGGCTGCAACACATACACACACACAGGTGGTCATATGTTGTGTTACATATCACTTTAGAAACTCTGAAATGGTACATGGACACATGTTCAGTTTGTATGAATACGGCCGGGTGGCTTACATTTTGCCGTCATACCGGGTTATTTGTATAAGAGTGTGTGATGGTGTATTAGAGCTCAAATATTTTTAATGATCGTTGTGCTGCAGTAGTGTTTCTAAAACATGGTTTTCGAGGTCCCTCCATCTGGTGCTGGTTCTGTATTCAAGCTTATCATATCAATAACCTGTAGATTAGATATGCTGTTAATATAGGAGTTCACTTGAAGTAATGCCTTGAAGATATTATTATTATACCAAATCCAGCATTTATTGGACGGACCGGGGACTCGCTTTTTAGAGAGGCGGCAGTATTTGGTACTGTTAGTGCGGCCTGGTGTGGACAGGCAGTAAGTTAGGGGTAGTAGATGGCCATGTTTGAATGGGAAGATGTGATGTTGTTGCTTTACTTTATGCTGACAGAGTGATGGGCTTGTTGAGTTATTAACTCGTAAGAAAAACACAACAAAATACTCATGTTACTGTAAAAATGTACATCACAGACATTCACTATAACACAATATCAGTCCAAATACCTTCTTAAAGGAAATGTTTGACATTTTGGAAATGCATTGCCAAGAGTTAAATAAGAAAATGGTTACCACTTTCATGTTCAGTGGAGTGGTATCAATGCTCTGATCCAACCCAGGGATGTACTTCCCACAATGTCACACCTTTTTCTTTTTAAACTGGCGAGGCACACCTTACAAAATGAATAGAGAGCAGCCAGATTTCAGATACTGTACTTCACACATATGCAAACTTTTGTTCGGAAAGAATAAACATATCAAGAGTCAACATTGGGCTTTTCAAGCACGGCCATTTAGCTTCAATGGTGACATTTAAATTTCAGTCGAGGAGAGAACGGAGCAGTTCATGTGCCAATTTGAATCCTATTTTTGAAACATATTTATTCCTCAGCTGTTGTAAATTACATTTTTCCTATCGAGTCTTATTTATGTACAATTGATTGATTCTTCTTGATGAAACATCCTCAGTGGAGCCTGTCTGTTGCAAGAGCCCATCTCACATATCACAGATTGCTCATGCCTCCCTTTTATTTTCTTAACACTTCTTAAGCTACATTTTCTGTTGTCTGACTGAGTTTTGAAGAGTCTGTGCAATTTTGTACAAAGTGATGTACTTGACATACTACTTTATATTTCTGTGAATAAAATGTGAAGAAATGTTGCACTTTTTCCTGCGGTTATTCAACACACGTCACTAACAGCCTGACATACGGCTTAAACAAGTTGAAGAGTTTGGTGTTACAAAAACAATCTGATAAAGTAGAGCTCTCTATAGAGATCATTTGTTTCACATGTATGTATTCTGTATTAACTGAGGTGTCGTGGTTTTCATTTGTTTCAGTTTATATTATTAAATGAAACAGAGTCAGCCTATCTTCCATATTTAGGCCCTAATGCTACCACACATTTGTATTATGAGATCTAGTGCAGCAGTATCATAGTTCAAAGGGTTTGACTTGTTTGACCACTACAGTCAGTTTAAACACTGATAACTTGAAAGAATTCTTTACCAACAAAATGTCCATTTGATTCTTAACTACTCAACCCATGTAACCTTGAATTCTTGAAGAAAACATTTATCTTTCATGCAAGTAATGAATTTAAGTTTTGGGCCATTTAACAACGGCAAAACTGCATCAAAACATCAGGCTACAAACTCTCACACAACTTGTAAAGTATAATCCAAGTCTCAATTTCATTCACAGTTCCTTCAAAATACATTTAACAAAACATGTGTATTTTTTGCTTAAATCTTCTATTTAAAAGAGGCATGCCTGCACAAACGTAAGACTGTCTATGCAGAATTGTCTTAAATAGTAAGGGAAATACTGAGAATACAACTGGATAAATAAGACATTAAATTAACTACTTTCTATTACATATACAAAAATTATGAGAGTGAAAATGTTTGGATATAGTTTTACTGTTGTGAAAGTTCAGCCCCATATACTTTCATTCAAGACAAGTCTTTTTTTAATTATTCGTTCACTATAGGCATATGGAAAAAAATAATTCTCCTAGAATTCAAGGTAACACACCGTGAGTAATTGACAAATATTCCTTCTGTTGGCGAAGTATTCCTTTAATCCCAGAAATGAACCATGTTGGAAGTTTCTACTGGGAAGCATCTTCAAGGAAATAAACTGATGTATTATCAACAACAGCAGCTCTCAGCAGACTTCCATACCATAAATGAGTATCGTCCATTACAGACTACACAGAGGCCTCCAACTGAAGCCTATGATGATTTGGATGTGCTCAGGCGCCCTCTAGAGGTCAGATCTTATAGAATTGCAGAAAGAAAAAAAAACACGCAAAGCATTCTGGGTAATCACAAACTATGATCTTCATTGATAAATAAAACTATTTAAAAAATATGAATCAAACTGTTGGTTGAGAGTTGGTTTATACAGTTACCCCTATTAAAAATAAATTTTAATTTTTAATTTAACATAATATACAGTAGATCGATACACTCTCAAAAATAGGTGTATACATGTGTATTATTTTTCTAATAATCTTACATTTGCACACTTCAAAGTGATTTCCTGAATTACAGATGCAGTGTGTAAGGAAAGGCAAAGGGATTGTGCGTGTTCCAGCCTCAGACATTCAATGTTCACATCCTTGTGCAGCATGTGGGTGAAAGGAATTCAATGAGAGCTGCCAATAAGGGTGGTTTGGCTTCAGACTTGTCCCTATGGAAATGAAATAAATAAGTGCAGACACAGAAACTTCACACCTGGTGGTACAGATGTTGATGGCACAAAAACTAAACCTCCATAACAGTCTACATCAGCTTCTTGAGATAAGGAGAGTGACCATTTGACAAGATTGTAATGATGTCTCTGAAACCTAGGTTAAAATAAATCAACGGTGAGAAAGCCATTAAGAGTGAAATATAATATTACCTGTACATACGATTTGTAAATGTTCTCTCTCTTGACGTTTCTGATGTATGATCATTCAGCACCCACTTTTTAGGTAAGTGTTTGCAGTTTTTGTTTCTGCTGGTTTTTACAGTCTTAAAGTGAATGAATGAGGAAAAGTAATATGCTCAGTTGCTGTTTTGAAACAATCAGCTAATGACACAGTTTATAAATACCAATCTTTGGCCTCTAACCAGTGATTCAGCCTTTGTTTGCTCCTTAAAAACACACAAGAAAAAATCATCTTCAACTGTCAAAAACCGTGCAACACTTGCAAAACAGTCTGAGGTAGCACTCTCTCTCCCCCTCTTTCTCCTCCCTGAGAGTTGTAACATGCAACCCCAGAGAGGCACCCGCCAAGGTGCTGCATCTATTTCAGGATATGCTGAGATTCACAACGAGAACGCCTGCCATGGCCATCAGCACTATCATAGTCAAGTCCAAATGTCTTCCCTCCTTCCACTTGTTGAGGTTCTCCTTCTTCTGCTCCTGCAGGCGCTGCTTCCTGGCTCTCATGTCCTTCTCCCTCTGCAGCTGCTCCCCATAGTGAGCCTGATAAAAAGCATCAAAATCAAACATGGCCTTCTTCCCAGTTTGGGAGAACTGCCTGGTTCTGTAGTGTTGCTGATGTGGGGGGGCTGAGGATTTGCTCATGGTCTCTTTGGAGGAAGGTCTCCCTGCACTGTGAACATCTGAACTGCTGAGAATCCCACGGTCATACTTCCTCCTGAGGCCAATGTTTCCCAGCACTGTGTAGGCCTTGCTTATATCAAAGAAGCGCTGCGTGGCCTCATCGTTCCCTGGGTTCTTGTCAGGGTGGAAAAGAAAAGACTGCTTGTAGTAGGCTGTCTTGATCTGGGACTGTGTGGCACCAGGGGACACTCTGAGGATGTCGTAATAAGTCGTCCTTGCTCTGTACATAATGGGAGCCTCCTCTGAGCTGCGGTCACTCTTCCAGCTGTAGCTTCTGGTAGATACCTGCATGGTATTAGGATGGGCTTTCAGACGCCTCCACCTGTCTGACCCCTGCCCTGACCTGAAGGTGTCAGGGTGGATGAAAACAGCTCCTCTGCTCCAGGATGTCATCCTGCCGGGCAGCAGCCTCTCCTGCTGCCTCGCTGAGAGGTACAGGGATGTTGTGTAAGTGTTAAGTCTCTCTCTGATAAACCGGGATGAATCCAGCTCCAAATACCTGACACAGCCCAAAGTCCCATTTTTCTGTGGACTTTCACTTGTTGTCACTCCGGAAAGTTTCTCTGGTTTGAGTCGTGTTGCTTTGCTTCTTGACACTGGCTGAACTTCATGATGTTGGTCCCGGGTTGACTGCTCTTTACACCGGCTGTCACTGAGGGAGTTGACCAGCAGAGGACCGGGACTCTCTCCGGTGCACACCGACCAACTCTGGCTGTTTCTGAGGGCGGACAGCCGGTAAGCCCCGCTCCCTAGCCTATGACCGACCTCTGCCATTTTACCGAGAACGGAACGGTGAGCCCTACATCCATGGGTGAGCCGGCCGGAAAAAAACATGCAACATCCGGAACGTCAAACGACGAGGAACCAATCAGAGTCAATGTTTACAGGAAGTACTTTCATAGTCGGCCAATCATTTCGCAGAAAACGATTCATAAAGGGAAGGGGAGGGACTTCGCTACTGATATAACCTTCCATAACAGCTCTGGTATTGCACTAATAATAATAATAATTGTATAAACTAAATAAAAATATTACTGAAAGGGGCAATTCTGCACAATGAGTTATTTATATCCTAGTACTTTAGGCATACTTGATTGGTTAGATCAGATGACCTAAGATTTTCATCGTCATAACTACACTATAGCTATGTTCGTATGACAAAATAAAAAACCTTGAACCTTGAACCTATACTTTTCCTTATATTAGGTAACATTTAGTTTGAAAGACTTTTACTTGTAGTATTTTTACATTTTCGTATTTTATTTTAAATAAAATACTTCATCCAGCACTGTAAACGATACACTTAGGGTGACCAGATGTCCCGCTTTGTGCGGGACTGCACAGCATTTTCACGACTTTTGGTGCGTCCTGCAAATTGAGACGATGTCCCGCATATTTCATTTTGATTGGCCAAAACGCTTTTCTGCGGAGAAAGGCCGGCTCGGTCCCTTTATTATTATATGTTTTAAACGGCATCATGTAAGTTGCGCCAGTTCACGAGCGTCCATAGTGTCTCTCCTCCCCTGTACAACTGTACATGACCACGTTATTGGTAAAGGCTTGATAAAAATCAGACAGGGCAGATTCAATCTGTCATAAAGTCACAAAGTCTTTTAAACAAGACTTTTACAGCCAGTGCATACACTTGTCTTGTTCTTAAGTCCTTGTTCTTAATTATATTATAAATGCATTCATGGACTTCTTCAGGATTATCTTGCAGATACAGTATGTGGCCAAATTATATCTCCAGTATAGACCCTGATTCCACTGTGCCATAGAGGTGAAGTTGAAATGTAACCAGGTTTTATTTCTATTTGGAGTGTTAAGCTTGAGTCTTTTGGGAAAACATTGCATTTGTGAAAAGTATTTGTCCATTATTTAGTTGTTTGACAAAAAGTTGTATCACTCAATTTCTGTAATGACCCGTTAAACAAATACATTGACTACCGTATACGCTTTATGTGTTGTTAACAGCAGACTTCTGCAGCTGGTGCACCTGTCATGCTCTCAAGTCCTATATTAATAATCACATTTTAATGCATGAAAAATCTGAATGCATTCTGAAAAGATTTGGATTTGGGAATTATAATACTCTATGACTCTTGCAACAACAAGAAAATGTCAGCAAGTGACCGGCAATTATGAAAAATTACGATAATTTACCTTTTAAGTCATTATACAATCTTTTAATTACTGTTTGCATTATTTTTGCAAAGCTTTATGAATATATGCGTGCTTATAACTGGAGCTATAAACAGATAATGCATTCTAAGTATGTTTATAATGCATTACATGAAAACATGTGTTCAACATAAGCTCATATCTATTCCTATTGATTCACTGTGACGACTACAACACAGGCGGAAAACACCTTACAGCCTATCTTTGCTTTGGACAAGGACACTTTGTTTATACATTGGAAAGAACCGGGTCCACCCGTTTTTTGGGATCCTGGGACCAAATCAAAAATGAAACTGAAAGTTTTCCACACCCTAAACACTGACTCATTTTCATAGACTTGCCTAAAACAGCTTTAGACAATACTGTCTGCCAACTGAAAATGGAACGCACCTGGAAATCAGACAGAGCTTAAAACACAAAACAAGATCAGAAAACAGCAACATTAAGATGGGACACAATAATATGATTGAGTACCAACTTACCACAGTGTGAATCCACCCCCTCCTCATCCTCTTTATTCCAATGCAAGTCCCTCGTGTCATCAGTCATGCAAGTGTTTGTATTACAAAAAATGGTAACACTTTACAATAAGGTACACAAAATGTGCTTAGTTACTGCTTAGTTACTGAGGAACTACTAGGTAGTTAATGGTTAGTTAATGAGTAGTTCCTCAGGGACTGCGATTGAGGAACTGATGGTTAGTTACTGGTAAACAGACTGGGGGGTACTGCATTAACGAATCATTCGTTAATGGTTAGTTAATGAGTAGTTCCTCAGTGAACTGATGGTTAGTTACTGGTAAACAGACTGGGGGGTACTGTATTAATGAATCATTCGTTAATGGTTACTTAATGAGTAGTTCCTCAGTGACTTCGATGGATGGTTGGTTAGTTACTGGTAAACAGACTGGGGGGTACTGTATTAATGAATCATTCGTTAATGGTTACTTAATGAGGAGTTCCTGGGAGACTTTCATTGAAGCAATGGTCCGCTGCAGCAGGGCACTTTTAAACCATCTTCGGCTGGCTTGGGTCCCACACTGGATCAACTGGTGGAGGTGGATCCGACTCACGTTTTACTGCTTAAGTCATCATTATTTACCTTACCATTACTTAGGCCGTTTGGGTACGGTAAACTCAAGGAACTCAAACAAAAACAGTAGTTACCCATTACCTAATGCTTACTTGACCATTACAAAAACAGTAGTTACCCATTACCTAATGCTTACTTGACCATTCATTAAGCAGTATGTGTCCCCTCAAGTAAAGTAAGGCATCAAAAACAGTAGTTACCTATTACCTAATGCTTACTTGACCATTACAAAAACAGTAGTTACCCATTACCTAATGCTTACTTTACCATTACAAAAACAGTAGTTACCCATTACCTAATGCTTACTTGACCATTACAAAAACAGTAGTTACCCATTACCTAATGCTTACTTTACCGTTACAAAAACAGTAGTTACCCATTACCTAATGCTTACTTTACCATTACAAAAACAGTAGTTACCCATTACCTAATGCTTACTTTACCGTTACAAAAACAGTAGTTACCCATTACCTAATGCTTACTTTACCGTTACAAAAACAGTAGTTACCCATTACCTAATGCTTACTTGACCATTCATTAAGCAGTATGTGTCCCCTCAAGTAAAGTAATGCATCAAAAACAGTAGTTACCTATTACCTAATGCTTACTTGACCATTCATTAAGCAGTATGTGTCCCCTCAAGTAAAGTAAGGCATCAAAAACAGTAGTTACCCATTACCTAATGCTTACTTGACCATTCATTAAGCAGTAGTTACCCATTAACTAATGATTACCTCACCATTATCTTACCATTAGTTAAGCAGTTTAACTAACAAACAAACAAACAAACACTGTTGATGACAATGACGGATCTACAGCCACTGAAGTTTTACATTTTTATTGAAACAAGGATGAACATAAAAAAAAAGAAAAATGTAAATAAAAACGACTTTTTATAAAAAAAAACTAAAAACAAGTGCAAAGCAAAAAAACATCCATTCCTTCCTCACTTCCCCTTTGGATTAATGGATAATAGTCCTCCATTCGTCTTTAAGTCCTGGACCTTCCCCTCTAAATGTTGGTCCTTTATGGCAGACTTACACATCTCAGAGAAACGGAGAAGGGTTTCCCCCTTCTTCAGTGTTCCCCGGATATCTTGGAAGATGCCCGGGTTCACGGCATGCAGTTCTGCAATTCCTGCAGTGTCGGCAATGGTTTTGCGGTCCACTCCTACCGCTCTGTAAGCCGCCGTTTTATTGTTGCCCTTGTTCACCGCCTCAAGAACACGCTTGTAGCGGGTTATGGCGTCTTCTGGGGTCAGGACTGAAACAGAAAAAAAGACAAATATTTAACTATTTAACAACAGTACTTTGTTGTTGCCTATCCTAATGATGTCTGTAGTGCAGAAATCAGTTTGGATATGGGTTTATTAGTATTGATAATATTCTTGTACTAGTGTTATATAGTGGTAGTGTAATCCTTACATACAAAATTGTGTAATGAATTGGTGTAGTGTAAAGGTATTACTAGTCGTGTAGCTTTGCTCAAAGTAATGTTTAAATGTTAGTTATTGTGTTTGGGGTGTGTACCTTTATATACAGAAGTTAGGTTTGGGCAATCAGCTCTACTTTTATCCAATCATGTTTAATAGAGATAACTGATAAGACGATCCACAATGTGGATTTAACGCTATATCGAGATTGCTCCGTTTCTAATTTAT
Source organism: Trematomus bernacchii (assembly GCF_902827165.1). Lineage (NCBI taxonomy): Eukaryota > Metazoa > Chordata > Actinopteri > Perciformes > Nototheniidae > Trematomus > Trematomus bernacchii. The sequence continues at coordinate 5,955,884 of NW_022987910.1, forward strand.
AACGCATCAATAAGTTTTAGCCTGGCATCCTCATGTCTCAGCAGCCTTTAAATGGAACAGTTTGGAGAAGCTGCTCTCCCTGTTTTTTTTGAAAAATCTGACACTGCAGGTTAATGTAAGCGTGCAGAGACCAACAGAGATGGAGTTGTTTGGAAACACTGGTGTCACTCTGAACAGAGCGACATCACAGCATGTTCTGTTTAACATTATAGGCCTACTTATATTCAGGGATGCAAACACACGTATGGTGAAAAAAGAGAGAACTATTCGAAACAGAAAAAACAGCGTAATATACCATCTGACAAAGGCCTGAGCTATAATGCTTCAATTAACTGGCTATTCTTTATAATATACTCTGATCAATAGGAGACAGAGATGTTAAGTTACAAATCAAGGGTTTTTATTATTATTTAGATCAGGGGTGGGGAACTTTTTTCTCTCAAGGGCCATTTCAATTTTTACAACTTTCTCCAAGGGCTGTACAAATGATTGAACTCAATTTCTGCTTAAAAATACTAAAATCACAGCCCATTCATTTCGCCTTTCTTTCATGCTGTGCAAAGAAAAAGCAACCTCTTAATCCAGATATTTTACCATGACTCGCGCATGCATGCATACACGGTTGTGGCATGACCACCAAAACAGAAAGATATGGACACAAGATGTGTGCAAATTTGTTTTTAAATGTTGAAGTTAAATGCATCAATCTGGTGCACACCCATATGAAACAGACCTGTAAGCAGATTTCTCTTTTTCTTTATGGATATTTTACAAATCACTCCCTTTTTAAACTGTATTCTTGTTATTTAAAAAAACGTTTTTGTTACTGTCAAAGTATTTTATACCTGTTTTTCATTTAGTCTCTTTTTTTATATAACTATAATCAGGGGTGCACATAACTGGTACGCAGGTACATGCGCGGCAACAATCTGAAATGCATACCGTCACTTGTGTCACAAAGCGCATTTGAGTACCGACGTACTTGTGAAGCTTTTCCAGAAGGCGGTGAGATCACCGGACGACAGAGTCGGTCTCCGTGTGCACAGACAGGGCTGCTGTTAACGTCGGTCTGTACAGCAGCCCTGCGCTAAAACAGCTGATCACAACGTTCCCACGCTCCGCGGGTCACGAAGCTCTGTACCCCACTACCACCACCCCCCCCCCCCCCCCCCCAATCGCGAAGTGCTGTAGTCCACCCCCCCCCGTTGACAATCGCCAGAAGTTGGAGTACCAAACACTGACTCCAGGTACTCATCTGAGTACCTCACTGAGAAAGTTGTGTGCACCCCTGACTATAATGATCATATCAAGGTGTGCCTTAACCTCACTGAGCTGAGGTTATTTGAGCCTCTCAGTCTGTCAGGAGAGAGCTCTCTTCCACCTGGTTGTAGAAAAATGTCTTTATAGCTAGCTAGCTAACCAGATGCTAATAACAACAGATCGCCAATGGGCTTACAACTAAAGACACAGCCACGCAAAAACTGCGGCATGTATAAGGCATCCTTATGGGTACTGCAATATTTGAAGTGCTGGAGCGGCGTTCCGTTGTCCGTCAGTCTGTGAGTCGGACCCCCCACACCCCCAAAACGAAAACTCTTCGGTTCTCCACGAATTACACAAGTCACCCAAATCAGCGTTAAAAGGTTAGCCTGTTTTAATTTTGAACGCAAAAAACAATGCTGTGTTAAAATAAAATACTCTCGTTTCTAGCGCCCTAATGTCATTTACTTATTTAACAATTTAACTAATTTAACCCATAAGAACCCAGACCCATTTCTACTTTTGGGGAAATTAAGGGGAACATAATTTAGACTAAATAGACCACATTTCTGACAATGTCACATTAAAGTTCATTTAATGCTAAAGTAACTCTTATTTATAACTTAATGAATGAGGAGGATTTTTTGATTTAAATTTGTTTGAACATTCTTTGAATTGAAGAATAAAGAATATATTAACTAAATATAATTGGATCAGCTAAATTAACTGAGCAGATCATAATCATATTTCTAATTGTGACATATGTGTTACTCCAGATTTACTGTGAAAGTTTAAGGTTAATGTCCCGATGTGACATCAGTGTCACAGCGATTTTTATCTAATTTGTTTCATATCAATTTGATCAAGAAATGTTAACAGGTTAAATGTAACAAAGGACATGTTATGTAAGCATTTTAATTCTTAAATGGCTTGATTTGTACCTTTAGCAACCAAAAACAAGCCTCTGAAATGTAGCTAGTTCTGTCACATGTGTTAGCCCAGCACATGACCCACCAGACTGTTCAGGGTGTGTCACTTAAGGACTTTATGAGATAAAAACAAGTCTAAAGCTGTATAAGGAACTTTACAGAACATTTAAATGTCATGTAAGCGCTTTGAGCTCCAGGAAGGGGCTTTATAAATGTAATGTATTATTATTATTATTATTATTATGTAACAACTGTGTCACGGTGGGTCCTCGTGGTTTAGCTAGCAACCTCAAATCAGATAGCACAGAACAAAAAGTGTAATACATGTGTCAATTGAGATGATTTCGCGAAGCAGTGTTACTAATTTTTCAAATAAAAAAGAAATTTCAATTCATACTTACATTCTGACAACAAACGCTTGCGGGACCCCATCTTCTTTCGTTTGCTTCTCCTCATGTCCATTTTCAGCCGAGATGCACGTGACAGGCTCATGGCCAATCGTAGCACGTGAATGCTATGAAGGGGCGTGTCTTGCGTAGTGCTCCAGCCGGATCCCGATTTGCAGCGCATTAACACTTTATTACGGTTTTAATATTTTAATTGTATATTAGTGAAGATACAGAAGCTGTGCTTTGTCAATTTAACAAGGAAGATGAAATACCTGATTAAAAACATCAAAACTATTGGTTTGAATCGTGTGAACAAGAAATGAGGATCAGGGTGCTAGGGCACTAGTGCGCTCCGCGGCGGAGTTCGCTGTGCTTCAACTTCCGGTCTGGCCCGGCAGCGGCAGTACATCTTGAACTACGCTGGGTGTTAGGGTTTGTGGACAGGCCGCAGTAACGCGTAGTAACGCCGCAGTAGTCTATGGTTTTAGGTTATCATGACACTGCACACCAAACAGACTTTTAATGAAAATGGAATTGCTTCAAGGAAAAATGAAATGCAAACTCTGCAAAAAGAGGAGGAAACTGGAGAAACACTCAAACGTCGACGGACTGCAGTGGTAAGTCTTACATTTTTAGCACGGGTTTTAACGATGACTTCCTCTGTTTACTGATATGTCATGTTACAAAGATAAGTTCTTTATCAGGAAAAAAGGACTAGGAATTTACGATTGGTCTTTTGTAGGAAGTGCCGACGTAAAAAACACAGAGGGAAAACGACGAAGAAGTCAGTGAGGTGTGTGTCCCTGTTTGAGAGGAGCAAATTATCCTTGTTCAGCTGGATGAAATACATTTACAGGTAATATTAATTCATCAATAATATCAGTCATTTCCTCAGAGCACAGCAAATGAATGCCTGTAAGTATTACGTTTATTTTAAGCATGTTGACTGTTGTTTAACATTGCCGATATCTAAATGCTAATTTCAGTTAGCGCGTCAATTCCGTTATCCATTATATGTTAGCATTGAGCTAGCGGACTAAATGCTAGTTATTTGGCAATTCACAACGCAGGCGGCTTGGAGGTGTGGCGGGGCACATTGGCGTCGCTTTCACACCAAGCCCCAGGAACTGCAGGTATCCCTTGAAAAAGAGATAGTTGATCTCAATGGGATTTTTTACCTGGTTAAATAAAGGCTACAAACAAACTGCGCCGGACTCTGATGACAATATTCGAGAGTTATTTCCCTCGGCATTATGAACGCGCATCTAACCCACGGGACCGCGCCGCCCGGCACGTTCATGTTACGTGTTCAGTACTACATGCGTTTTACCCATAGACTATAAAGATTTTACCTTTACCCATGGATGCACAATAAGAACGGACCCATATCGCCTTACCGTTCGGGTGTTCAGAGTAGAGCTCCCTGTTGGAGCAGCAGAGCGTGATGTGAACAAAAAAATGTTTCTGTCGCAATATTATTTAAGGAATCGTTGAGCTAGCTAACTAGGATACATTGTCACTATCTGCTAACATTAGCTTTAGCCTTCGTTTTCTAATTTTTTCATAGGCTATAAACAGAGGTGGTATAAGTATAGATATTGTACTTGATTAAAAGTAGAAGTACTCAGATCGGGTACTTTAGTAAAAGTAGAAGTACTCAGATATTGTACTTGAGTAAAAGTAGAAGTACTCAGATATTGTACTTGAGTAAAACACAAGTACTCAGATATTGCACTTGAGTAGAAGTACTCAGATCTTGTACTAGAGTAAAAGTAGAAGTACCAGAGTGTACGAATACTCTGTTACAGTAAAATTCCTGCATTCAAAAATGTTCCTCAACAAAAAAATGGGTTCAGAATGTTTAAATGTGTGATTATTCTAATAGTTTAAAAATACATGCGTAGATGCTATGATATAGGAAAACTTGATAGATACAATTAATTAGCAACATTAAAATATTCTGTTTCATTTTGAGTAATAACAAATGTCTAATGTGAATTATATAATTAATACATTAGCCACTGGTGCTGAATGCGTTCGTCTTCATATGTTTTTGTTCATATTTAGTAATTGTATATTGATCTTTAACAGATTTTCCCAGGGACTGCAGCTAAGGCAAATGGACATGCTGCAGGATGGCGTGGCAGGAAGCAGTCGCACGCTGTCAAAAATGAGCCAGAAGTTGAGGAAGGTCTGCAAGCGTGCAATCAAGAGGAGAGAAAGGAGGGGAAAGCAAAGACTTGGAGGACCAAATGAATTTGTCATGCTGGACGAAAGCAACTTCTACCACAAAAGGAAGGTGTGTATAAACTACAGAGCCTTAGCCTTTGGCCTCACTAAAACTAAAAACTTTGTTTTTCAAGGTGAAATAATAACATATCTTTTAAGGTCAGAGATTAACAAATGACTGAGCAAAGTAATGTAATTTTATAATTGTGTCATTCACACCCTTATGACTGGTGTGCTTAGGCTTCCAAGACAGAGTATACATTAGAGAGAGCCAGCTTCACATTGTATACACAGTCAAATAACAGAAAAAAGAATTTAGAAGCTAAGAAGTATCTCATCCAATCAGATCATTAATCAATAAGGAAATAAATCTATATTCTTACATTTTATTACTAACATTTTAAAAGGGCATAATCTATTTATATATCATCTAATTCCAATATCTATCTTACCGTTTCATGTTTCTTGCAGCAAAATAAGCAAACTTTAACTTAATAAAATTAAACAGCCTTTTCTGTTTGTACCACTACATTTTAATATTTTTCTCTTCTTTTTTGAGAAAGGAAGTGAATATTTTTAAATTGTAAAAGAACGCAAATAACAAACACATTTCACTTTGTTTATCAATTGAAATTACTGATGTTTATTTTTATATAATTTTGTTGTCCTTTTTCACTGCTTTATTACAGTATGGTAGGGGAAGATTCGGTCCTACGTGGAGGAGGAGAAAATGGGTCTTTGGTATGCTGGGCATCAGAGGAACAAGGAGAAGACCTATCCTGAGGCTGGTGAAACAGAGATCGAGGCGCCACTTAATTCCTCTGGTCACAAAATACGTTCGCCAAGGGACCACGGTGATAACGGACATGTGGAGGGCATACATCACTGCAATCACAGAAAGTGGCTTTGTCCATTTCTCTGTGAACCACAGCCGTTCATTTGTGAACCCAGTCACAGGAGCCCACACCCAAAACATTGAGCGGGCTTGGTCAACATACAAGTCACAGGTCTGGAGACTGCGAGGAAACCGCACAGAGAAGACTCTGAAGAGCATTACTTTACTTGAGGGGACACATACTGCTTAATGAATGGTCAAGTAAGCATTAGGTAATGGGTAACTACTGTTTTGTAATGGTCAAGTAAGCATTAGGTAATGGGTAACTACTGTTTTTGTAATGGTAAAGTAAGCATTAGGTAATGGGTAACTACTGTTTTTGTAACGGTAAAGTAAGCATTAGGTAATGGGTAACTACTGTTTTTGTAATGGTAAAGTAAGCATTAGGTAATGGGTAACTACTGTTTTTGTAACGGTAAAGTAAGCATTAGGTAATGGGTAACTACTGTTTTTGTAATGGTCAAGTAAGCATTAGGTAATGGGTAACTACTGTTTTTGTAATGGTAAAGTAAGCATTAGGTAATGGGTAACTACTGTTTTTGTAATGGTCAAGTAAGCATTAGGTAATGGGTAACTACTGTTTTTGTTTGAGTTCCTTGAGTTTACCGTACCCAAACGGCCTAAGTAATGGTAAGGTAAATAATGATGACTTAAGCAGTAAAACGTGAGTCGGATCCACCTCCACCAGTTGATCCAGTGTGGGACCCAAGCCAGCCGAAGATGGTTTAAAAGTGCCCTGCTGCAGCGGACCATTGCTTCAATGAAAGTCTCCCAGGAACTCCTCATTAAGTAACCATTAACGAATGATTCATTAATACAGTACCCCCAGTCTGTTTACCAGTAACTAACTAACCATCCATCGAAGTCACTGAGGAACTACTCATTAAGTAACCATTAACGAATGATTCGTTAATACAGTACCCCCCCAGTCTGTTTACCAGTAACTAACCATCAGTTCACTGAGGAACTACTCATTAACTAACCATTAACGAATGATTCGTTAATGCAGTACCCCCAGTCTGTTTACCAGTAACTAACCATCAGTTCCTCAATCGCAGTCCCTGAGGAACTACTCATTAACTAACCATTAACTACCTAGTAGTTCCTCAGTAACTAAGCAGTAACTAAGCACATTTTGTGTACCTTATTGTAAAGTGTTACCCAAAAAATGTCTGCATTGTTGAAAATACCTAATGTCATGCTCTGATCTGTGTTGGAGTAAAACGAGTGGTCTTGTGCGTCGGTGTGAGTGTCTGTAAGTCTACAAGGAGAAAATACATGTGTAATTAGTGTGACCAGATGTCCCGCTTTGCGCGGGACTGCACAGCATTTTCACGACTTTTGGTGCGTCCCGCAAATTGAGACAATGTCCCGCATATTTCATTTTGATTGGCTAAAACGCTTTTCTAAAATCAGATTTATCCAATGGCTGTTGAGAAAGCAGGTAAGGCTATCATCACGGAGCTGTGTTTGCTGTCAATCAAACTGTAAGACACGGCGGGTGCTGGTCAAGTGTTAACCAATGAGAGTAACTCACTCACACACACACCGCCGCGGCCCCGCCAAACAACAACAATGAAAGTCAATAACGCAGGCGACGCAGCAGGTTATGGAAAATGGAGGAAACTGAAACTACAGCTAAGAAAAGAAGAAGATGCACATACAACAAAGACTGGGAAGACATTTACCCGTGGGCAGCGGCGGACTGGGACTACAAATCAGCCCGGGACTCTCGACCGGCCCACCTCGGTACCGCAAATAATCACCGCTCGTACATTTTCAACGGGGGGGGGGGGGGGTGTTGAGAGGGTGTCCCACATTGTCCCACACAAACATCCTCCTTGTCCCACATTTGGTTTGTTGGGACCTGGTCACCCTGTGCAGTATGTACCTGCCTTTTTAATAATACAATCATAATAAATGTATTTATTGAGTTATTATTGTTCCTATGTATTCCAGCTGGGCCAATATTATTAAAACTGGTTACTGTTGATTGATATGTGATAATCTGATGTTTTTGTCTCTGCATCAGTAGCATACACAAAAGCAACCTCCTTGTAAATGGAACTCTTCTTGTCAATAAACCAAGTTCAATAGTAAATAATTCCGATTCTGAAGATTCCTCTACAGAATTCAGTTAAAACAAACATAATTTATTAAGGATTTTTGTGCAAAGAAAACAACAGAGCCAAACAATGCCACAGTGGTGTACCATACACAATCATTACAAACCGAGTTATATTGGGCCACATAGGCGTCGTTTGCTCTGGGGACGCTGGGGACATGTGCCCCCAACTTTTTGAAATGGCCAATTTTGTCCCCATCAATTATGTTGTGATGTCCTTTTTGTTTTCTGTTGTTTTTATGTGTAACCAATGTACCGCAGGTCTCCCTTGAAAAAGAGATCGTTGATCTCAATGGGATTTTTTAACCTGGTTAAATAAAGGCTACAAACAAACAATCAGTTTTTAAAAGTATAACTTAGAAATGTTTTAGAAAAATAGCGTGCAGAAAGAAATGTAATAAACAAGAACACTGGTTTAGTGTCAAGATGTGCCATTTGGACATGTTATTAAACCTTTAATAGAACATGTCAAATGTGCAGCAGCACTGCACTTTAAAAAAAGTAATGTAAACCAAAAATGGTCCCCACCACTTTTTCTAGCAAAGTGACGCCAAGAGTTTAAGATAATTACGCTGGAATCTATGGTGTAAAGCTCAAGAGGACTGACTGTGTCCGCTAGGTGGTGCTGTTGTTTGATTTATATGTCATGCAAACATGAAGCACTTCAGTTTACATGAAAATCATTCATTGAGTGACTTGTAGAGAAGGTCTTATGGAGCATCCCAGTCCAATGTTCTACTCCCACTATTTTCACCTTTATCTTAGCGTAATTCATATATTAGTCGCTGCCACACATTTATGAAGCTGCTTTAATTCCCATTTATTCGGACGCAAAGATTTTTAGAGTCTAATACTTTAATGTTCTGGATGGCCAATCTAGCTGCCTGGCAATTATGCTTAAAACAATTCTACAAAATCTTTACATTGTCGCCATGTGAAATATATCTCCACCTGTTTAACCCCTCTCTTTCTCTCTCTAGGCCTAGGGGCTCATACAACAGGTGTGTGTGTGTGTGTGTGTGTGTGACCTTTTTAGTAAGTGCAATATAAACTTCAGCACATACTGTATGCACCGCTGAAGTTAAGTACCTTTTTTATTATTTTTCAGAAATATGGTCATTCTACTGTAGCTATTTTTATCGTCAGAGTTGGTGGTTATTGTTGCTATGTTAACGTATTCTCGCTATGTTTACTGTTAGTCAGTGAAAAGGTCTCTGCTCAGCATCTTATCGTTTACCAGCTGCTTCCTGTGGGCCTATCTGTGCTTTGGTGCAACTTTGAGATCTACATCTGAGAAGTGGTTTCTTCTAGTTCCAGTATGTCCTCACTGATGTTTCCCCAAAGTGTGTGTGTGTGTGTGTGTGTGTGTGTGTGTGTGTGTGTGTGTGTGTGTGTGTGTGTGTGTGTGTGTGTGTGTGTGTGTGTGTGTGTGTGTGTGTGCGTGTGCGTGTGCGTGTGTGTGTGCGTGTGTGTGCGTGTGTGTGTGTGTGTGTGTGTGTGTGAGTGTATGTGGGTGTGTGTGGGTCTTTGTATCCCACAGTTGTTTCTGTCCAAACACATTTAAACTTTGCGACAAAGCTTTATTGGCTAACTGGCATAAGGGAAATGTGATCGGTTGACGGACAAAGTATAATTTGTCTGGCTTTGCAATCAAAGAACAAGGAGAAGTTTTAGGTTAGTGTGTGTGTGTGTGTGTGTATGTGTGTGTGTGTGTGTGTGTGTGTGTGTGTGTGTGTGTGTGTGTGTGTGTGTGTGTGTGTGTGTGTGTGTGTGTGTGTGTGTGTTAGTGTGTGTGTGCAGTATGCATCTTAATATTACCAGCATGTACAAGTGTTTTAAGTCTATACACACACACACACCTCTGTGATTTTAACATATCTACATTTGTGTATTTGTGTGCCCTGTGTGTGTGTGTGTGTGTGTGTGTGTGTGTGTGTGTGTGTGTGTGTGAGTGAGTGTGTGTGAGTGTGTGTGTGTGTGTGTGTGTGTGTGTGTGTGTGTGTGTGTGTGTGAGTGAGTGTGTGTGAGTGTGTGTGTGTGTGTGTGTGTGTGTGTGTGTGTGTGTGTGTGTGTGTGTGTGTGTGTGTGTGTGTGTCTATGTGTCTACCCCTCCCCCAATTGTTTGCCCTGTAGAGAGTGTGAAATGTGATATTTTCTTTGTGTAGATGCATCCGTCACTAACTGACAAAGGTATTCACACAAACCTTGAACAAGCTTTATTTCCTGCTAGGAGCCTGTGACCTAAGATTTCCATTGCCATAACTACACTGTAGCATGTGAATGTGGTCTATCACTGCTCGCTGCTTGGAGCATGCATTGCAGACCAAAAAGCCAAATTTCCGGCAGTGGTGTCGGCGTTTGATGTGAGTGAAGTTGTTGAAGCAGCGCATACATTTATAGGCGGCTCAAAAGTGGATCCGTGTTGGCTGCCACGCCGCTGCAGAAGATTTAACGGGCAGTTTCCAATGAGCTCCATCCAGGCCTGCTTGTCTTCGAGCGAATCTGCGGACACAAAAAACGACTTGCATGGTATACGGACCAGCCATTTGTTACTCAATCCCTCCTTGTCTTCCAGGTCCTCTAGCATGATGTCCTCTGGAATGACAGGGAAGATATTGTTAACAGTCCAAAAAACACATGGATACTATGGCGTGGTCAACACGCTTGTCCAGAAAGACTTGAGGCGGATATTTGTCATTTTAGTTGAGTTGATTGCTGTTAAATAAATATATTTTCTGACTTTATCCATGTGGTATTCAGCTATACTGATAATATAATTTTAAAGGCTTTGGGATAACAACTTTTGAAACTTCTTCAGGTGCATCAATACAACACAGTTAAACAGAAAGTGTTTCAAACATTAAAAAAGTACATTGACCAAACTCAAATGTAATTGGTATTTCCATCATCCCCCTGTGTTTTAAAAGAAACTGTTCTTTTATCCACACTTATTTACACTAATAGTAAATGAAGATATGCTTTTTTTTATTTCCTCCATAAAAGGGTTGTATTGCTGTCTTTTTCTGGAAAACATTTCTACAATGTAGAACTGTAGAACAACATTGACCAAGCTCAAATGTAATCGGTATTTCCAGAATTGGCGAACTGCAATTTGCTCTTGAGGTAGCATGTGGATAAGTTGTCATTGTTTTGTGCATCATACTTTTCGCAAATTCCATGCACCTCCATTGTTTTGCTGTTGCAGATATATATTGCACGTGAATATAAAGTTACAACAAGGCAAAAAAATAAAAGAATACTTCATCACTAAAGCTTCTACGGAGGTATACATACCATCATATCATCGTTATCTAGATATAGACTAAATGCACTACTTTTTATTTTGTATTTTTGTATTTTATTATACATGTTGCATTGTTGGAGGAGCTCAGCTCAGAAGAATTTCATTGCCATTTCTCCACTGTAGCTTTGTTCATATGACAATAAAACCTTTTAATCAAATCTTTTGAATCTGTCGGACTAGATCTAGGGTTCTGCTTACCTAGAGGGATGACTTTCTGTTTTTTGTGCCAGCGGCCGTTCAGGATGATGCTGCCGTACACCAGCATGTCGTTGAACAGAAAGAAAACTTTAGGCTCTGGCTTCCTACGCCCTTGCTTTGTGAGACAACCCTGACCCACCAGAACTCTCCCTGGCTGGGATAGAGGCCTCCCTGCCGGGCCGAATGAAGTCTCAACGGCTTGGATACGCTCACAGTTCTCCTTCTCAAACGTTACCAGATCCATCATGGTGAAATCATATGTGTAGCACTGAAATCACAGAAGAGCCATCTCTCACTTGTTTTATACAGGCATGTGTCGCAATCATAGACTGTATATATAAACTATCGTTAAGTTATAATTGTAATGTCTATATATGAGGCCTTATTCTGATTTGGGGGGTTTTCCCTTTCCTGTAGTGTGTTATAGGTTTTTGTGCATGTAAATGGTCTGGGAATGCTAGAACCCAAAGTTCTTATCCTTGAAATAATTACAAAAATGAAAGACTAACAGAAAAGACACTTGTGCTATCAAAGAGGTTTGTTACCATTGAGTTAAAAAAAATATAGAGAAAATGTATGAAAGTTAAATATTTGCATTGTGTAACTGTAAAGTATTCGAAACACAAACATTTATAGGGCTTATAAAGTCATGAAATCATGAAATCCTGTCAGCAATAAAGGAGGCATTCAGTTATTAGGTTTTGCCCAAAAGCATCACACATTTTTTTTTGTTGTTATTTTTTAAATTAAGATTATTATTTTTTAAATCTAGTAATCTGTATATAATATTAGTATTTTTTAAGTGTGTCTAAGTAGAAACAAACACACAAATAATGCACTTATAATACATAATTATATTTTTGTATGAATAAAAACAGAAAAAACATGTGTGCTTACAAAGAGGCCTTGACCTTTAACTCAAAACAACATAAATAAAATTAATAAAATTAAATATTTGCATTGTGTAACTGTAAAGACCTTAAAGCACAACATTTATTCTGCTTATAAAGTCATAAAGTGGGACAAATTAATTGCATTTACTACGAAATCACATGTGAACTTAACGGAATCACATGTGAACTTAACGGAATCACATGTGACCTTAACGGAATCACATGTGACCTTAACGGAATCACATGTGACCCTAACGGAATCACATGTGACCCTAACGGAATGACATCACAGTTGAGAGTAGAATCTGTGACATCATCACATGACATCACAGGTGGCTTAGATCTTGGCATAGCAAGAGCTCTGGGTTCCAGTCATCTCATTCAGTTGTTCAGTTCAGAGCGGTGAGTGGTACACATATTCAGTCAGAGCAAACAAACTTTACAGTTTTTTAGACAAAACACGTATCACGTAGACACATAGATTTTTATCCCTACACACAACACAAGTCCACAGACAGTGCCATGGAGGGAACAATGTCAGACCAGAGCAACATGGAGACATCCGACATCCAGAACGATGAGAGTCTCCTGCAGTTTGACGCAGAGTCCGTAAAACTGCTGGTGATGAGAGGAGATGAACTCCTTAAGTGTGTGACAGTCTGGGAGGAAAGATACAGCGCTCTGGAGGAGGAGATGGAAACTAAAGAGGCTCAACACAAGCAGCAGCTGGAGGAGAACCTGGTGACCATAAACCTGCTGAAAAGAAGAGAGGAAGAACTCCTTCAGAGCCCGGACAAGTCCACCAAGGACCTGGCCGAGATACAACAGAGATGGGAGAATGGAAAACAAGACATGCAGTATGTAGTGGACGAGAAAAACTACCAGGCCGCTAGAAACCACACCTTGGAGACGGAAAAACAAAAGATGGAGTTGAAATTTAAACAGATGATGAGAAACAACACTTACCAGACCTGTAAAATCAAAGCAATGGAGAAGGAAGTCCAAAAGCTGGTGCTCCAGTTGGAAAAGCAGGGAGAAAAGATCCCTGAACACCAACAACCGATGGAGACCAAACTAAAAAAGGTGTCTCAGGAAAAGGACGACCTGGCCAAGAAGAACCTGACCCTCGAGACTGAGTTTAAACAGGTGGAGGCCAAATTGAAACAGGTGGAGAAGCAAAAGAATCATTTGGGCAAGATAAAAAGAAGCTGGGAGACGGATGTCAAGCAGCTTGAAGACCAGATGAGAGAGAAGGAGACCAAATTTCAAGAGGAAGAGAAGAAGGACAACCTGGTTCTGAAAAAGCTGATCGGGGAGACAGTGGTTCAGCCAAAATTTGAAAAGGTCAAGGAATTCATAAATATCCTGATCAAGGAAAACAAGAGCTGGGAGTTCGATTTCAAACAGAAGGACATGAAAGTCAAGCAGCTGGAGAACGACTTGGATGAGCAAGAGAAAAAGTTCTCTGAAGATTTGGCCGAAAAACACCAGAGCTGGGAGACTCAGCTAAAACAGGTGGAGAAGCAAAAGAATCATTTGGCCAAGATCAAAAAAAGCTGGGAGACGGATGTCAAGCAGCTTGAAGACCAGAGCTGGGAAACCAAGGTTCATTGGATGGAGACCAAATTTCAAGAGGAAGAGAAGAAGAATTACAACCTGGTTCACAAACACCTGATCGGGAAGAATGAATTGAAAGTGGTTCAGGCAAAATTAGAACAGGCCAACGAAACCATGAGGAACCTGGTCAAGAAAAACCAGAGCAATGACGAACAGATGGACATGAGAGTCCAGCAGCTGCTGAATAACCTGGATAAGCAGGAGAACAAGTTCTCTGAAGATTTGGCCAAAAAACACCAGAGCTGGGAGACTCAGCTAAAACAGGTGGAGAAGCAAAAGAATCATTTGGCCAAGATAAAAAGAAGCTGGGAGACGGATGTCAAGCCGCTTAAAGACCAGATGCAAGAGTTCTCAGAACAACTGACCCAGAAACTCCAGAGCTGGGAGACCAAGGTTCATCTGATGGAGACTCAACTGAAACAGGTGAAGGACGAGAAGGACGACCTCGCTCAGACGCGACTGAGCTGGGAGGCCAAAGAGAAGAAGATGGAGGACGAAAAGACACTTCTGGAGGACCTCTGTCTTCACATGAAGAATAAGAGCAGAGGATTATTCGCTCGCAGGAGGATGACTGAGGAAAGGGACGTCATTTTGCAGAAAATGCTACGCAAGATGCAAGAGAAGGAGATGGCTGGACATCAGTAGCTGCCTTTTCCTCTCTTCTTTCTCTCCTCCATTTCCCCTCACCTCCTTCCTCCTACCTCACCCCCTACTGCCTTCCCCTTTTCATACTCAGGGTTTTCTCCTGGAGCTCAGGTTTTCCCACAATCTCTATAATAGATGTAAAAAAACTCACTATTAAGTCCCTCCCCCATTAACTGTACCTACTTCCTGCTACCTCACCCTCTCTCACCTTACTCCATCCTTTATTTACTTACTTCCTCCATACTCTCCCCTCACTTCACCCCAAACTCTCTCCTCCATTTCCCTCACCTCTTTCTTCCTACATCACTCCCCCCCCCCCCCCCCCCCCCCCTTCCTTCCCATTTTCATATTTAGTGTTTTTTAGTTGTGTTTAGAATTGATTTTAAAATAAAATGTTAATTAAATGTATTATGTGTATGCCTCACTGTGTAAACGTATACAGTTTATATTCATTACTTTATGACATTTTGGTTACTAAAGTACCGGTATCTGTTCTATTTGTGATTTAAACAACTTTGAATTTAATAAATACAACAACAATAGAATATTTTTGTACAGATTGTTCTTGGTGTTTCTACTTTTGGGTTCAATTACATTGTTTTGTTTTTGTTGTTTTTCAAAAAATGTGATGATTTCATAAGAGCTGTTAAAGTATTCAAAGCTCAGGGTTTAAATGTAAACGTTATTTAATGTATATATGAATTAAATCTTGTTGGGTTGGAGCAATGTGCTGCTGCTGGTCTCTCTATAATGAGGTGAAGTTTCTGCTTTATGCTGATGATGGTGCTCTCTACTGTCTCAGACTGAAAAAATACAACAACAGCTGCACATAGTACAAAAGTACTGGCAGTAAATATGAAGAAAACTGAGGTCATGAACATTCATATTTAGGGTTTTCTCCTGGAGCTCAAGTTCGCCTGCAACTCATTTTCATAATACAAGTAGGATTACAATTAGGATTTAAAAAGACTTGATTTAAAAATAAAAATGTTAATTATTACGTGTGTATCACTGTGTAAACATATACAGTATATATTCATTACTGTATGACATGTTGGTTACTAAAAGTCTGGTATCTATTCATTTTATGTTTTAATCAACACTGAATTCCATAAATAAAATAACCCATGGTATGAAATAGAAGATGTATGTATTTATAGTTCTTGGTGTTTTTATATTTGTCTCACTGTACACGTTCAATCCCATTATTTTTGTTATTGTTGTTTCTATCAAATGTGTTCATTTCATACAAGCTGGTCAAATATTCTTGGACTCTTGAACAAAACTTTGAGCTTAAAAGATGAACCTGTAATTATATAATGTAAAATAACTCGAGAAACGCCACATGTGATGTGATCTCAATTGAACAACACAATCATTTAAAGGTTCCCTATTATGCAAAATGCACTTTTTAATGTCTTTGATACATATATATGTCTCCCTTGTGTGTTAAGAGACTCAGAAAGTTTCAGCAAAAAAAGTTCCCTCTCTTTCCCTCCTGATCCAAGTATTTAAAAACGTTAAAAAGAAATGTAGTGACTTAGGTTTTGGTTCACATTTGACCTCACTGAGTAACACAGGTAATTATTATCTACAAAGCTTAGGCTACCAAAACTCAAATCCTGCGATGCAAGAGCATAAAGATGTAAATACTATGGAAGTGCTTTGATTTGATACATAAGACACTTTTATATATAGGTCACTAGGCCCTAGATTGCTAGGCTTTTATAATACATTGAATCATTGTGTGTATGTGTGTTGGTTCAATGGGAAAATTAAGGTGTCTGTTTTCTTTTATTTGTATTTACTCTAGAAATATTATAGGAGCTGAGGTTCATTTTCAACATTTTGGTGTTGCTTCATTATTGCTGCATGAGTTATTTGGGGGACATGCATAGCTTGGACTTCATCATGATTGACACTCAATGTTAAGACTTGGACACAGATTTGACTGTCAGCAGATTATTGTTGTCTTTGCTTGGCAAATACAAGAAGTCCTTCACGATGAGATAATCCAAAAACAACACCTAGCGTCATCACTGAGAGTGCTTTACTTGTCCTAAAACAACAGGGAAGAGTTTAACAATCTTAATATAGCAACCAAGTTACAACAAACAAGTACCTTCGACAACTATTAATAGAGCACTAAGATTGGACCAATGAACGGCCCCATAAACAAACTCTGAATGAACCATGACAAAAAAAAGTATATTGATGCATCTAACATGACTCTTAATAATAAAGAAAATAACAGACATCCTTGACATATATTGTAAGTGCTTTATTGTTTTTGGGATCATTTCTGCAGGTGTGCAAAAATATTTTTCTTAAGTAAACAGTAAATCAATACATATTTCACATTCTCTTGTATGTACATATATGATGATAATGACACTCTGAGAGACTATACAGTACGTTTGGCATGAATCACATTAATGCAATAAAAAGATATGCACTACAAAAACTCGAAATCTTGCCAAGTATATTTGTCTAATATCTAGTCAGAATATAGATAGGTAAGACTTTATTTATCCCGAAGGGGGGGGGGGGGGGGGGGGGGGGTGTTGAGAGGGTGTCCCACATTGTCCCGCACAAACATCCTCCTTGTCCCACATTTGGTTTGTTGGGACCTGGGCCCTTTCTCATGTCTTCAAATGTTCCTCCTCGACTCCCCTCCTCGACTCCTATCCTCGAGACTTAGTCCCGCCCACAGGAGATGCGAGCGGAGGAGCCGAGGAGGGGAACCGAGGAGAGAGGAGGGGAAGCAGCAGGCGGTTAGAGAAATGAGAACTCCTCTCCTCTGAGCGGTCATTTTAAAGAGACGTCCATTAATGATGACAGGAGGCACAGCAGCCCTCTGTCTGATGGACAGATGTGTTCATGACGACTTATATATTTACTTTTAATTCATTCACAGTGCGGTATAATGAGACAATAACAGGCTACAGATGCGGACATACACACACACACACACACACACACACACACACACACACACACACACACACACACACACACACACACACACACACACACACACACACACACACACACACACACACATATATGTATATATTTATATAAATATATACAATTTCAGAATCAAACAGAGCACTCTCATAATAACGTAACACTATCAGAGACTGGATATATCCCCCCCCTCTCCCCTCTCTGGTCGCTACAATGAGGGAAATAAATGACGGGCCAAAAGTTTTATTTACAAGTATTACAAGTAAGCAGAGGACACCAAACCAACTGAGACCTGTCTGTCCGCTGCATCTACGCACACACTGTACCACACACACCTACACTACACACACGCACCTACAGCTCCTAAAGCATATAATCAGGCTACAGCCGTTGTGTATTTTATTATGTGAAGCACTAAATGGTTTTAGAAAAATATCGACTTTGTTTGTAGATATCTACTAAACTAAAGCAAATAAAGAGAGTAGGCCTGTTATACTGAGTGATATATATTATACACACTGCTCTGCTTTCTGCACGGACCTCACAGCTGTTCTCACTGTAAACATCGCGTCGCGATGAAAGCAGTTAATAAAATAATATCCAGGGGATGCATGCAGAGCTGTCATTGGCTGAGATAAGTCCGGCCGTGCGTCTCGACTCTTTGAAACATCACTGTTGCCGGAAATGCATCCACGAAGGAGCCGTGGAGGACTGTGGAGGACCCATCAGTGTATCCTCGGTTATAGCTCCTCCAGAGAGCCTCCTCGACGCTCGATGCTCGGTCCTCGATGTGCATTTCGAGAAATGAGATGTCCTTCAACATGGCGCGCTAAAATTCATTTCCGGGTCACTACCGGAGGACCGAGGAGTCGAGGATGGGACATTTGATGACATGAGAAAGGGCCCCGGTCACCCTAGATACACTGGCAAAATATACAGTAGATATGTAACTTGTTCAAAATGTACCTACCTGTTTGACCAGTAGATGGCGTCTGATTTTAAGCTGCTTTTAATAAATTTAACGAAGAAGTACTTTTTACGTCGCTTGAATGTGACGTCATTGTTCTTCACGTGTGGACCGTCCGCTATCACAACACTTAGCTTGTTGATGAACAGATATTACAAGTTAACTCTTCATCTTTAGATAAAAACACAGACACAAAGACAGCCATGACCTCCAACTGCCGGCGGCCTGAACACACAGCCCCTCCCGAATTGGTCAGTAACACGGATTATAGTAGTTTTCAGATGCTAAGCTAACAGCAGCAGTTTGGTTCTTTAAAGGGAACCCTTGGTATAATAATATAACACTATGAGCGTTTTAATAGGGCACTGACGTGATGTTGACTTGATGATTGGCTAACTATTGAGTAGTTAACTTATTGTTGTAATGGTGTAATTAACTCTAGTTTAGTAGTTTTTGATCAACGTTTTGTGTCCTGTCTTGTGAATTGAAGTCGTTTGTAATTGCTAGATATAGAGAACATAGTTAAAAGGTATTTTGGTAAAACCAAAAGTTACGAACATGCTTACATTAAAAAAAAAGCACGATGTTCTCACTGATTCTAACGTTATAGCTTAATGATCAAGTCACAGGCTGAATAGATGAGAACAGGAAACTTCCTCTGGTCTTTGCTGCAGGTTAATAAACATCTAGGAGGACAACAGGTGGTGTGAATTTAGTGCAATCATGGGCGTGTTAGCGTTAGCTCGGACATGTTTTTCTTAAAACGTCTACAGCCTAAAGGGTCTTAGTGCCTGACAATTACCTTGGACTTGAATAGACTGTTGGTCATAGCGTTTGCCATCTCACATAAACTCAAAAACCCAAAAATGTTACGCAGGTAATTACTATATCTTCAGTTTCTGCTAAAAACACACTGATCATGCATATCTCATCATAATGAATTGGCTTTGTTTCTCAGTTTCATTAATGGCTGCAACACATACACACACACAGGTGGTCATATGTTGTGTTACATATCACTTTAGAAACTCTGAAATGGTACATGGACACATGTTCAGTTTGTATGAATACGGCCGGGTGGCTTACATTTTGCCGTCATACCGGGTTATTTGTATAAGAGTGTGTGATGGTGTATTAGAGCTCAAATATTTTTAATGATCGTTGTGCTGCAGTAGTGTTTCTAAAACATGGTTTTCGAGGTCCCTCCATCTGGTGCTGGTTCTGTATTCAAGCTTATCATATCAATAACCTGTAGATTAGATATGCTGTTAATATAGGAGTTCACTTGAAGTAATGCCTTGAAGATATTATTATTATACCAAATCCAGCATTTATTGGACGGACCGGGGACTCGCTTTTTAGAGAGGCGGCAGTATTTGGTACTGTTAGTGCGGCCTGGTGTGGACAGGCAGTAAGTTAGGGGTAGTAGATGGCCATGTTTGAATGGGAAGATGTGATGTTGTTGCTTTACTTTATGCTGACAGAGTGATGGGCTTGTTGAGTTATTAACTCGTAAGAAAAACACAACAAAATACTCATGTTACTGTAAAAATGTACATCACAGACATTCACTATAACACAATATCAGTCCAAATACCTTCTTAAAGGAAATGTTTGACATTTTGGAAATGCATTGCCAAGAGTTAAATAAGAAAATGGTTACCACTTTCATGTTCAGTGGAGTGGTATCAATGCTCTGATCCAACCCAGGGATGTACTTCCCACAATGTCACACCTTTTTCTTTTTAAACTGGCAAGGCACACCTTACAAAATGAATAGAGAGCAGCCAGATTTCAGATACTGTACTTCACACATATGCAAACTTTTGTTCGGAAAGAATAAACATATCAAGAGTCAACATTGGGCTTTTCAAGCACGGCCATTTAGCTTCAATGGTGACATTTAAATTTCAGTCGAGGAGAGAACGGAGCAGTTCATGTGCCAATTTGAATCCTATTTTTGAAACATATTTATTCCTCAGCTGTTGTAAATTACATTTTTCCTATCGAGTCTTATTTATGTACAATTGATTGATTCTTCTTGATGAAACATCCTCAGTGGAGCCTGTCTGTTGCAAGAGCCCATCTCACATATCACAGATTGCTCATGCCTCCCTTTTATTTTCTTAACACTTCTTAAGCTACATTTTCTGTTGTCTGACTGAGTTTTGAAGAGTCTGTGCAATTTTGTACAAAGTGATGTACTTGACATACTACTTTATATTTCTGTGAATAAAATGTGAAGAAATGTTGCACTTTTTCCTGCGGTTATTCAACACACGTCACTAACAGCCTGACATACGGCTTAAACAAGTTGAAGAGTTTGGTGTTACAAAAACAATCTGATAAAGTAGAGCTCTCTATAGAGATCATTTGTTTCACATGTATGTATTCTGTATTAACTGAGGTGTCGTGGTTTTTATTTGTTTCAGTTTATATTATTAAATGAAACAGAGTCAGCCTATCTTCCATATTTAGGCCCTAATGCTACCACACATTTGTATTATGAGATCTAGTGCAGCAGTATCATAGTTCAAAGGGTTTGACTTGTTTGACCACTACAGTCAGTTTAAACACTGATAACTTGAAAGAATTCTTTACCAACAAAATGTCCATTTGATTCTTAACTACTCAACCCATGTAACCTTGAATTCTTGAAGAAAACATTTATCTTTCATGCAAGTAATGAATTTAAGTTTTGGGCCATTTAACAACGGCAAAACTGCATCAAAACATCAGGCTACAAACTCTCACACAACTTGTAAAGTATAATCCAAGTCTCAATTTCATTCACAGTTCCTTCAAAATACATTTAACAAAACATGTGTATTTTTTGCTTAAATCTTCTATTTAAAAGAGGCATGCCTGCACAAACGTAAGACTGTCTATGCAGAATTGTCTTAAATAGTAAGGGAAATACTGAGAATACAACTGGATAAATAAGACATTAAATTAACTACTTTCTATTACATATACAAAAATTATGAGAGTGAAAATGTTTGGATATAGTTTTACTGTTGTGAAAGTTCAGCCCCATATACTTTCATTCAAGACAAGTCTTTTTTTAATTATTCGTTCACTATAGGCATATGGAAAAAAATAATTCTCCTAGAATTCAAGGTAACACACCGTGAGTAATTGACAAATATTCCTTCTGTTGGCGAAGTATTCCTTTAATCCCAGAAATGAACCATGTTGGAAGTTTCTACTGGGAAGCATCTTCAAGGAAATAAACTGATGTATTATCAACAACAGCAGCTCTCAGCAGACTTCCATACCATAAATGAGTATCGTCCATTACAGACTACACAGAGGCCTCCAACTGAAGCCTATGATGATTTGGATGTGCTCAGGCGCCCTCTAGAGGTCAGATCTTATAGAATTGCAGAAAGAAAAAAAAACACGCAAAGCATTCTGGGTAATCACAAACTATGATCTTCATTGATAAATAAAACTATTTAAAAAATATGAATCAAACTGTTGGTTGAGAGTTGGTTTATACAGTTACCCCTATTAAAAAATAAATTTTAATTTTTAATTTAACATAATATACAGTAGATCGATACACTCTCAAAAATAGGTGTATACATGTGTATTATTTTTCTAATAATCTTACATTTGCACACTTCAAAGTGATTTCCTGAATTACAGATGCAGTGTGTAAGGAAAGGCAAAGGGATTGTGCGTGTTCCAGCCTCAGACATTCAATGTTCACATCCTTGTGCAGCATGTGGGTGAAAGGAATTCAATGAGAGCTGCCAATAAGGGTGGTTTGGCTTCAGACTTGTCCCTATGGAAATGAAATAAATAAGTGCAGACACAGAAACTTCACACCTGGTGGTACAGATGTTGATGGCACAAAAACTAAACCTCCATAACAGTCTACATCAGCTTCTTGAGATAAGGAGAGTGACCATTTGACAAGATTGTAATGATGTCTCTGAAACCTAGGTTAAAATAAATCAACGGTGAGAAAGCCATTAAGAGTGAAATATAATATTACCTGTACATACGATTTGTAAATGTTCTCTCTCTTGACGTTTCTGATGTATGATCATTCAGCACCCACTTTTTAGGTAAGTGTTTGCAGTTTTTGTTTCTGCTGGTTTTTACAGTCTTAAAGTGAATGAATGAGGAAAAGTAATATGCTCAGTTGCTGTTTTGAAACAATCAGCTAATGACACAGTTTATAAATACCAATCTTTGGCCTCTAACCAGTGATTCAGCCTTTGTTTGCTCCTTAAAAACACACAAGAAAAAATCATCTTCAACTGTCAAAAACCGTGCAACACTTGCAAAACAGTCTGAGGTAGCACTCTCTCTCCCCCTCTTTCTCCTCCCTGAGAGTTGTAACATGCAACCCCAGAGAGGCACCCGCCAAGGTGCTGCATCTATTTCAGGATATGCTGAGATTCACAACGAGAACGCCTGCCATGGCCATCAGCACTATCATAGTCAAGTCCAAATGTCTTCCCTCCTTCCACTTGTTGAGGTTCTCCTTCTTCTGCTCCTGCAGGCGCTGCTTCCTGGCTCTCATGTCCTTCTCCCTCTGCAGCTGCTCCCCATAGTGAGCCTGATAAAAAGCATCAAAATCAAACATGGCCTTCTTCCCAGTTTGGGAGAACTGCCTGGTTCTGTAGTGTTGCTGATGTGGGGGGGCTGAGGATTTGCTCATGGTCTCTTTGGAGGAAGGTCTCCCTGCACTGTGAACATCTGAACTGCTGAGAATCCCACGGTCATACTTCCTCCTGAGGCCAATGTTTCCCAGCACTGTGTAGGCCTTGCTTATATCAAAGAAGCGCTGCGTGGCCTCATCGTTCCCTGGGTTCTTGTCAGGGTGGAAAAGAAAAGACTGCTTGTAGTAGGCTGTCTTGATCTGGGACTGTGTGGCACCAGGGGACACTCTGAGGATGTCGTAATAAGTCGTCCTTGCTCTGTACATAATGGGAGCCTCCTCTGAGCTGCGGTCACTCTTCCAGCTGTAGCTTCTGGTAGATACCTGCATGGTATTAGGATGGGCTTTCAGACGCCTCCACCTGTCTGACCCCTGCCCTGACCTGAAGGTGTCAGGGTGGATGAAAACAGCTCCTCTGCTCCAGGATGTCATCCTGCCGGGCAGCAGCCTCTCCTGCTGCCTCGCTGAGAGGTACAGGGATGTTGTGTAAGTGTTAAGTCTCTCTCTGATAAACCGGGATGAATCCAGCTCCAAATACCTGACACAGCCCAAAGTCCCATTTTTCTGTGGACTTTCACTTGTTGTCACTCCGGAAAGTTTCTCTGGTTTGAGTCGTGTTGCTTTGCTTCTTGACACTGGCTGAACTTCATGATGTTGGTCCCGGGTTGACTGCTCTTTACACCGGCTGTCACTGAGGGAGTTGACCAGCAGAGGACCGGGACTCTCTCCGGTGCACACCGACCAACTCTGGCTGTTTCTGAGGGCGGACAGCCGGTAAGCCCCGCTCCCTAGCCTATGACCGACCTCTGCCATTTTACCGAGAACGGAACGGTGAGCCCTACATCCATGGGTGAGCCGGCCGGAAAAAAACATGCAACATCCGGAACGTCAAACGACGAGGAACCAATCAGAGTCAATGTTTACAGGAAGTACTTTCATAGTCGGCCAATCATTTCGCAGAAAACGATTCATAAAGGGAAGGGGAGGGACTTCGCTACTGATATAACCTTCCATAACAGCTCTGGTATTGCACTAATAATAATAATAATTGTATAAACTAAATAAAAATATTACTGAAAGGGGCAATTCTGCACAATGAGTTATTTATATCCTAGTACTTTAGGCATACTTGATTGGTTAGATCAGATGACCTAAGATTTTCATCGTCATAACTACACTATAGCTATGTTCGTATGACAAAATAAAAAACCTTGAACCTTGAACCTATACTTTTCCTTATATTAGGTAACATTTAGTTTGAAAGACTTTTACTTGTAGTATTTTTACATTTTCGTATTTTATTTTAAATAAAATACTTCATCCAGCACTGTAAACGATACACTTAGGGTGACCAGATGTCCCGCTTTGTGCGGGACTGCACAGCATTTTCACGACTTTTGGTGCGTCCTGCAAATTGAGACGATGTCCCGCATATTTCATTTTGATTGGCCAAAACGCTTTTCTGCGGAGAAAGGCCGGCTCGGTCCCTTTATTATTATATGTTTTAAACGGCATCATGTAAGTTGCGCCAGTTCACGAGCGTCCATAGTGTCTCTCCTCCCCTGTACAACTGTACATGACCACGTTATTGGTAAAGGCTTGATAAAAATCAGACAGGGCAGATTCAATCTGTCATAAAGTCACAAAGTCTTTTAAACAAGACTTTTACAGCCAGTGCATACACTTGTCTTGTTCTTAAGTCCTTGTTCTTAATTATATTATAAATGCATTCATGGACTTCTTCAGGATTATCTTGCAGATACAGTATGTGGCCAAATTATATCTCCAGTATAGACCCTGATTCCACTGTGCCATAGAGGTGAAGTTGAAATGTAACCAGGTTTTATTTCTATTTGGAGTGTTAAGCTTGAGTCTTTTGGGAAAACATTGCATTTGTGAAAAGTATTTGTCCATTATTTAGTTGTTTGACAAAAAGTTGTATCACTCAATTTCTGTAATGACCCGTTAAACAAATACATTGACTACCGTATACGCTTTATGTGTTGTTAACAGCAGACTTCTGCAGCTGGTGCACCTGTCATGCTCTCAAGTCCTATATTAATAATCACATTTTAATGCATGAAAAATCTGAATGCATTCTGAAAAGATTTGGATTTGGGAATTATAATACTCTATGACTCTTGCAACAACAAGAAAATGTCAGCAAGTGACCGGCAATTATGAAAAATTACGATAATTTACCTTTTAAGTCATTATACAATCTTTTAATTACTGTTTGCATTATTTTTGCAAAGCTTTATGAATATATGCGTGCTTATAACTGGAGCTATAAACAGATAATGCATTCTAAGTATGTTTATAATGCATTACATGAAAACATGTGTTCAACATAAAGCTCATATCTATTCCTATTGATTCACTGTGACGACTACAACACAGGCGGAAAACACCTTACAGCCTATCTTTGCTTTGGACAAGGACACTTTTGTTTATACATTGGAAAGAACCGGGTCCACCCGTTTTTTGGGATCCTGGGACCAAATCAAAAATGAAACTGAAAGTTTTCCACACCCTAAACACTGACTCATTTTCATAGACTTGCCTAAAACAGCTTTAGACAATACTGTCTGCCAACTGAAAATGGAACGCACCTGGAAATCAGACAGAGCTTAAAACACAAAACAAGATCAGAAAACAGCAACATTAAGATGGGACACAATAATATGATTGAGTACCAACTTACCACAGTGTGAATCCACCCCCTCCTCATCCTCTTTATTCCAATGCAAGTCCCTCGTGTCATCAGTCATGCAAGTGTTTGTATTACAAAAAATGGTAACACTTTACAATAAGGTACACAAAATGTGCTTAGTTACTGCTTAGTTACTGAGGAACTACTAGGTAGTTAATGGTTAGTTAATGAGTAGTTCCTCAGGGACTGCGATTGAGGAACTGATGGTTAGTTACTGGTAAACAGACTGGGGGTACTGCATTAACGAATCATTCGTTAATGGTTAGTTAATGAGTAGTTCCTCAGTGAACTGATGGTTAGTTACTGGTAAACAGACTGGGGGGTACTGTATTAACGAATCATTCGTTAATGGTTACTTAATGAGTAGTTCCTCAGTGACTTCGATGGATGGTTAGTTAGTTACTGGTAAACAGACTGGGGGTACTGTATTAATGAATCATTCGTTAATGGTTACTTAATGAGGAGTTCCTGGGAGACTTTCATTGAAGCAATGGTCCGCTGCAGCAGGGCACTTTTAAACCATCTTCGGCTGGCTTGGGTCCCACACTGGATCAACTGGTGGAGGTGGATCCGACTCACGTTTTACTGCTTAAGTCATCATTATTTACCTTACCATTACTTAGGCCGTTTGGGTACGGTAAACTCAAGGAACTCAAACAAAAACAGTAGTTACCCATTACCTAATGCTTACTTGACCATTACAAAAACAGTAGTTACCCATTACCTAATGCTTACTTGACCATTCATTAAGCAGTATGTGTCCCCTCAAGTAAAGTAAGGCATCAAAAACAGTAGTTACCTATTACCTAATGCTTACTTTACCGTTACAAAAACAGTAGTTACCCATTACCTAATGCTTACTTTACCATTACAAAAACAGTAGTTACCCATTACCTAATGCTTACTTTACCATTACAAAAACAGTAGTTACCCATTACCTAATGCTTACTTGACCATTACAAAAACAGTAGTTACCCATTACCTAATGCTTACTTTACCGTTACAAAAACAGTAGTTACCCATTACCTAATGCTTACTTTACCGTTACAAAAACAGTAGTTACCCATTACCTAATGCTTACTTGACCATTCATTAAGCAGTATGTGTCCCCTCAAGTAAAGTAATGCATCAAAAACAGTAGTTACCTATTACCTAATGCTTACTTGACCATTCATTAAGCAGTATGTGTCCCCTCAAGTAAAGTAAGGCATCAAAAACAGTAGTTACCCATTACCTAATGCTTACTTGACCATTCATTAAGCAGTAGTTACCCATTAACTAATGATTACCTCACCATTATCTTACCATTAGTTAAGCAGTTTAACTAACAAACAAACAAACAAACACTGTTGATGACAATGACGGATCTACAGCCACTGAAGTTTTACATTTTTATTGAAACAAGGATGAACATAAAAAAAAAGAAAAATGTAAATAAAAACGACTTTTTATAAAAAAAAACTAAAAACAAGTGCAAAGCAAAAAAACATCCATTCCTTCCTCACTTCCCCTTTGGATTAATGGATAATAGTCCTCCATTCGTCTTTAAGTCCTGGACCTTCCCCTCTAAATGTTGGTCCTTTATGGCAGACTTACACATCTCAGAGAAACGGAGAAGGGTTTCCCCCTTCTTCAGTGTTCCCCGGATATCTTGGAAGATGCCCGGGTTCACGGCATGCAGTTCTGCAATTCCTGCAGTGTCGGCAATGGTTTTGCGGTCCACTCCTACCGCTCTGTAAGCCGCCGTTTTATTGTTGCCCTTGTTCACCGCCTCAAGAACACGCTTGTAGCGGGTTATGGCGTCTTCTGGGGTCAGGACTGAAACAGAAAAAAAGACAAATATTTAACTATTTAACAACAGTACTTTGTTGTTGCCTATCCTAATGATGTCTGTAGTGCAGAAATCAGTTTGGATATGGGTTTATTAGTATTGATAATATTCTTGTACTAGTGTTATATAGTGGTAGTGTAATCCTTACATACAAAATTGTGTAATGAATTGGTGTAGTGTAAAGGTATTACTAGTCGTGTAGCTTTGCTCAAAGTAATGTTTAAATGTTAGTTATTGTGTTTGGGGTGTGTACCTTTATATACAGAAGTTAGGTTTGGGCAATCAGCTCTACTTTTATCCAATCATGTTTAATAGAGATAACTGATAAGACGATCCACAATGTGGATTTAACGCTATATCGAGATTGCTCCGTTTCTAATTTATAACGCATCAATAAGTTTTAGCCTGGCATCCTCATGTCTCAGCAGCCTTTAAATGGAACAGTTTGGAGAAGCTGCTCTCCCTGTTTTTTTTGAAAAATCTGACACTGCAGGTTAATGTAAGCGTGCAGAGACCAACAGAGATGGAGTTGTTTGGAAACACTGGTGTCACTCTGAACAGAGCGACATCACAGCATGTTCTGTTTAACATTATAGGCCTACTTATATTCAGGGATGCAAACACACGTATGGTGAAAAAAGAGAGAACTATTCGAAACAGAAAAAACAGCGTAATATACCATCTGACAAAGGCCTGAGCTATAATGCTTCAATTAACTGGCTATTCTTTATAATATACTCTGATCAATAGGAGACAGAGATGTTAAGTTACAAATCAAGGGTTTTTATTATTATTTAGATCAGGGGTGGGGAACTTTTTTCTCTCAAGGGCCATTTCAATTTTTACAACTTTCTCCAAGGGCTGTACAAATGATTGAACTCAATTTCTGCTTAAAAATACTAAAATCACAGCCCATTCATTTCGCCTTTCTTTCATGCTGTGCAAAGAAAAAGCAACCTCTTAATCCAGATATTTTACCATGACTCGCGCATGCATGCATACACGGTTGTGGCATGACCACCAAAACAGAAAGATATGGACACAAGATGTGTGCAAATTTGTTTTTAAATGTTGAAGTTAAATGCATCAATCTGGTGCACACCCATATGAAACAGACCTGTAAGCAGATTTCTCTTTTCTTTATGGATATTTTACAAATCACTCCCTTTTTAAACTGTATTCTTGTTATTTAAAAAAAACGTTTTTGTTACTGTCAAAGTATTTTATACCTGTTTTTCATTTAGTCTCTTTTTTTTATATAACTATAATCAGGGGTGCACATAACTGGTACGCAGGTACATGCGCGGCAACAATCTGAAATGCATACCGTCACTTGTGTCACAAAGCGCATTTGAGTACCGACGTACTTGTGAAGCTTTTCCAGAAGGCGGTGAGATCACCGGACGACAGAGTCGGTCTCCGTGTGCACAGACAGGGCTGCTGTTAACGTCGGTCTGTACAGCAGCCCTGCGCTAAAACAGCTGATCACAACGTTCACACGCTCCGCGGTCACGAAGCTCTGTACTCCACTACCACCCCCCACCCCCCCCCCCCCCCCCAATCGCGAAGTGCTGTAGTCCCCCCCCCCCCGTTGACAATCGCCAGAAGTTGGAGTACCAAACACTGACTCCAGGTACTCATCTGAGTACCTCACTGAGAAAGTTGTGGGCACCCCTGACTATAGTGATCATATCAAGGTGTGCCTTAACCTCACTGAGCTGAGGTTATTTGAGCCTCTCAGTCTGTCAGGAGAGAGCTCTCTTCCACCTGGTTGTAGAAAAATGTCTTTATAGCTAGCTAGCTAACCAGATGCTAATAACAACAGATCGCCAATGGGCTTACAACTAAAGACACAGCCACGCAAAAACTGCGGCATGTATAAGGCATCCTTATGGGTACTGCAATATTTGAAGTGCTGGAGCGGCGTTCCGTTGTCCGTCAGTCTGTGAGTCGGACCCCCCACACCCCCAAAACGAAAACTCTTCGGTTCTCCACGAATTACACAAGTCACCCAAATCAGCGTTAAAAGGTTAGCCTGTTTTAATTTTGAACGCAAAAAACAATGCTGTGTTAAAATAAAATACTCTCGTTTCTAGCGCCCTAATGTCATTTACTTATTTAACAATTTAACTAATTTAACCCATAAGAACCCAGACCCATTTCTACTTTTGGGGAAATTAAGGGGAACATAATTTAGACTAAATAGACCACATTTCTGACAATGTCACATTAAAGTTCATTTAATGCTAAAGTAACTCTTATTTATAACTTAATGAATGAGGAGGATTTTTTGATTTAAATTTGTTTGAACATTCTTTGAATTGAAGAATAAAGAATATATTAACTAAATATAATTGGATCAGCTAAATTAACTGAGCAGATCATAATCATATTTCTAATTGTGACATATGTGTTACTCCAGATTTACTGTGAAAGTTTAAGGTTAATGTCCCGATGTGACATCAGTGTCACAGCGATTTTTATCTAATTTGTTTCATATCAATTTGATCAAGAAATGTTAACAGGTTAAATGTAACAAAGGACATGTTATGTAAGCATTTTAATTCTTAAATGGCTTGATTTGTACCTTTAGCAACCAAAAACAAGCCTCTGAAATGTAGCTAGTTCTGTCACATGTGTTAGCCCAGCACATGACCCACCAGACTGTTCAGGGTGTGTCACTTAAGGACTTTATGAGATAAAAACAAGTCTAAAGCTGTATAAGGAACTTTACAGAACATTTAAATGTCATGTAAGCGCTTTGAGCTCCAGGAAGGGGCTTTATAAATGTAATGTATTATTATTATTATTATTATTATGTAACAACTGTGTCACGGTGGGTCCTCGTGGTTTAGCTAGCAACCTCAAATCAGATAGCACAGAACAAAAAGTGTAATACATGTGTCAATTGAGATGATTTCGCGAAGCAGTGTTACTAATTTTTCAAATAAAAAAGAAATTTCAATTCATACTTACATTCTGACAACAAACGCTTGCGGGACCCCATCTTCTTTCGTTTGCTTCTCCTCATGTCCATTTTCAGCCGAGATGCACGTGACAGGCTCATGGCCAATCGTAGCACGTGAATGCTATGAAGGGGCGTGTCTTGCGTAGTGCTCCAGCCGGATCCCGATTTGCAGCGCATTAACACTTTATTACGGTTTTAATATTTTAATTGTATATTAGTGAAGATACAGAAGCTGTGCTTTGTCAATTTAACAAGGAAGATGAAATACCTGATTCAAAACATCAAAACTATTGGTTTTGAATCGTGTGAACAAGAAATGAGGATCAGGGTGCTAGGGCACTAGTGCGCTCCGCGGCGGAGTTCGCTGTGCTTCAACTTCCGGTCTGGCCCGGCAGCGGCAGTACATCTTGAACTACGCTGGGTGTTAGGGTTTGTGGACAGGCCGCAGTAACGCGTAGTAACGCCGCAGTAGTCTATGGTTTTAGGTTATCATGACACTGCACACCAAACAGACTTTTAATGAAAATGGAATTGCTTCAAGGAAAAATGAAATGCAAACTCTGCAAAAAGAGGAGGAAACTGGAGAAACACTCAAACGTCGACGGACTGCAGTGGTAAGTCTTACATTTTTAGCACGGGTTTTAACGATGACTTCCTCTGTTTACTGATATGTCATGTTACAAAGATAAGTTCTTATCAGGAAAAAAGGACTAGGAATTTACGATTGGTCTTTTGTAGGAAGTGCCGACGTAAAAAACACAGAGGGAAAACGACGAAGAAGTCAGTGAGGTGTGTGTCCCTGTTTGAGAGGAGCAAATTATCCTTGTTCAGCTGGATGAAATACATTTACAGGTAATATTAATTCATCAATAATATCAGTCATTTCCTCAGAGCACAGCAAATGAATGCCTGTAAGTATTACGTTTATTTTAAGCATGTTGGACTGTTGTTTAACATTGCCGATATCTAAATGCTAATTTCAGTTAGCGCGTCAATTCCGTTATCCATTATATGTTAGCATTGAGCTAGCGGACTAAATGCTAGTTATTTGGCAATTCACAACGCAGGCGGCTTG
Organism: Trematomus bernacchii; assembly: GCF_902827165.1. Taxonomy (NCBI): domain Eukaryota; kingdom Metazoa; phylum Chordata; class Actinopteri; order Perciformes; family Nototheniidae; genus Trematomus; species Trematomus bernacchii. The sequence goes on from NW_022987910.1 coordinate 5,987,567, forward strand.
GAGGTTGTGGCGGGGCACATTGGCGTCGCTTTCACACCAAGCCCCCAGGAACTGCAGGTATCCCTTGAAAAAGAGATAGTTGATCTCAATGGGATTTTTTACCTGGTTTAAATAAAGGCTACAAACAAACTGCGCCGGACTCTGATGACAATATTCGAGAGTTATTTCCCTCGGCATTATGAACGCGCATCTAACCCACGGGACCGCGCCGCCCGGCACGTTCATGTTACGTGTTCAGTACTACATGCGTTTTACCCATAGACTATAAAGATTTTACCTTTACCCATGGATGCACAATAAGAACGGACCCATATCGCCTTACCGTTCGGGTGTTCAGAGTAGAGCTCCCTGTTGGAGCAGCAGAGCGTGATGTGAACAAAAAAATGTTTCTGTCGCAATATTATTTAAGGAATCGTTGAGCTAGCTAACTAGGATACATTGTCACTATCTGCTAACATTAGCTTTAGCCTTCGTTTTCTAATTTTTTCATAGGCTATAAACAGAGGTGGTATAAGTATAGATATTGTACTTGATTAAAAGTAGAAGTACTCAGATCGGGTACTTTAGTAAAAGTAGAAGTACTCAGATATTGTACTTGAGTAAAAGTAGAAGTACTCAGATATTGTACTTGAGTAAAACACAAGTACTCAGATATTGCACTTGAGTAGAAGTACTCAGATCTTGTACTAGAGTAAAAGTAGAAGTACCAGAGTGTACGAATACTCTGTTACAGTAAAATTCCTGCATTCAAAAATGTTCCTCAACAAAAAAATGGGTTCAGAATGTTTAAATGTGTGATTATTCTAATAGTTTAAAAATACATGCGTAGATGCTATGATATAGGAAAACTTGATAGATACAATTAATTAGCAACATTAAAATATTCTGTTTCATTTTGAGTAATAACAAATGTCTAATGTGAATTATATAATTAATACATTAGCCACTGGTGCTGAATGCGTTCGTCTTCATATGTTTTTGTTCATATTTAGTAATTGTATATTGATCTTTAACAGATTTTCCCAGGGACTGCAGCTAAGGCAAATGGACATGCTGCAGGATGGCGTGGCAGGAAGCAGTCGCACGCTGTCAAAAATGAGCCAGAAGTTGAGGAAGGTCTGCAAGCGTGCAATCAAGAGGAGAGAAAGGAGGGGAAAGCAAAGACTTGGAGGACCAAATGAATTTGTCATGCTGGACGAAAGCAACTTCTACCACAAAAGGAAGGTGTGTATAAACTACAGAGCCTTAGCCTTTGGCCTCACTAAAACTAAAAACTTTGTTTTTCAAGGTGAAATAATAACATATCTTTTAAGGTCAGAGATTAACAAATGACTGAGCAAAGTAATGTAATTTTATAATTGTGTCATTCACACCCTTATGACTGGTGTGCTTAGGCTTCCAAGACAGAGTATACATTAGAGAGAGCCAGCTTCACATTGTATACACAGTCAAATAACAGAAAAAAAGAATTTAGAAGCTAAGAAGTATCTCATCCAATCAGATCATTAATCAATAAGGAAATAAATCTATATTCTTACATTTATTACTAACATTTTAAAAGGGCATAATCTATTTATATATCATCTAATTCCAATATCTATCTTACCGTTTCATGTTTCTTGCAGCAAAATAAGCAAACTTTAACTTAATAAAATTAAACAGCCTTTTCTGTTTGTACCACTACATTTTAATATTTTTCTCTTCTTTTTGAGAAAGGAAGTGAATATTTTTAAATTGTAAAAGAACGCAAATAACAAACACATTTCACTTTGTTTATCAATTGAAATTACTGATGTTTATTTTTATATAATTTTGTTGTCCTTTTTCACTGCTTTATTACAGTATGGTAGGGGAAGATTCGGTCCTACGTGGAGGAGGAGAAAATGGGTCTTTGGTATGCTGGGCATCAGAGGAACAAGGAGAAGACCTATCCTGAGGCTGGTGAAACAGAGATCGAGGCGCCACTTAATTCCTCTGGTCACAAAATACGTTCGCCAAGGGACCACGGTGATAACGGACATGTGGAGGGCATACATCACTGCAATCACAGAAAGTGGCTTTGTCCATTTCTCTGTGAACCACAGCCGTTCATTTGTGAACCCAGTCACAGGAGCCCACACCCAAAACATTGAGCGGGCTTGGTCAACATACAAGTCACAGGTCTGGAGACTGCGAGGAAACCGCACAGAGAAGACTCTGAAGAGTCATCTTGCTTTCATCGAGTGGACACATTGGCTGGCAAATAAACACAAAGATGGTCCCTTAGGCAGATTGCTGCATGACATACGCCGCTTTTACAAGTTCTGAAAGCAACCTCCTTTTTGTTATTAGTGTGCTTTGGATTGTTGTTTAAATAAAAATGTAAACTTGAGTGCACAGGGTTTGTTTGTTTGTTAAACTGCTTAAATAATGGTGAGGTAATCATTAGTTAATGGGTAACTACTGCTTAATGAATGGTCAAGTAAGCATTAGGTAATAGGTAACTACTGTTTTTGATGCATTACTTTACTTGAGGGGACACATACTGCTTAATGAATGGTCAAGTAAGCATTAGGTAATGGGTAACTACTGTTTTTGTAATGGTCAAGTAAGCATTAGGTAATGGGTAACTACTGTTTTTGTAATGGTAAAGTAAGCATTAGGTAATGGGTAACTACTGTTTTTGTAATGGTCAAGTAAGCATTAGGTAATGGGTAACTACTGTTTTTGTAATGGTCAAGTAAGCATTAGGTAATGGGTAACTACTGCTTAATGAATGGTAAAGTAAGCATTAGGTAATAGGTAACTACTGTTTTTGATGCCTTACTTTACTTGAGGGGACACATACTGCTTAATGAATGGTCAAGTAAGCATTAGGTAATGGGTAACTACTGTTTTTGATGCCTTACTTTACTTGAGGGGACACATACTGCTTAATGAATGGTCAAGTAAGCATTAGGTAATGGGTAACTACTGTTTTTGTAATGGTCAAGTAAGCATTAGGTAATGGGTAACTACTGTTTTTGTTTGAGTTCCTTGAGTTTACCGTACCCAAACGGCCTAAGTAATGGTAAGGTAAATAATGATGACTTAAGCAGTAAAACGTGAGTCGGATCCACCTCCACCAGTTGATCCAGTGTGGGACCCAAGCCAGCCGAAGATGGTTAAAAGTGCCCTGCTGCAGCGGACCATTGCTTCAATGAAAGTCTCCCAGGAACTCCTCATTAAGTAACCATTAACGAATGATTCATTAATACAGTACCCCCAGTCTGTTTACCAGTAACTAACTAACCATCCATCGAAGTCACTGAGGAACTACTCATTAAGTAACCATTAACGAATGATTCGTTAATACAGTACCCCCCAGTCTGTTTACCAGTAACTAACCATCAGTTCACTGAGGAACTACTCATTAACTAACCATTAACGAATGATTCGTTAATGCAGTACCCCCAGTCTGTTTACCAGTAACTAACCATCAGTTCCTCAATCGCAGTCCCTGAGGAACTACTCATTAACTAACCATTAACTACCTAGTAGTTCCTCAGTAACTAAGCAGTAACTAAGCACATTTGTGTACCTTATTGTAAAGTGTTACCCAAAAAATGTCTGCATTGTTGAAAATACCTAATGTCATGCTCTGATCTGTGTTGGAGTAAAACGAGTGGTCTTGTGCGTCGGTGTGAGTGTCTGTAAGTCTACAAGGAGAAAATACATGTGTAATTAGGGTGACCAGATGTCCCGCTTTGCGCGGGACTGCACAGCATTTTCACGACTTTTGGTGCGTCCCGCAAATTGAGACAATGTCCCGCATATTTCATTTTGATTGGCTAAAACGCTTTTCTAAAATCAGATTTATCCAATGGCTGTTGAGAAAGCAGGGAAGGCTATCATCACGGAGCTGTGTTTGCTGTCAATCAAACTGTAAGACACGGCGGGTGCTTGATTGAATTGATTGATTGAAAAGTTTATTAACAGCTTGTATATTGGGTACAGTACAGTACAGCTCAAAACATACAATTGTTAAGGGGATGCAGACCAGAGAAAGACTTTCGTCTTGTTTACATCAGGGTCCCCCATTTCCAATTCATCATATCATTTAAGACATATTTGACATACAGATGGCTTATTTACAATTTACATACAGGTGGTTTTTTACATACAGATGGCTTATTTACAATTTTCATTTTAGATTTCGTTCTAATACATCCTAACCGGACATTTAAGACATACCAAGTCTACAGATATACAGTTAGTAACAGAGTCTAAAATGCGAGTATATACATAGATGGGGGGGGGAAGCTGTCCATTGTACGACAGGTTGAGATTTGTACCATTACCGGGGCCAGTTTTGCAATGCTTTCCCCCGTGCTGGTCAAGTGTTAACCAATGAGAGTAACTCACTCACACACACACCGCCGCGGCCCCGCCAAACAACAACAATGAAAGTCAATAACGCAGGCGACGCAGCAGGTTATGGAAAATGGAGGAAACTGAAACTACAGCTAAGAAAAGAAGAAGATGCACATACAACAAAGACTGGGAAGACATTTACCCGTGGGCAGCGGCGGACTGGGACTACAAATCAGCCCGGGACTCTCGACCGGCCCACCTCGGTACCGCAAATAATCACCGCTCGTACATTTTCAACGGGGGGGGGGGGGGGGGGGGGTGTTGAGAGGGTGTCCCACATTGTCCCACACAAACATCCTCCTTGTCCCACATTTGGTTTGTTGGGACCTGGTCACCCTGTGCAGTATGTACCTGCCTTTTTAATAATACAATCATAATAAATGTATTTATTGAGTTATTATTGTTCCTATGTATTCCAGCTGGGCCAATATTATTAAAACTGGTTGTGGGTTTGTTTTTGATGATATGTGATAATCTGATGTTTTTGTCTCTGCATCAGTAGCATACACAAAAGCAACCTCCTTGTAAATGGAACTCTTCTTGTCAATAAACCAAGTTCAATAGTAAATAATTCCGATTCTGAAGATTCCTCTACAGAATTCAGTTAAAACAAACATAATTTATTAAGGATTTTTGTGCAAAGAAAACAACAGAGCCAAACAATGCCACAGTGGTGTACCATACACAATCATTACAAACCGAGTTATATTGGGCCACATAGGCGTCGTTTGCTCTGGGGACGCTGGGGACATGTGCCCACCACTTTTTGAAATGGCCAATTTTGTCCCCATCAATTATGTTGTGATGTCCTTTTTTGTTTTCTGTTGTTTTTATGTGTAACCAATGTACCGCAGGTCTCCCTTGAAAAAGAGATCGTTGATCTCAATGGGATTTTTTAACCTGGTTAAATAAAGGCTACAAACAAACAATCAGTTTTTAAAAGTATAACTTAGAAATGTTTTAGAAAAATAGCGTGCAGAAAGAACACTGGTTTAGTGTCAAGATGTGCCATTTGGACATGTTATTAAACCTTTAATAGAACATGTCAAATGTGCAGCAGCACTGCACTTTAAAAAAAGTAATGTAAACCAAAAATGGTCCCCACCACTTTTTCTAGCAAAGTGACGCCAACAGTTTAAGATAATTACGCTGGAATCTATGGTGTAAAGCTCAAGAGGACTGACTGTGTCCGCTAGGTGGTGCTGTTGTTTGATTTATATGTCATGCAAACATGAAGCACTTCAGTTTACATGAAAATCATTCATTGAGTGACTTGTAGAGAAGGTCTTATGGAGCATCCCAGTCCAATGTTCTACTCCCACTATTTTCACCTTTATCTTAGCGTAATTCATATATTAGTCGCTGCCAAACATTTATGAAGCTGCTTTAATTCCCATTTATTCGGACGCAAAGATTTTTAGAGTCTAATACTTTAATGTTCTGGATGGCCAATCTAGCTGCCTGGCAATTATGCTTAAAACAATTCTACAAAATCTTTACATTGTCGCCATGTGAAATATATCTCCACCTGTTTAACCCCTCTCTTTCTCTCTCTAGGCCTAGGGGCTCATACAACAGGTGTGTGTGTGTGTGTGTGTGTGTGACCTTTTTAGTAAGTGCAATATAAACTTCAGCACATACTGTATGCACCGCTGAAGTTAAGTACCTTTTTTATTATTTTTCAGAAATATGGTCATTCTACTGTAGCTATTTTTATCGTCAGAGTTGGTGGTTATTGTTGCTATGTTAACGTATTCTCGCTATGTTTACTGTTAGTCAGTGAAAAGGTCTCTGCTCAGCATCTTGTCGTTTACCAGCTGCTTCCTGTGGGCCTATCTGTGCTTTGTTGCAACTTTGAGATCTACATCTGAGAAGTGGTTTCTTCTAGTTCCAGTATGTCCTCACTGATGTTTCCCCAAAGTGTGTGTGTGTGTGTGTGTGTGTGTGTGTGTGTGTGTGTGTGTGTGTGTGTGTGTGGTGTGTGTGTGTGTGTGTGTGTGTGTGTGTGTGTGTGTGTGTGCGTGTGTGTGTGTGTGTGTGTGTTGTGTGTGTGTGTGTGTGTGTGTGTGTGTGTGTGTGTGTGTGTGTGTGTGTTGTGGGTGTGTGTGTGTGAGTGTGTGTGAGTGTATGTGGGTGTGTGTGGGTCTTTGTATCCCACAGTTGTTTCTGTCCAAACACATTTAAACTTTGCGACAAAGCTTTATTGGCTAACTGGCATAAGGGAAATGTGATCGGTTGACGGACAAAGTATAATTTGTCTGGCTTTGCAATCAAAGAACAAGGAGAAGTTTTAGGTTAGTGTGTGTGTGTGTGTGTGTATGTGTGTGTGTGTGTGTGTGTCTGTGTGTGTGTGTGTGTGTGTGTGTGTGTGTGTGTGTGTGTGTGTGTGTGTGTGTGTGTGTGTGTTAGTGTGTGTGTGCAGTATGCATCTTAATATTACCAGCATGTACAAGTGTTTTAAGTCTATACACACACACACACCTCTGTGATTTTTAACATATCTACATTTGTGTATTTGTGTGCCCTGTGTGTGTGTGTGTGTGTGTGTGGTGTGTGTGTGTGTGTGTGTGAGTGAGTGTGTGTGAGTGTGTGTGTGGTGTGTGTGTGTGTGTGTGTGTGTGTGTGTGTGAGTGAGTGTGTGTGAGTGTGTGTGTGTGTGTGTGTGTGTGTGTGTGTGTGTGTGTGTGTGTGGTGTGTGTGTGTGTGTGTGTGTGGTGTGTGTGTGTGTGTGTGTGTGTGTGTGTGTGTGTGTGTCTCTGTGTCTACCCCTCCCCCCAATTGTTTGCCCTGTAGAGAGTGTGAAATGTGATATTTTCTTTGTGTAGATGCATCCGTCACTAACTGACAAAGGTATTCACACAAACCTTGAACAAGCTTTATTTCCTGCTAGGAGCCTGTGACCTAAGATTTCCATTGCCATAACTACACTGTAGCATGTGAATGTGGTCTATCACTGCTCGCTGCTTGGAGCATGCATTGCAGACCAAAAAGCCAAATTTCCGGCAGTGGTGTCGGCGTTTGATGTGAGTGAAGTTGTTGAAGCAGCGCATACATTTATAGGCGGCTCAAAAGTGGATCCGTGTTGGCTGCCACGCCGCTGCAGAAGATTTAACGGGCAGTTTCCAATGAGCTCCATCCAGGCCTGCTTGTCTTCGAGCGAATCTGCGGACACAAAAAACGACTTGCATGGTATACGGACCAGCCATTTGTTACTCAATCCCTCCTTGTCTTCCAGGTCCTCTAGCATGATGTCCTCTGGAATGACAGGGAAGATATTGTTAACAGTCCAAAAAACACATGGATACTATGGCGTGGTCAACACGCTTGTCCAGAAAGACTTGAGGCGGATATTTGTCATTTTAGTTGAGTTGATTGCTGTTAAATAAATATATTTTCTGACTTTATCCATGTGGTATTCAGCTATACTGATAATATAATTTTAAAGGCTTTGGGATAACAACTTTTGAAACTTCTTCAGGTGCATCAATACAACACAGTTAAACAGAAAGTGTTTCAAACATTAAAAAAGTACATTGACCAAACTCAAATGTAATTGGTATTTCCATCATCCCCCTGTGTTTTAAAAGAAACTGTTCTTTTATCCACACTTATTTACACTAATAGTAAATGAAGATATGCTTTTTTTTATTTCCTCCATAAAAGGGTTGTATTGCTGTCTTTTTCTGGAAAACATTTCTACAATGTAGAACTGTAGAACAACATTGACCAAGCTCAAATGTAATCGGTATTTCCAGAATTGGCGAACTGCAATTTGCTCTTGAGGTAGCATGTAGATAAGTTGTCATTGTTTTGTGCATCATACTTTTCGCAAATTCCATGCACCTCCATTGTTTTGCTGTTGCAGATATATATTGCACGTGAATATAAAGTTACAACAAGGCAAAAAAAAAAAAGAATACTTCATCACTAAAGCTTCTACGGAGGTATACATACCATCATATCATCGTTATCTAGATATAGACTAAATGCACTACTTTTTATTTTGTATTTTTGTATTTTATTATACATGTTGCATTGTTGGAGGAGCTCAGCTCAGAAGAATTTCATTGCCATTTCTCCACTGTAGCTTTGTTCATATGACAATAAAACCTTTTAATCAAATCTTTTGAATCTGTCGGACTAGATCTAGGGTTCTGCTTACCTAGAGGGATGACTTTCTGTTTTTTGTGCCAGCGGCCGTTCAGGATGATGCTGCCGTACACCAGCATGTCGTTGAACAGAAAGAAAACTTTAGGCTCTGGCTTCCTACGCCCTTGCTTTGTGAGACAACCCTGACCCACCAGAACTCTCCCTGGCTGGGATAGAGGCCTCCCTGCCGGGCCGAATGAAGTCTCAACGGCTTGGATACGCTCACAGTTCTCCTTCTCAAACGTTACCAGATCCATCATGGTGAAATCATATGTGTAGCACTGAAATCACAGAAGAGCCATCTCTCACTTGTTTTATACAGGCATGTGTCGCAATCATAGACTGTATATATAAACTATCGTTAAGTTATAATTGTAATGTCTATATATGAGGCCTTATTCTGATTTGGGGGGTTTTCCCTTTCCTGTAGTGTGTTATAGGTTTTTGTGCATGTAAATGGTCTGGGAATGCTAGAACCCAAAGTTCTTATCCTTGAAATAATTACAAAAATGAAAGACTAACAGAAAAGACACTTGTGCTATCAAAGAGGTTTGTTACCATTGAGTTAAAAAAAATATAGAGAAAATGTATGAAAGTTAAATATTTGCATTGTGTAACTGTAAAGTATTCGAAACACAAACATTTATAGGGCTTATAAAGTCATGAAATCATGAAATCCTGTCAGCAATAAAGGAGGCATTCAGTTATTAGGTTTTGCCCAAAAGCATCACACATTTTTTTTGTTGTTATTTTTTAAATTAAGATTATTATTTTTTAAATCTAGTAATCTGTATATAATATTAGTATTTTTAAGTGTGTCTAAGTAGAAACAAACACACAAATAATGCACTTATAATACATAATTATATTTTTGTATGAATAAAAACAGAAAAAACATGTGTGCTTACAAAGAGGCCTTGACCTTTAACTCAAAACAACATAAATAAAATTAATAAAATTAAATATTTGCATTGTGTAACTGTAAAGACCTTAAAGCACAACATTTATTCTGCTTATAAAGTCATAAAGTGGGACAAATTAATTGCATTTACTACGAAATCACATGTGAACTTAACGGAATCACATGTGAACTTAACGGAATCACATGTGACCTTAACGGAATCACATGTGACCTTAACGGAATCACATGTGACCCTAACGGAATCACATGTGACCCTAACGGAATGACATCACAGTTGAGAGTAGAATCTGTGACATCATCACATGACATCACAGGTGGCTTAGATCTTGGCATAGCAAGAGCTCTGGGTTCCAGTCATCTCATTCAGTTGTTCAGTTCAGAGCGGTGAGTGGTACACATATTCAGTCAGAGCAAACAAACTTTACAGTTTTTTAGACAAAACACGTATCACGTAGACACATAGATTTTTATCCCTACACACAACACAAGTCCACAGACAGTGCCATGGAGGGAACAATGTCAGACCAGAGCAACATGGAGACATCCGACATCCAGAACGATGAGAGTCTCCTGCAGTTTGACGCAGAGTCCGTAAAACTGCTGGTGATGAGAGGAGATGAACTCCTTAAGTGTGTGACAGTCTGGGAGGAAAGATACAGCGCTCTGGAGGAGGAGATGGAAACTAAAGAGGCTCAACACAAGCAGCAGCTGGAGGAGAACCTGGTGACCATAAACCTGCTGAAAAGAAGAGAGGAAGAACTCCTTCAGAGCCCGGACAAGTCCACCAAGGACCTGGCCGAGATACAACAGAGATGGGAGAATGGAAAACAAGACATGCAGTATGTAGTGGACGAGAAAAACTACCAGGCCGCTAGAAACCACACCTTGGAGACGGAAAAACAAAAGATGGAGTTGAAATTTAAACAGATGATGAGAAACAACACTTACCAGACCTGTAAAATCAAAGCAATGGAGAAGGAAGTCCAAAAGCTGGTGCTCCAGTTGGAAAAGCAGGGAGAAAAGATCCCTGAACACCAACAACCGATGGAGACCAAACTAAAAAAGGTGTCTCAGGAAAAGGACGACCTGGCCAAGAAGAACCTGACCCTCGAGACTGAGTTTAAACAGGTGGAGGCCAAATTGAAACAGGTGGAGAAGCAAAAGAATCATTTGGGCAAGATAAAAAGAAGCTGGGAGACGGATGTCAAGCAGCTTGAAGACCAGATGAGAGAGAAGGAGACCAAATTTCAAGAGGAAGAGAAGAAGGACAACCTGGTTCTGAAAAAGCTGATCGGGGAGACAGTGGTTCAGCCAAAATTTGAAAAGGTCAAGGAATTCATAAATATCCTGATCAAGGAAAACAAGAGCTGGGAGTTCGATTTCAAACAGAAGGACATGAAAGTCAAGCAGCTGGAGAACGACTTGGATGAGCAAGAGAAAAAGTTCTCTGAAGATTTGGCCGAAAAACACCAGAGCTGGGAGACTCAGCTAAAACAGGTGGAGAAGCAAAAGAATCATTTGGCCAAGATCAAAAAAAGCTGGGAGACGGATGTCAAGCAGCTTGAAGACCAGAGCTGGGAAACCAAGGTTCATTGGATGGAGACCAAATTTCAAGAGGAAGAGAAGAAGAATTACAACCTGGTTCACAAACACCTGATCGGGAAGAATGAATTGAAAGTGGTTCAGGCAAAATTAGAACAGGCCAACGAAACCATGAGGAACCTGGTCAAGAAAAACCAGAGCAATGACGAACAGATGGACATGAGAGTCCAGCAGCTGCTGAATAACCTGGATAAGCAGGAGAACAAGTTCTCTGAAGATTTGGCCAAAAAACACCAGAGCTGGGAGACTCAGCTAAAACAGGTGGAGAAGCAAAAGAATCATTTGGCCAAGATAAAAAGAAGCTGGGAGACGGATGTCAAGCCGCTTAAAGACCAGATGCAAGAGTTCTCAGAACAACTGACCCAGAAACTCCAGAGCTGGGAGACCAAGGTTCATCTGATGGAGACTCAACTGAAACAGGTGAAGGACGAGAAGGACGACCTCGCTCAGACGCGACTGAGCTGGGAGGCCAAAGAGAAGAAGAGGGAGGACGAAAAGACACTTCTGGAGGACCTCTGTCTTCACATGAAGAATAAGAGCAGAGGATTATTCGCTCGCAGGAGGATGACTGAGGAAAGGGACGTCATTTTGCAGAAAATGCTACGCAAGATGCAAGAGAAGGAGATGGCTGGACATCAGTAGCTGCCTTTTCCTCTCTTCTTTCTCTCCTCCATTTCCCCTCACCTCCTTCCTCCTACCTCACCCCCTACTGCCTTCCCCTTTTCATACTCAGGGTTTTCTCCTGGAGCTCAGGTTTTCCCACAATCTCTATAATAGATGTAAAAAAACTCACTATTAAGTCCCTCCCCCATTAACTGTACCTACTTCCTGCTACCTCACCCTCTCTCACCTTACTCCATCCTTTATTTACTTACTTCCTCCATACTCTCCCCTCACTTCACCCCAAACTCTCTCCTCCATTTCCCCTCACCTCCTTCCTCCTACCTCACCCCCTACTGCCTTCCCCTTTTCATACTCAAGGGTTTTCCTGGAGCTCAGGTTTTCCCACAATCTGTATAATAGATGTAAAAAAACTCACTAGTAAGTCCCTCCCCCATTAACTGTACCTACTTCCTGCTACCCTCACCCTCTCTCACCTTACTCCATCCTTTATTTACTTACTTCCTCCATACTCTCCCCTCACTTCACCCCAAACTCTCTCCTCCATTTCCCTCACCTCTTTCTTCCTACATCACTCCCTCCCCCCCCCCCCCCCCCCCCCCTTCCTTCCCATTTTCATATTTAGTGTTTTTTAGTTGTGTTTAGAATTGATTTTAAAATAAAATGTTAATTAAATGTATTATGTGTATGCCTCACTGTGTAAACGTATACAGTTTATATTCATTACTTTATGACATTTTGGTTACTAAAGTACCGATATCTGTTCTATTTGTGATTTAAACAACTTTGAATTTAATAAATACAACAACAATAGAATATTTTTGTACAGATTGTTCTTGGTGTTTCTACTTTTGGGTTCAATTACATTGTTTTGTTTTGTTGTTTTTCAAAAAATGTGATGATTTCATAAGAGCTGTTAAAGTATTCAAAGCTCAGGGTTTAAATGTAAACGTTATTTAATGTATATATGAATTAAATCTTGTTGGGTTGGAGCAATGTGCTGCTGCTGGTCTCTCTATAATGAGGTGAAGTTTCTGCTTTATGCTGATGATGGTGCTCTCTACTGTCTCAGACTGAAAAAATACAACAACAGCTGCACATAGTACAAAAGTACTGGCAGTAAATATGAAGAAAACTGAGGTCATGAACATTCATATTTAGGGTTTTCTCCTGGAGCTCAAGTTCGCCTGCAACTCATTTTCATAATACAAGTAGGATTACAATTAGGATTTAAAAAGACTTGATTTAAAAATAAAAATGTTAATTATTACGTGTGTATCACTGTGTAAACATATACAGTATATATTCATTACTGTATGACATGTTGGTTACTAAAAGTCTGGTATCTATTCATTTTATGTTTTAATCAACACTGAATTCCATAAATAAAATAACCCATGGTATGAAATAGAAGATGTATGTATTTATAGTTCTTGGTGTTTTTATATTTGTCTCACTGTACACGTTCAATCCCATTATTTTTGTTATTGTTGTTTCTATCAAATGTGTTCATTTCATACAAGCTGGTCAAATATTCTTGGACTCTTGAACAAAACTTTGAGCTTAAAAGATGAACCTGTAATTATATAATGTAAAATAACTCGAGAAACGCCACATGTGATGTGATCTCAATTGAACAACACAATCATTTAAAGGTTCCCTATTATGCAAAATGCACTTTTTAATGTCTTTGATACATATATATGTCTCCCTTGTGTGTTAAGAGACTCAGAAAGTTTCAGCAAAAAAAGTTCCCTCTCTTTCCCTCCTGATCCAAGTATTTAAAAACGTTAAAAAGAAATGTAGTGACTTAGGTTTTGGTTCACATTTGACCTCACTGAGTAACACAGGTAATTATTATCTACAAAGCTTAGGCTACCAAAACTCAAATCCTGCGATGCAAGAGCATAAAGATGTAAATACTATGGAAGTGCTTTGATTTGATACATAAGACACTTTTATATATAGGTCACTAGGCCCTAGATTGCTAGGCTTTTATAATACATTGAATCATTGTGTGTATGTGTGTTGGTTCAATGGGAAAATTAAGGTGTCTGTTTTCTTTTATTTGTATTTACTCTAGAAATATTATAGGAGCTGAGGTTCATTTTCAACATTTTGGTGTTGCTTCATTATTGCTGCATGAGTTATTTGGGGGACATGCATAGCTTGGACTTCATCATGATTGACACTCAATGTTAAGACTTGGACACAGATTTGACTGTCAGCAGATTATTGTTGTCTTTGCTTGGCAAATACAAGAAGTCCTTCACGATGAGATAATCCAAAAACAACACCTAGCGTCATCACTGAGAGTGCTTTACTTGTCCTAAAACAACAGGGAAGAGTTTAACAATCTTAATATAGCAACCAAGTTACAACAAACAAGTACCTTCGACAACTATTAATAGAGCACTAAGATTGGACCAATGAACGGCCCCATAAACAAACTCTGAATGAACCATGACAAAAAAAAGTATATTGATGCATCTAACATGACTCTTAATAATAAAGAAAATAACAGACATCCTTGACATATATTGTAAGTGCTTTATTGTTTTTGGGATCATTTCTGCAGGTGTGCAAAAATATTTTTCTTAAGTAAACAGTAAATCAATACATATTTCACATTCTCTTGTATGTACATATATGATGATAATGACACTCTGAGAGACTATACAGTACGTTTGGCATGAATCACATTAATGCAATAAAAAGATATGCACTACAAAAACTCGAAATCTTGCCAAGTATATTTGTCTAATATCTAGTCAGAATATAGATAGGTAAGACTTTATTTATCCCGAAGGGGGGGGGGGGGGGGGGGGGGGGGGGGTGTTGAGAGGGTGTCCCACATTGTCCCGCACAAACATCCTCCTTGTCCCACATTTGGTTTGTTGGGACCTGGGCCCTTTCTCATGTCTTCAAATGTTCCTCCTCGACTCCCCTCCTCGACTCCTATCCTCGAGACTTAGTCCCGCCCACAGGAGATGCGAGCGGAGGAGCCGAGGAGGGGAACCGAGGAGAGAGGAGGGGAAGCAGCAGGCGGTTAGAGAAATGAGAACTCCTCTCCTCTGAGCGGTCATTTTAAAGAGACGTCCATTAATGATGACAGGAGGCACAGCAGCCCTCTGTCTGATGGACAGATGTGTTCATGACGACTTATATATTTACTTTTAATTCATTCACAGTGCGGTATAATGAGACAATAACAGGCTACAGATGCGGACATACACACACACACACACACACACACACACACACACACACACACACACACACACACACACACACACACACACACACACACACACACACACACACATATATGTATATATTTATATAAATATATACAATTTCAGAATCAAACAGAGCACTCTCATAATAACGTAACACTATCAGAGACTGGATATATCCCCCCCCTCTCCCCTCTCTGGTCGCTACAATGAGGGAAATAAATGACGGGCCAAAAGTTTTATTTACAAGTATTACAAGTAAGCAGAGGACACCAAACCAACTGAGACCTGTCTGTCCGCTGCATCTACGCACACACTGTACCACACACACCTACACTACACACACGCACCTACAGCTCCTAAAGCATATAATCAGGCTACAGCCGTTGTGTATTTTATTATGTGAAGCACTAAATGGTTTTAGAAAAATATCGACTTTGTTTGTAGATATCTACTAAACTAAAGCAAATAAAGAGAGTAGGCCTGTTATACTGAGTGATATATATTATACACACTGCTCTGCTTTCTGCACGGACCTCACAGCTGTTCTCACTGTAAACATCGCGTCGCGATGAAAGCAGTTAATAAAATAATATCCAGGGGATGCATGCAGAGCTGTCATTGGCTGAGATAAGTCCGGCCGTGCGTCTCGACTCTTTGAAACATCACTGTTGCCGGAAATGCATCCACGAAGGAGCCGTGGAGGACTGTGGAGGACCCATCAGTGTATCCTCGGTTATAGCTCCTCCAGAGAGCCTCCTCGACGCTCGATGCTCGGTCCTCGATGTGCATTTCGAGAAATGAGATGTCCTTCAACATGGCGCGCTAAAATTCATTTCCGGGTCACTACCGGAGGACCGAGGAGTCGAGGATGGGACATTTGATGACATGAGAAAGGGCCCCGGTCACCCTAGATACACTGGCAAAATATACAGTAGATATGTAACTTGTTCAAAATGTACCTACCTGTTTGACCAGTAGATGGCGTCTGATTTTAAGCTGCTTTTAATAAATTTAACGAAGAAGTACTTTTTACGTCGCTTGAATGTGACGTCATTGTTCTTCACGTGTGGACCGTCCGCTATCACAACACTTAGCTTGTTGATGAACAGATATTACAAGTTAACTCTTCATCTTTAGATAAAAACACAGACACAAAGACAGCCATGACCTCCAACTGCCGGCGGCCTGAACACACAGCCCCTCCCGAATTGGTCAGTAACACGGATTATAGTAGTTTTCAGATGCTAAGCTAACAGCAGCAGTTTGGTTCTTTAAAGGGAACCCTTGGTATAATAATATAACACTATGAGCGTTTTAATAGGGCACTGACGTGATGTTGACTTGATGATTGGCTAACTATTGAGTAGTTAACTTATTGTTGTAATGGTGTAATTAACTCTAGTTTAGTAGTTTTTGATCAACGTTTTGTGTCCTGTCTTGTGAATTGAAGTCGTTTGTAATTGCTAGATATAGAGAACATAGTTAAAAGGTATTTTGGTAAAACCAAAAGTTACGAACATGCTTACATTAAAAAAAAAGCACGATGTTCTCACTGATTCTAACGTTATAGCTTAATGATCAAGTCACAGGCTGAATAGATGAGAACAGGAAACTTCCTCTGGTCTTTGCTGCAGGTTAATAAACATCTAGGAGGACAACAGGTGGTGTGAATTTAGTGCAATCATGGGCGTGTTAGCGTTAGCTCGGACATGTTTTTCTTAAAACGTCTACAGCCTAAAGGGTCTTAGTGCCTGACAATTACCTTGGACTTGAATAGACTGTTGGTCATAGCGTTTGCCATCTCACATAAACTCAAAAACCCAAAAATGTTACGCAGGTAATTACTATATCTTCAGTTTCTGCTAAAAACACACTGATCATGCATATCTCATCATAATGAATTGGCTTTGTTTCTCAGTTTCATTAATGGCTGCAACACATACACACACACAGGTGGTCATATGTTGTGTTACATATCACTTTAGAAACTCTGAAATGGTACATGGACACATGTTCAGTTTGTATGAATACGGCCGGGTGGCTTACATTTTGCCGTCATACCGGGTTATTTGTATAAGAGTGTGTGATGGTGTATTAGAGCTCAAATATTTTTAATGATCGTTGTGCTGCAGTAGTGTTTCTAAAACATGGTTTTCGAGGTCCCTCCATCTGGTGCTGGTTCTGTATTCAAGCTTATCATATCAATAACCTGTAGATTAGATATGCTGTTAATATAGGAGTTCACTTGAAGTAATGCCTTGAAGATATTATTATTATACCAAATCCAGCATTTATTGGACAGACCGGGGACTCGCTTTTTAGAGAGGCGGCAGTATTTGGTACTGTTAGTGCGGCCTGGTGTGGACAGGCAGTAAGTTAGGGGTAGTAGATGGCCATGTTTGAATGGGAAGATGTGATGTTGTTGCTTTACTTTATGCTGACAGAGTGATGGGCTTGTTGAGTTATTAACTCGTAAGAAAAACACAACAAAATACTCATGTTACTGTAAAAATGTACATCACAGACATTCACTATAACACAATATCAGTCCAAATACCTTCTTAAAGGAAATGTTTGACATTTTGGAAATGCATTGCCAAGAGTTAAATAAGAAAATGGTTACCACTTTCATGTTCAGTGGAGTGGTATCAATGCTCTGATCCAACCCAGGGATGTACTTCCCACAATGTCACACCTTTTTCTTTTTAAACTGGCAAGGCACACCTTACAAAATGAATAGAGAGCAGCCAGATTTCAGATACTGTACTTCACACATATGCAAACTTTTGTTCGGAAAGAATAAACATATCAAGAGTCAACATTGGGCTTTTCAAGCACGGCCATTTAGCTTCAATGGTGACATTTAAATTTCAGTCGAGGAGAGAACGGAGCAGTTCATGTGCCAATTTGAATCCTATTTTTGAAACATATTTATTCCTCAGCTGTTGTAAATTACATTTTTCCTATCGAGTCTTATTTATGTACAATTGATTGATTCTTCTTGATGAAACATCCTCAGTGGAGCCTGTCTGTTGCAAGAGCCCATCTCACATATCACAGATTGCTCATGCCTCCCTTTTATTTTCTTAACACTTCTTAAGCTACATTTTCTGTTGTCTGACTGAGTTTTGAAGAGTCTGTGCAATTTTGTACAAAGTGATGTACTTGACATACTACTTTATATTTCTGTGAATAAAATGTGAAGAAATGTTGCACTTTTTCCTGCGGTTATTCAACACACGTCACTAACAGCCTGACATACGGCTTAAACAAGTTGAAGAGTTTGGTGTTACAAAAACAATCTGATAAAGTAGAGCTCTCTATAGAGATCATTTGTTTCACATGTATGTATTCTGTATTAACTGAGGTGTCGTGGTTTTTATTTGTTTCAGTTTATATTATTAAATGAAACAGAGTCAGCCTATCTTCCATATTTAGGCCCTAATGCTACCACACATTTGTATTATGAGATCTAGTGCAGCAGTATCATAGTTCAAAGGGTTTGACTTGTTTGACCACTACAGTCAGTTTAAACACTGATAACTTGAAAGAATTCTTTACCAACAAAATGTCCATTTGATTCTTAACTACTCAACCCATGTAACCTTGAATTCTTGAAGAAAACATTTATCTTTCATGCAAGTAATGAATTTAAGTTTTGGGCCATTTAACAACGGCAAAACTGCATCAAAACATCAGGCTACAAACTCTCACACAACTTGTAAAGTATAATCCAAGTCTCAATTTCATTCACAGTTCCTTCAAAATACATTTAACAAAACATGTGTATTTTTTGCTTAAATCTTCTATTTAAAAGAGGCATGCCTGCACAAACGTAAGACTGTCTATGCAGAATTGTCTTAAATAGTAAGGGAAATACTGAGAATACAACTGGATAAATAAGACATTAAATTAACTACTTTCTATTACATATACAAAAATTATGAGAGTGAAAATGTTTGGATATAGTTTTACTGTTGTGAAAGTTCAGCCCCATATACTTTCATTCAAGACAAGTCTTTTTTTAATTATTCGTTCACTATAGGCATATGGAAAAAAATAATTCTCCTAGAATTCAAGGTAACACACCGTGAGTAATTGACAAATATTCCTTCTGTTGGCGAAGTATTCCTTTAATCCCAGAAATGAACCATGTTGGAAGTTTCTACTGGGAAGCATCTTCAAGGAAATAAACTGATGTATTATCAACAACAGCAGCTCTCAGCAGACTTCCATACCATAAATGAGTATCGTCCATTACAGACTACACAGAGGCCTCCAACTGAAGCCTATGATGATTTGGATGTGCTCAGGCGCCCTCTAGAGGTCAGATCTTATAGAATTGCAGAAAGAAAAAAAAACACGCAAAGCATTCTGGGTAATCACAAACTATGATCTTCATTGATAAATAAAACTATTTAAAAAATATGAATCAAACTGTTGGTTGAGAGTTGGTTTATACAGTTACCCCTATTAAAAAATAAATTTTAATTTTTAATTTAACATAATATACAGTAGATCGATACACTCTCAAAAATAGGTGTATACATGTGTATTATTTTTCTAATAATCTTACATTTGCACACTTCAAAGTGATTTCCTGAATTACAGATGCAGTGTGTAAGGAAAGGCAAAGGGATTGTGCGTGTTCCAGCCTCAGACATTCAATGTTCACATCCTTGTGCAGCATGTGGGTGAAAGGAATTCAATGAGAGCTGCCAATAAGGGTGGTTTGGCTTCAGACTTGTCCCTATGGAAATGAAATAAATAAGTGCAGACACAGAAACTTCACACCTGGTGGTACAGATGTTGATGGCACAAAAACTAAACCTCCATAACAGTCTACATCAGCTTCTTGAGATAAGGAGAGTGACCATTTGACAAGATTGTAATGATGTCTCTGAAACCTAGGTTAAAATAAATCAACGGTGAGAAAGCCATTAAGAGTGAAATATAATATTACCTGTACATACGATTTGTAAATGTTCTCTCTCTTGACGTTTCTGATGTATGATCATTCAGCACCCACTTTTTAGGTAAGTGTTTGCAGTTTTTGTTTCTGCTGGTTTTTACAGTCTTAAAGTGAATGAATGAGGAAAAGTAATATGCTCAGTTGCTGTTTTGAAACAATCAGCTAATGACACAGTTTATAAATACCAATCTTTGGCCTCTAACCAGTGATTCAGCCTTTGTTTGCTCCTTAAAAACACACAAGAAAAAATCATCTTCAACTGTCAAAAACCGTGCAACACTTGCAAAACAGTCTGAGGTAGCACTCTCTCTCCCCCTCTTTCTCCTCCCTGAGAGTTGTAACATGCAACCCCAGAGAGGCACCCGCCAAGGTGCTGCATCTATTTCAGGATATGCTGAGATTCACAACGAGAACGCCTGCCATGGCCATCAGCACTATCATAGTCAAGTCCAAATGTCTTCCCTCCTTCCACTTGTTGAGGTTCTCCTTCTTCTGCTCCTGCAGGCGCTGCTTCCTGGCTCTCATGTCCTTCTCCCTCTGCAGCTGCTCCCCATAGTGAGCCTGATAAAAAGCATCAAAATCAAACATGGCCTTCTTCCCAGTTTGGGAGAACTGCCTGGTTCTGTAGTGTTGCTGATGTGGGGGGGCTGAGGATTTGCTCATGGTCTCTTTGGAGGAAGGTCTCCCTGCACTGTGAACATCTGAACTGCTGAGAATCCCACGGTCATACTTCCTCCTGAGGCCAATGTTTCCCAGCACTGTGTAGGCCTTGCTTATATCAAAGAAGCGCTGCGTGGCCTCATCGTTCCCTGGGTTCTTGTCAGGGTGGAAAAGAAAAGACTGCTTGTAGTAGGCTGTCTTGATCTGGGACTGTGTGGCACCAGGGGACACTCTGAGGATGTCGTAATAAGTCGTCCTTGCTCTGTACATAATGGGAGCCTCCTCTGAGCTGCGGTCACTCTTCCAGCTGTAGCTTCTGGTAGATACCTGCATGGTATTAGGATGGGCTTTCAGACGCCTCCACCTGTCTGACCCCTGCCCTGACCTGAAGGTGTCAGGGTGGATGAAAACAGCTCCTCTGCTCCAGGATGTCATCCTGCCGGGCAGCAGCCTCTCCTGCTGCCTCGCTGAGAGGTACAGGGATGTTGTGTAAGTGTTAAGTCTCTCTCTGATAAACCGGGATGAATCCAGCTCCAAATACCTGACACAGCCCAAAGTCCCATTTTTCTGTGGACTTTCACTTGTTGTCACTCCGGAAAGTTTCTCTGGTTTGAGTCGTGTTGCTTTGCTTCTTGACACTGGCTGAACTTCATGATGTTGGTCCCGGGTTGACTGCTCTTTACACCGGCTGTCACTGAGGGAGTTGACCAGCAGAGGACCGGGACTCTCTCCGGTGCACACCGACCAACTCTGGCTGTTTCTGAGGGCGGACAGCCGGTAAGCCCCGCTCCCTAGCCTATGACCGACCTCTGCCATTTTACCGAGAACGGAACGGTGAGCCCTACATCCATGGGTGAGCCGGCCGGAAAAAAACATGCAACATCCGGAACGTCAAACGACGAGGAACCAATCAGAGTCAATGTTTACAGGAAGTACTTTCATAGTCGGCCAATCATTTCGCAGAAAACGATTCATAAAGGGAAGGGGAGGGACTTCGCTACTGATATAACCTTCCATAACAGCTCTGGTATTGCACTAATAATAATAATAATTGTATAAACTAAATAAAAATATTACTGAAAGGGGCAATTCTGCACAATGAGTTATTTATATCCTAGTACTTTAGGCATACTTGATTGGTTAGATCAGATGACCTAAGATTTTCATCGTCATAACTACACTATAGCTATGTTCGTATGACAAAATAAAAAACCTTGAACCTTGAACCTATACTTTTCCTTATATTAGGTAACATTTAGTTTGAAAGACTTTTACTTGTAGTATTTTTACATTTTCGTATTTTATTTTAAATAAAATACTTCATCCAGCACTGTAAACGATACACTTAGGGTGACCAGATGTCCCGCTTTGTGCGGGACTGCACAGCATTTTCACGACTTTTGGT
Organism: Trematomus bernacchii; assembly: GCF_902827165.1. Taxonomy (NCBI): domain Eukaryota; kingdom Metazoa; phylum Chordata; class Actinopteri; order Perciformes; family Nototheniidae; genus Trematomus; species Trematomus bernacchii. The sequence continues at coordinate 6,009,529 of NW_022987910.1, forward strand.
GCGTCCTGCAAATTGAGACGATGTCCCGCATATTTCATTTTGATTGGCCAAAACGCTTTTCTGCGGAGAAAGGCCGGCTCGGTCCCTTTATTATTATATGTTTTAAACGGCATCATGTAAGTTGCGCCAGTTCACGAGCGTCCATAGTGTCTCTCCTCCCCTGTACAACTGTACATGACCACGTTATTGGTAAAGGCTTGATAAAAATCAGACAGGGCAGATTCAATCTGTCATAAAGTCACAAAGTCTTTTAAACAAGACTTTTACAGCCAGTGCATACACTTGTCTTGTTCTTAAGTCCTTGTTCTTAATTATATTATAAATGCATTCATGGACTTCTTCAGGATTATCTTGCAGATACAGTATGTGGCCAAATTATATCTCCAGTATAGACCCTGATTCCACTGTGCCATAGAGGTGAAGTTGAAATGTAACCAGGTTTTATTTCTATTTGGAGTGTTAAGCTTGAGTCTTTTGGGAAAACATTGCATTTGTGAAAAGTATTTGTCCATTATTTAGTTGTTTGACAAAAAGTTGTATCACTCAATTTCTGTAATGACCCGTTAAACAAATACATTGACTACCGTATACGCTTTATGTGTTGTTAACAGCAGACTTCTGCAGCTGGTGCACCTGTCATGCTCTCAAGTCCTATATTAATAATCACATTTTAATGCATGAAAAATCTGAATGCATTCTGAAAAGATTTGGATTTGGGAATTATAATACTCTATGACTCTTGCAACAACAAGAAAATGTCAGCAAGTGACCGGCAATTATGAAAAATTACGATAATTTACCTTTTAAGTCATTATACAATCTTTTAATTACTGTTTGCATTATTTTTGCAAAGCTTTATGAATATATGCGTGCTTATAACTGGAGCTATAAACAGATAATGCATTCTAAGTATGTTTATAATGCATTACATGAAAACATGTGTTCAACATAAGCTCATATCTATTCCTATTGATTCACTGTGACGACTACAACACAGGCGGAAAACACCTTACAGCCTATCTTTGCTTTGGACAAGGACACTTTTGTTTATACATTGGAAAGAACCGGGTCCACCCGTTTTTTGGGATCCTGGGACCAAATCAAAAATGAAACTGAAAGTTTTCCACACCCTAAACACTGACTCATTTTCATAGACTTGCCTAAAACAGCTTTAGACAATACTGTCTGCCAACTGAAAATGGAACGCACCTGGAAATCAGACAGAGCTTAAAACACAAAACAAGATCAGAAAACAGCAACATTAAGATGGGACACAATAATATGATTGAGTACCAACTTACCACAGTGTGAATCCACCCCCTCCTCATCCTCTTTATTCCAATGCAAGTCCCTCGTGTCATCAGTCATGCAAGTGTTTGTATTACAAAAAATGGTAACACTTTACAATAAGGTACACAAAATGTGCTTAGTTACTGCTTAGTTACTGAGGAACTACTAGGTAGTTAATGGTTAGTTAATGAGTAGTTCCTCAGGGACTGCGATTGAGGAACTGATGGTTAGTTACTGGTAAACAGACTGGGGGTACTGCATTAACGAATCATTCGTTAATGGTTAGTTAATGAGTAGTTCCTCAGTGAACTGATGGTTAGTTACTGGTAAACAGACTGGGAGTACTGTATTAACGAATCATTCGTTAATGGTTACTTAATGAGTAGTTCCTCAGTGACTTCGATGGATGGTTAGTTAGTTACTGGTAAACAGACTGGGGGTACTGTATTAATGAATCATTCGTTAATGGTTACTTAATGAGGAGTTCCTGGGAGACTTTCATTGAAGCAATGGTCCGCTGCAGCAGGGCACTTTTAAACCATCTTCGGCTGGCTTGGGTCCCACACTGGATCAACTGGTGGAGGTGGATCCGACTCACGTTTTACTGCTTAAGTCATCATTATTTACCTTACCATTACTTAGGCCGTTTGGGTACGGTAAACTCAAGGAACTCAAACAAAAACAGTAGTTACCCATTACCTAATGCTTACTTGACCATTACAAAAACAGTAGTTACCCATTACCTAATGCTTACTTGACCATTACAAAAACAGTAGTTACCCATTACCTAATGCTTACTTGACCATTCATTAAGCAGTATGTGTCCCCTCAAGTAAAGTAAGGCATCAAAAACAGTAGTTACCTATTACCTAATGCTTACTTTACCGTTACAAAAACAGTAGTTACCCATTACCTAATGCTTACTTTACCATTACAAAAACAGTAGTTACCCATTACCTAATGCTTACTTTACCATTACAAAAACAGTAGTTACCCATTACCTAATGCTTACTTGACCATTACAAAAACAGTAGTTACCCATTACCTAATGCTTACTTTACCGTTACAAAAACAGTAGTTACCCATTACCTAATGCTTACTTGACCATTACAAAAACAGTAGTTACCCATTACCTAATGCTTACTTTACCGTTACAAAAACAGTAGTTACCCATTACCTAATGCTTACTTTACCGTTACAAAAACAGTAGTTACCCATTACCTAATGCTTACTTGACCATTCATTAAGCAGTATGTGTCCCCTCAAGTAAAGTAATGCATCAAAAACAGTAGTTACCTATTACCTAATGCTTACTTGACCATTCATTAAGCAGTATGTGTCCCCTCAAGTAAAGTAAGGCATCAAAAACAGTAGTTACCCATTACCTAATGCTTACTTGACCATTCATTAAGCAGTATGTGTCCCCTCAAGTAAAGTAAGGCATCAAAAACAGTAGTTACCCATTACCTAATGCTTACTTGACCATTCATTAAGCAGTAGTTACCCATTAACTAATGATTACCTCACCATTATCTTACCATTAGTTAAGCAGTTTAACTAACAAACAAACAAACAAACACTGTTGATGACAATGACGGATCTACAGCCACTGAAGTTTTACATTTTTATTGAAACAAGGATGAACATAAAAAAAAAGAAAAATGTAAATAAAAACGACTTTTTATAAAAAAAAACTAAAAACAAGTGCAAAGCAAAAAAACATCCATTCCTTCCTCACTTCCCCTTTGGATTAATGGATAATAGTCCTCCATTCGTCTTTAAGTCCTGGACCTTCCCCTCTAAATGTTGGTCCTTTATGGCAGACTTACACATCTCAGAGAAACGGAGAAGGGTTTCCCCCTTCTTCAGTGTTCCCCGGATATCTTGGAAGATGCCCGGGTTCACGGCATGCAGTTCTGCAATTCCTGCAGTGTCGGCAATGGTTTTGCGGTCCACTCCTACCGCTCTGTAAGCCGCCGTTTTATTGTTGCCCTTGTTCACCGCCTCAAGAACACGCTTGTAGCGGGTTATGGCGTCTTCTGGGGTCAGGACTGAAACAGAAAAAAAGACAAATATTTAACTATTTAACAACAGTACTTTGTTGTTGCCTATCCTAATGATGTCTGTAGTGCAGAAATCAGTTTGGATATGGGTTTATTAGTATTGATAATATTCTTGTACTAGTGTTATATAGTGGTAGTGTAATCCTTACATACAAAATTGTGTAATGAATTGGTGTAGTGTAAAGGTATTACTAGTCGTGTAGCTTTGCTCAAAGTAATGTTTAAATGTTAGTTATTGTGTTTGGGGTGTGTACCTTTATATACAGAAGTTAGGTTTGGGCAATCAGCTCTACTTTTATCCAATCATGTTTAATAGAGATAACTGATAAGACGATCCACAATGTGGATTTAACGCTATATCGAGATTGCTCCGTTTCTAATTTATAACGCATCAATAAGTTTTAGCCTGGCATCCTCATGTCTCAGCAGCCTTTAAATGGAACAGTTTGGAGAAGCTGCTCTCCCTGTTTTTTTTGAAAAATCTGACACTGCAGGTTAATGTAAGCGTGCAGAGACCAACAGAGATGGAGTTGTTTGGAAACACTGGTGTCACTCTGAACAGAGCGACATCACAGCATGTTCTGTTTAACATTATAGGCCTACTTATATTCAGGGATGCAAACACACGTATGGTGAAAAAAGAGAGAACTATTCGAAACAGAAAAAACAGCGTAATATACCATCTGACAAAGGCCTGAGCTATAATGCTTCAATTAACTGGCTATTCTTTATAATATACTCTGATCAATAGGAGACAGAGATGTTAAGTTACAAATCAAGGGTTTTTATTATTATTTAGATCAGGGGTGGGGAACTTTTTTCTCTCAAGGGCCATTTCAATTTTTACAACTTTCTCCAAGGGCTGTACAAATGATTGAACTCAATTTCTGCTTAAAAATACTAAAATCACAGCCCATTCATTTCGCCTTTCTTTCATGCTGTGCAAAGAAAAAGCAACCTCTTAATCCAGATATTTTACCATGACTCGCGCATGCATGCATACACGGTTGTGGCATGACCACCAAAACAGAAAGATATGGACACAAGATGTGTGCAAATTTGTTTTTAAATGTTGAAGTTAAATGCATCAATCTGGTGCACACCCATATGAAACAGACCTGTAAGCAGATTTCTCTTTTTCTTTATGGATATTTTACAAATCACTCCCTTTTTAAACTGTATTCTTGTTATTTAAAAAAACGTTTTTGTTACTGTCAAAGTATTTTATACCTGTTTTTCATTTAGTCTCTTTTTTTTATATAACTATAATCAGGGGTGCACATAACTGGTACGCAGGTACATGCGCGGCAACAATCTGAAATGCATACCGTCACTTGTGTCACAAAGCGCATTTGAGTACCGACGTACTTGTGAAGCTTTTCCAGAAGGCGGTGAGATCACCGGACGACAGAGTCGGTCTCCGTGTGCACAGACAGGGCTGCTGTTAACGTCGGTCTGTACAGCAGCCCTGCGCTAAAACAGCTGATCACAACGTTCACACGCTCCGCGGTCACGAAGCTCTGTACTCCACTACCACCCCCCCCCCCCCCCCCCCCCAATCGCGAAGTGCTGTAGTCCACCCCCCCCCGTTGACAATCGCCAGAAGTTGGAGTACCAAACACTGACTCCAGGTACTCATCTGAGTACCTCACTGAGAAAGTTGTGTGCACCCCTGACTATAATGATCATATCAAGGTGTGCCTTAACCTCACTGAGCTGAGGTTATTTGAGCCTCTCAGTCTGTCAGGAGAGAGCTCTCTTCCACCTGGTTGTAGAAAAATGTCTTTATAGCTAGCTAGCTAACCAGATGCTAATAACAACAGATCGCCAATGGGCTTACAACTAAAGACACAGCCACGCAAAAACTGCGGCATGTATAAGGCATCCTTATGGGTACTGCAATATTTGAAGTGCTGGAGCGGCGTTCCGTTGTCCGTCAGTCTGTGAGTCGGACCCCCCACACCCCCAAAACGAAAACTCTTCGGTTCTCCACGAATTACACAAGTCACCCAAATCAGCGTTAAAAGGTTAGCCTGTTTTAATTTTGAACGCAAAAAACAATGCTGTGTTAAAATAAAATACTCTCGTTTCTAGCGCCCTAATGTCATTTACTTATTTAACAATTTAACTAATTTAACCCATAAGAACCCAGACCCATTTCTACTTTTGGGGAAATTAAGGGGAACATAATTTAGACTAAATAGACCACATTTCTGACAATGTCACATTAAAGTTCATTTAATGCTAAAGTAACTCTTATTTATAACTTAATGAATGAGGAGGATTTTTTGATTTAAATTTGTTTGAACATTCTTTGAATTGAAGAATAAAGAATATATTAACTAAATATAATTGGATCAGCTAAATTAACTGAGCAGATCATAATCATATTTCTAATTGTGACATATGTGTTACTCCAGATTTACTGTGAAAGTTTAAGGTTAATGTCCCGATGTGACATCAGTGTCACAGCGATTTTTATCTAATTTGTTTCATATCAATTTGATCAAGAAATGTTAACAGGTTAAATGTAACAAAGGACATGTTATGTAAGCATTTTAATTCTTAAATGGCTTGATTTGTACCTTTAGCAACCAAAAACAAGCCTCTGAAATGTAGCTAGTTCTGTCACATGTGTTAGCCCAGCACATGACCCACCAGACTGTTCAGGGTGTGTCACTTAAGGACTTTATGAGATAAAAACAAGTCTAAAGCTGTATAAGGAACTTTACAGAACATTTAAATGTCATGTAAGCGCTTTGAGCTCCAGGAAGGGGCTTTATAAATGTAATGTATTATTATTATTATTATTATTATGTAACAACTGTGTCACGGTGGGTCCTCGTGGTTTAGCTAGCAACCTCAAATCAGATAGCACAGAACAAAAAGTGTAATACATGTGTCAATTGAGATGATTTCGCGAAGCAGTGTTACTAATTTTTCAAATAAAAAAGAAATTTCAATTCATACTTACATTCTGACAACAAACGCTTGCGGGACCCCATCTTCTTTCGTTTGCTTCTCCTCATGTCCATTTTCAGCCGAGATGCACGTGACAGGCTCATGGCCAATCGTAGCACGTGAATGCTATGAAGGGGCGTGTCTTGCGTAGTGCTCCAGCCGGATCCCGATTTGCAGCGCATTAACACTTTATTACGGTTTTAATATTTTAATTGTATATTAGTGAAGATACAGAAGCTGTGCTTTGTCAATTTAACAAGGAAGATGAAATACCTGATTCAAAACATCAAAACTATTGGTTTGAATCGTGTGAACAAGAAATGAGGATCAGGGTGCTAGGGCACTAGTGCGCTCCGCGGCGGAGTTCGCTGTGCTTCAACTTCCGGTCTGGCCCGGCAGCGGCAGTACATCTTGAACTACGCTGGGTGTTAGGGTTTGTGGACAGGCCGCAGTAACGCGTAGTAACGCCGCAGTAGTCTATGGTTTTAGGTTATCATGACACTGCACACCAAACAGACTTTTAATGAAAATGGAATTGCTTCAAGGAAAAATGAAATGCAAACTCTGCAAAAAGAGGAGGAAACTGGAGAAACACTCAAACGTCGACGGACTGCAGTGGTAAGTCTTACATTTTTAGCACGGGTTTTAACGATGACTTCCTCTGTTTACTGATATGTCATGTTACAAAGATAAGTTCTTTATCAGGAAAAAAGGACTAGGAATTTACGATTGGTCTTTTGTAGGAAGTGCCGACGTAAAAAACACAGAGGGAAAACGACGAAGAAGTCAGTGAGGTGTGTGTCCCTGTTTGAGAGGAGCAAATTATCCTTGTTCAGCTGGATGAAATACATTTACAGGTAATATTAATTCATCAATAATATCAGTCATTTCCTCAGAGCACAGCAAATGAATGCCTGTAAGTATTACGTTTATTTTAAGCATGTTGACTGTTGTTTAACATTGCCGATATCTAAATGCTAATTTCAGTTAGCGCGTCAATTCCGTTATCCATTATATGTTAGCATTGAGCTAGCGGACTAAATGCTAGTTATTTGGCAATTCACAACGCAGGCGGCTTGGAGGTGTGGCGGGGCACATTGGCGTCGCTTTCACACCAAGCCCCCAGGAACTGCAGGTATCCCTTGAAAAAGAGATAGTTGATCTCAATGGGATTTTTTACCTGGTTAAATAAAGGCTACAAACAAACTGCGCCGGACTCTGATGACAATATTCGAGAGTTATTTCCCTCGGCATTATGAACGCGCATCTAACCCACGGGACCGCGCCGCCCGGCACGTTCATGTTACGTGTTCAGTACTACATGCGTTTTACCCATAGACTATAAAGATTTTACCTTTACCCATGGATGCACAATAAGAACGGACCCATATCGCCTTACCGTTCGGGTGTTCAGAGTAGAGCTCCCTGTTGGAGCAGCAGAGCGTGATGTGAACAAAAAAATGTTTCTGTCGCAATATTATTTAAGGAATCGTTGAGCTAGCTAACTAGGATACATTGTCACTATCTGCTAACATTAGCTTTAGCCTTCGTTTCTAATTTTTCATAGGCTATAAACAGAGGTGGTATAAGTATAGATATTGTACTTGATTAAAAGTAGAAGTACTCAGATCGGGTACTTTAGTAAAAGTAGAAGTACTCAGATATTGTACTTGAGTAAAAGTAGAAGTACTCAGATATTGTACTTGAGTAAAACACAAGTACTCAGATATTGCACTTGAGTAGAAGTACTCAGATCTTGTACTAGAGTAAAAGTAGAAGTACCAGAGTGTACGAATACTCTGTTACAGTAAAATTCCTGCATTCAAAAATGTTCCTCAACAAAAAAATGGGTTCAGAATGTTTAAATGTGTGATTATTCTAATAGTTTAAAAATACATGCGTAGATGCTATGATATAGGAAAACTTGATAGATACAATTAATTAGCAACATTAAAATATTCTGTTTCATTTTGAGTAATAACAAATGTCTAATGTGAATTATATAATTAATACATTAGCCACTGGTGCTGAATGCGTTCGTCTTCATATGTTTTTGTTCATATTTAGTAATTGTATATTGATCTTTAACAGATTTTCCCAGGGACTGCAGCTAAGGCAAATGGACATGCTGCAGGATGGCGTGGCAGGAAGCAGTCGCACGCTGTCAAAAATGAGCCAGAAGTTGAGGAAGGTCTGCAAGCGTGCAATCAAGAGGAGAGAAAGGAGGGGAAAGCAAAGACTTGGAGGACCAAATGAATTTGTCATGCTGGACGAAAGCAACTTCTACCACAAAAGGAAGGTGTGTATAAACTACAGAGCCTTAGCCTTTGGCCTCACTAAAACTAAAAACTTTGTTTTTCAAGGTGAAATAATAACATATCTTTTAAGGTCAGAGATTAACAAATGACTGAGCAAAGTAATGTAATTTTATAATTGTGTCATTCACACCCTTATGACTGGTGTGCTTAGGCTTCCAAGACAGAGTATACATTAGAGAGAGCCAGCTTCACATTGTATACACAGTCAAATAACAGAAAAAAAGAATTTAGAAGCTAAGAAGTATCTCATCCAATCAGATCATTAATCAATAAGGAAATAAATCTATATTCTTACATTTTATTACTAACATTTTAAAAGGGCATAATCTATTTATATATCATCTAATTCCAATATCTATCTTACCGTTTCATGTTTCTTGCAGCAAAATAAGCAAACTTTAACTTAATAAAATTAAACAGCCTTTTCTGTTTGTACCACTACATTTTAATATTTTTCTCTTCTTTTTTGAGAAAGGAAGTGAATATTTTTAAATTGTAAAAGAACGCAAATAACAAACACATTTCACTTTGTTTATCAATTGAAATTACTGATGTTTATTTTTATATAATTTTGTTGTCCTTTTTCACTGCTTTATTACAGTATGGTAGGGGAAGATTCGGTCCTACGTGGAGGAGGAGAAAATGGGTCTTTGGTATGCTGGGCATCAGAGGAACAAGGAGAAGACCTATCCTGAGGCTGGTGAAACAGAGATCGAGGCGCCACTTAATTCCTCTGGTCACAAAATACGTTCGCCAAGGGACCACGGTGATAACGGACATGTGGAGGGCATACATCACTGCAATCACAGAAAGTGGCTTTGTCCATTTCTCTGTGAACCACAGCCGTTCATTTGTGAACCCAGTCACAGGAGCCCACACCCAAAACATTGAGCGGGCTTGGTCAACATACAAGTCACAGGTCTGGAGACTGCGAGGAAACCGCACAGAGAAGACTCTGAAGAGTCATCTTGCTTTCATCGAGTGGACACATTGGCTGGCAAATAAACACAAAGATGGTCCCTTAGGCAGATTGCTGCATGACATACGCCGCTTTTACAAGTTCTGAAAGCAACCTCCTTTTTGTTATTAGTGTGCTTTGGATTGTTGTTTAAATAAAAATGTAAACTTGAGTGCACAGGGTTTGTTTGTTTGTTAAACTGCTTAAATAATGGTGAGGTAATCATTAGTTAATGGGTAACTACTGCTTAATGAATGGTCAAGTAAGCATTAGGTAATAGGTAACTACTGTTTTTGATGCATTACTTTACTTGAGGGGACACATACTGCTTAATGAATGGTCAAGTAAGCATTAGGTAATGGGTAACTACTGTTTTTGTAATGGTCAAGTAAGCATTAGGTAATGGGTAACTACTGTTTTTGTAATGGTAAAGTAAGCATTAGGTAATGGGTAACTACTGTTTTTGTAATGGTCAAGTAAGCATTAGGTAATGGGTAACTACTGTTTTTGTAATGGTCAAGTAAGCATTAGGTAATGGGTAACTACTGCTTAATGAATGGTAAAGTAAGCATTAGGTAATAGGTAACTACTGTTTTTGATGCCTTACTTTACTTGAGGGGACACATACTGCTTAATGAATGGTCAAGTAAGCATTAGGTAATGGGTAACTACTGTTTTTGATGCCTTACTTTACTTGAGGGGACACATACTGCTTAATGAATGGTCAAGTAAGCATTAGGTAATGGGTAACTACTGTTTTTGTAATGGTCAAGTAAGCATTAGGTAATGGGTAACTACTGTTTTTTGTTTGAGTTCCTTGAGTTTACCGTACCCAAACGGCCTAAGTAATGGTAAGGTAAATAATGATGACTTAAGCAGTAAAACGTGAGTCGGATCCACCTCCACCAGTTGATCCAGTGTGGGACCCAAGCCAGCCGAAGATGGTTTAAAAGTGCCCTGCTGCAGCGGACCATTGCTTCAATGAAAGTCTCCCAGGAACTCCTCATTAAGTAACCATTAACGAATGATTCATTAATACAGTACCCCCAGTCTGTTTACCAGTAACTAACTAACCATCCATCGAAGTCACTGAGGAACTACTCATTAAGTAACCATTAACGAATGATTCGTTAATACAGTACCCCCCCAGTCTGTTTACCAGTAACTAACCATCAGTTCACTGAGGAACTACTCATTAACTAACCATTAACGAATGATTCGTTAATGCAGTACCCCCAGTCTGTTTACCAGTAACTAACCATCAGTTCCTCAATCGCAGTCCCTGAGGAACTACTCATTAACTAACCATTAACTACCTAGTAGTTCCTCAGTAACTAAGCAGTAACTAAGCACATTTTGTGTACCTTATTGTAAAGTGTTACCCAAAAAATGTCTGCATTGTTGAAAATACCTAATGTCATGCTCTGATCTGTGTTGGAGTAAAACGAGTGGTCTTGTGCGTCGGTGTGAGTGTCTGTAAGTCTACAAGGAGAAAATACATGTGTAATTAGGGTGACCAGATGTCCCGCTTTGCGCGGGACTGCACAGCATTTTCACGACTTTTGGTGCGTCCCGCAAATTGAGACAATGTCCCGCATATTTCATTTTGATTGGCTAAAACGCTTTTCTAAAATCAGATTTATCCAATGGCTGTTGAGAAAGCAGGGAAGGCTATCATCACGGAGCTGTGTTTGCTGTCAATCAAACTGTAAGACACGGCGGGTGCTTGATTGAATTGATTGATTGAAAAGTTTATTAACAGCTTGTATATTGGGTACAGTACAGTACAGCTCAAAACATACAATTGTTAAGGGGATGCAGACCAGAGAAAGACTTTCGTCTTGTTTACATCAGGGTCCCCCATTTCCAATTCATCATATCATTTAAGACATATTTGACATACAGATGGCTTATTTACAATTTACATACAGGTGGTTTTTTACATACAGATGGCTTATTTACAATTTTCATTTTAGATTTCGTTCTAATACATCCTAACCGGACATTTAAGACATACCAAGTCTACAGATATACAGTTAGTAACAGAGTCTAAAATGCGAGTATATACATAGATGGGGGGGGGGAAGCTGTCCATTGTACGACAGGTTGAGATTTGTACCATTACCGGGGCCAGTTTTGCAATGCTTTCCCCCGTGCTGGTCAAGTGTTAACCAATGAGAGTAACTCACTCACACACACACCGCCGCGGCCCCGCCAAACAACAACAATGAAAGTCAATAACGCAGGCGACGCAGCAGGTTATGGAAAATGGAGGAAACTGAAACTACAGCTAAGAAAAGAAGAAGATGCACATACAACAAAGACTGGGAAGACATTTACCCGTGGGCAGCGGCGGACTGGGACTACAAATCAGCCCGGGACTCTCGACCGGCCCACCTCGGTACCGCAAATAATCACCGCTCGTACATTTTCAACGGGGGGGGGGGGGGGGGGGGGGGGGGTGTTGAGAGGGTGTCCCACATTGTCCCACACAAACATCCTCCTTGTCCCACATTTGGTTTGTTGGGACCTGGTCACCCTGTGCAGTATGTACCTGCCTTTTTAATAATACAATCATAATAAATGTATTTATTGAGTTATTATTGTTCCTATGTATTCCAGCTGGGCCAATATTATTAAAACTGGTTGTGGGTTTGTTTTTGATGATATGTGATAATCTGATGTTTTTGTCTCTGCATCAGTAGCATACACAAAAGCAACCTCCTTGTAAATGGAACTCTTCTTGTCAATAAACCAAGTTCAATAGTAAATAATTCCGATTCTGAAGATTCCTCTACAGAATTCAGTTAAAACAAACATAATTTATTAAGGATTTTTGTGCAAAGAAAACAACAGAGCCAAACAATGCCACAGTGGTGTACCATACACAATCATTACAAACCGAGTTATATTGGGCCACATAGGCGTCGTTTGCTCTGGGGACGCTGGGGACATGTGCCCACCACTTTTTGAAATGGCCAATTTTGTCCCCATCAATTATGTTGTGATGTCCTTTTTGTTTTCTGTTGTTTTTATGTGTAACCAATGTACCGCAGGTCTCCCTTGAAAAAGAGATCGTTGATCTCAATGGGATTTTTTAACCTGGTTAAATAAAGGCTACAAACAAACAATCAGTTTTTAAAAGTATAACTTAGAAATGTTTTAGAAAAATAGCGTGCAGAAAGAACACTGGTTTAGTGTCAAGATGTGCCATTTGGACATGTTATTAAACCTTTAATAGAACATGTCAAATGTGCAGCAGCACTGCACTTTAAAAAAAGTAATGTAAACCAAAAATGGTCCCCACCACTTTTTCTAGCAAAGTGACGCCAACAGTTTAAGATAATTACGCTGGAATCTATGGTGTAAAGCTCAAGAGGACTGACTGTGTCCGCTAGGTGGTGCTGTTGTTTGATTTATATGTCATGCAAACATGAAGCACTTCAGTTTACATGAAAATCATTCATTGAGTGACTTGTAGAGAAGGTCTTATGGAGCATCCCAGTCCAATGTTCTACTCCCACTATTTTCACCTTTATCTTAGCGTAATTCATATATTAGTCGCTGCCAAACATTTATGAAGCTGCTTTAATTCCCATTTATTCGGACGCAAAGATTTTTAGAGTCTAATACTTTAATGTTCTGGATGGCCAATCTAGCTGCCTGGCAATTATGCTTAAAACAATTCTACAAAATCTTTACATTGTCGCCATGTGAAATATATCTCCACCTGTTTAACCCCTCTCTTTCTCTCTCTAGGCCTAGGGGCTCATACAACAGGTGTGTGTGTGTGTGTGTGTGTGTGACCTTTTTAGTAAGTGCAATATAAACTTCAGCACATACTGTATGCACCGCTGAAGTTAAGTACCTTTTTTATTATTTTTCAGAAATATGGTCATTCTACTGTAGCTATTTTTATCGTCAGAGTTGGTGGTTATTGTTGCTATGTTAACGTATTCTCGCTATGTTTACTGTTAGTCAGTGAAAAGGTCTCTGCTCAGCATCTTGTCGTTTACCAGCTGCTTCCTGTGGGCCTATCTGTGCTTTGTTGCAACTTTGAGATCTACATCTGAGAAGTGGTTTCTTCTAGTTCCAGTATGTCCTCACTGATGTTTCCCCAAAGTGTGTGTGTGTGTGTGTGTGTGTGTGTGTGTGTGTGTGTGTGTGTGTGTGTGTGTGTGTGTGTGTGTGTGTGTGTGTGTGTGTGTGTGTGTGCGTGTGTGTGTGTGTGTGTGTGTGCGTGTGTGTGTGTGTGTGTGTGTGTGTGTGTGTGTGTGTGTGTGTGTGTGTGTGTGTGTGTGTGAGTGTGTGTGAGTGTATGTGGGTGTGTGTGGGTCTTTGTATCCCACAGTTGTTTCTGTCCAAACACATTTAAACTTTGCGACAAAGCTTTATTGGCTAACTGGCATAAGGGAAATGTGATCGGTTGACGGACAAAGTATAATTTGTCTGGCTTTGCAATCAAAGAACAAGGAGAAGTTTTAGGTTAGTGTGTGTGTGTGTGTGTGTATGTGTGTGTGTGTGTGTGTGTGTCTGTGTGTGTGTGTGTGTGTGTGTGTGTGTGTGTGTGTGTGTGTGTGTGTGTGTGTGTGTGTGTGTTAGTGTGTGTGTGCAGTATGCATCTTAATATTACCAGCATGTACAAGTGTTTTAAGTCTATACACACACACACACCTCTGTGATTTTAACATATCTACATTTGTGTATTTGTGTGCCCTGTGTGTGTGTGTGTGTGTGTGTGTGTGTGTGTGTGTGTGTGAGTGAGTGTGTGTGAGTGTGTGTGTGTGTGTGTGTGTGTGTGTGTGTGTGTGTGTGTGTGTGTGAGTGAGTGTGTGTGAGTGTGTGTGTGTGTGTGTGTGTGTGTGTGTGTGTGTGTGTGTGTGTGTGTGTGTGTGTGTGTGTGTGTGTGTGTGTGTGTGTGTGTGTGTGTGTGTGTGTGTGTGTGTGTGTCTATGTGTCTACCCCTCCCCCAATTGTTTGCCCTGTAGAGAGTGTGAAATGTGATATTTTCTTTGTGTAGATGCATCCGTCACTAACTGACAAAGGTATTCACACAAACCTTGAACAAGCTTTATTTCCTGCTAGGAGCCTGTGACCTAAGATTTCCATTGCCATAACTACACTGTAGCATGTGAATGTGGTCTATCACTGCTCGCTGCTTGGAGCATGCATTGCAGACCAAAAAGCCAAATTTCCGGCAGTGGTGTCGGCGTTTGATGTGAGTGAAGTTGTTGAAGCAGCGCATACATTTATAGGCGGCTCAAAAGTGGATCCGTGTTGGCTGCCACGCCGCTGCAGAAGATTTAACGGGCAGTTTCCAATGAGCTCCATCCAGGCCTGCTTGTCTTCGAGCGAATCTGCGGACACAAAAAACGACTTGCATGGTATACGGACCAGCCATTTGTTACTCAATCCCTCCTTGTCTTCCAGGTCCTCTAGCATGATGTCCTCTGGAATGACAGGGAAGATATTGTTAACAGTCCAAAAAACACATGGATACTATGGCGTGGTCAACACGCTTGTCCAGAAAGACTTGAGGCGGATATTTGTCATTTTAGTTGAGTTGATTGCTGTTAAATAAATATATTTTCTGACTTTATCCATGTGGTATTCAGCTATACTGATAATATAATTTTAAAGGCTTTGGGATAACAACTTTTGAAACTTCTTCAGGTGCATCAATACAACACAGTTAAACAGAAAGTGTTTCAAACATTAAAAAAGTACATTGACCAAACTCAAATGTAATTGGTATTTCCATCATCCCCCTGTGTTTTAAAAGAAACTGTTCTTTTATCCACACTTATTTACACTAATAGTAAATGAAGATATGCTTTTTTTTATTTCCTCCATAAAAGGGTTGTATTGCTGTCTTTTTCTGGAAAACATTTCTACAATGTAGAACTGTAGAACAACATTGACCAAGCTCAAATGTAATCGGTATTTCCAGAATTGGCGAACTGCAATTTGCTCTTGAGGTAGCATGTAGATAAGTTGTCATTGTTTTGTGCATCATACTTTTCGCAAATTCCATGCACCTCCATTGTTTTGCTGTTGCAGATATATATTGCACGTGAATATAAAGTTACAACAAGGCAAAAAAAAAAAAGAATACTTCATCACTAAAGCTTCTACGGAGGTATACATACCATCATATCATCGTTATCTAGATATAGACTAAATGCACTACTTTTTATTTTGTATTTTTGTATTTTATTATACATGTTGCATTGTTGGAGGAGCTCAGCTCAGAAGAATTTCATTGCCATTTCTCCACTGTAGCTTTGTTCATATGACAATAAAACCTTTTAATCAAATCTTTTGAATCTGTCGGACTAGATCTAGGGTTCTGCTTACCTAGAGGGATGACTTTCTGTTTTTTGTGCCAGCGGCCGTTCAGGATGATGCTGCCGTACACCAGCATGTCGTTGAACAGAAAGAAAACTTTAGGCTCTGGCTTCCTACGCCCTTGCTTTGTGAGACAACCCTGACCCACCAGAACTCTCCCTGGCTGGGATAGAGGCCTCCCTGCCGGGCCGAATGAAGTCTCAACGGCTTGGATACGCTCACAGTTCTCCTTCTCAAACGTTACCAGATCCATCATGGTGAAATCATATGTGTAGCACTGAAATCACAGAAGAGCCATCTCTCACTTGTTTTATACAGGCATGTGTCGCAATCATAGACTGTATATATAAACTATCGTTAAGTTATAATTGTAATGTCTATATATGAGGCCTTATTCTGATTTGGGGGGTTTTCCCTTTCCTGTAGTGTGTTATAGGTTTTTGTGCATGTAAATGGTCTGGGAATGCTAGAACCCAAAGTTCTTATCCTTGAAATAATTACAAAAATGAAAGACTAACAGAAAAGACACTTGTGCTATCAAAGAGGTTTGTTACCATTGAGTTAAAAAAAATATAGAGAAAATGTATGAAAGTTAAATATTTGCATTGTGTAACTGTAAAGTATTCGAAACACAAACATTTATAGGGCTTATAAAGTCATGAAATCATGAAATCCTGTCAGCAATAAAGGAGGCATTCAGTTATTAGGTTTTGCCCAAAAGCATCACACATTTTTTTTTGTTGTTATTTTTTAAATTAAGATTATTATTTTTTAAATCTAGTAATCTGTATATAATATTAGTATTTTTTAAGTGTGTCTAAGTAGAAACAAACACACAAATAATGCACTTATAATACATAATTATATTTTTGTATGAATAAAAACAGAAAAAACATGTGTGCTTACAAAGAGGCCTTGACCTTTAACTCAAAACAACATAAATAAAATTAATAAAATTAAATATTTGCATTGTGTAACTGTAAAGACCTTAAAGCACAACATTTATTCTGCTTATAAAGTCATAAAGTGGGACAAATTAATTGCATTTACTACGAAATCACATGTGAACTTAACGGAATCACATGTGAACTTAACGGAATCACATGTGACCTTAACGGAATCACATGTGACCTTAACGGAATCACATGTGACCCTAACGGAATCACATGTGACCCTAACGGAATGACATCACAGTTGAGAGTAGAATCTGTGACATCATCACATGACATCACAGGTGGCTTAGATCTTGGCATAGCAAGAGCTCTGGGTTCCAGTCATCTCATTCAGTTGTTCAGTTCAGAGCGGTGAGTGGTACACATATTCAGTCAGAGCAAACAAACTTTACAGTTTTTTAGACAAAACACGTATCACGTAGACACATAGATTTTTATCCCTACACACAACACAAGTCCACAGACAGTGCCATGGAGGGAACAATGTCAGACCAGAGCAACATGGAGACATCCGACATCCAGAACGATGAGAGTCTCCTGCAGTTTGACGCAGAGTCCGTAAAACTGCTGGTGATGAGAGGAGATGAACTCCTTAAGTGTGTGACAGTCTGGGAGGAAAGATACAGCGCTCTGGAGGAGGAGATGGAAACTAAAGAGGCTCAACACAAGCAGCAGCTGGAGGAGAACCTGGTGACCATAAACCTGCTGAAAAGAAGAGAGGAAGAACTCCTTCAGAGCCCGGACAAGTCCACCAAGGACCTGGCCGAGATACAACAGAGATGGGAGAATGGAAAACAAGACATGCAGTATGTAGTGGACGAGAAAAACTACCAGGCCGCTAGAAACCACACCTTGGAGACGGAAAAACAAAAGATGGAGTTGAAATTTAAACAGATGATGAGAAACAACACTTACCAGACCTGTAAAATCAAAGCAATGGAGAAGGAAGTCCAAAAGCTGGTGCTCCAGTTGGAAAAGCAGGGAGAAAAGATCCCTGAACACCAACAACCGATGGAGACCAAACTAAAAAAGGTGTCTCAGGAAAAGGACGACCTGGCCAAGAAGAACCTGACCCTCGAGACTGAGTTTAAACAGGTGGAGGCCAAATTGAAACAGGTGGAGAAGCAAAAGAATCATTTGGGCAAGATAAAAAGAAGCTGGGAGACGGATGTCAAGCAGCTTGAAGACCAGATGAGAGAGAAGGAGACCAAATTTCAAGAGGAAGAGAAGAAGGACAACCTGGTTCTGAAAAAGCTGATCGGGGAGACAGTGGTTCAGCCAAAATTTGAAAAGGTCAAGGAATTCATAAATATCCTGATCAAGGAAAACAAGAGCTGGGAGTTCGATTTCAAACAGAAGGACATGAAAGTCAAGCAGCTGGAGAACGACTTGGATGAGCAAGAGAAAAAGTTCTCTGAAGATTTGGCCGAAAAACACCAGAGCTGGGAGACTCAGCTAAAACAGGTGGAGAAGCAAAAGAATCATTTGGCCAAGATCAAAAAAAGCTGGGAGACGGATGTCAAGCAGCTTGAAGACCAGAGCTGGGAAACCAAGGTTCATTGGATGGAGACCAAATTTCAAGAGGAAGAGAAGAAGAATTACAACCTGGTTCACAAACACCTGATCGGGAAGAATGAATTGAAAGTGGTTCAGGCAAAATTAGAACAGGCCAACGAAACCATGAGGAACCTGGTCAAGAAAAACCAGAGCAATGACGAACAGATGGACATGAGAGTCCAGCAGCTGCTGAATAACCTGGATAAGCAGGAGAACAAGTTCTCTGAAGATTTGGCCAAAAAACACCAGAGCTGGGAGACTCAGCTAAAACAGGTGGAGAAGCAAAAGAATCATTTGGCCAAGATAAAAAGAAGCTGGGAGACGGATGTCAAGCCGCTTAAAGACCAGATGCAAGAGTTCTCAGAACAACTGACCCAGAAACTCCAGAGCTGGGAGACCAAGGTTCATCTGATGGAGACTCAACTGAAACAGGTGAAGGACGAGAAGGACGACCTCGCTCAGACGCGACTGAGCTGGGAGGCCAAAGAGAAGAAGATGGAGGACGAAAAGACACTTCTGGAGGACCTCTGTCTTCACATGAAGAATAAGAGCAGAGGATTATTCGCTCGCAGGAGGATGACTGAGGAAAGGGACGTCATTTTGCAGAAAATGCTACGCAAGATGCAAGAGAAGGAGATGGCTGGACATCAGTAGCTGCCTTTTCCTCTCTTCTTTCTCTCCTCCATTTCCCCTCACCTCCTTCCTCCTACCTCACCCCCTACTGCCTTCCCCTTTTCATACTCAAGGGTTTTTCCTGGAGCTCAGGTTTTCCCACAATCTGTATAATAGATGTAAAAAAACTCACTATTAAGTCCCTCCCCCATTAACTGTACCTACTTCCTGCTACCTCACCCTCTCTCACCTTACTCCATCCTTTATTTACTTACTTCCTCCATACTCTCCCCTCACTTCACCCCAAACTCTCTCCTCCATTTCCCTCACCTCTTTCTTCCTACATCACTCCCCCCCCCCCCCCCCCCCCTTCCTTCCCATTTTCATATTTAGTGTTTTTTAGTTGTGTTTAGAATTGATTTTAAAATAAAATGTTAATTAAATGTATTATGTGTATGCCTCACTGTGTAAACGTATACAGTTTATATTCATTACTTTATGACATTTTGGTTACTAAAGTACCGATATCTGTTCTATTTGTGATTTAAACAACTTTGAATTTAATAAATACAACAACAATAGAATATTTTTGTACAGATTGTTCTTGGTGTTTCTACTTTTGGGTTCAATTACATTGTTTTGTTTTTGTTGTTTTTCAAAAAATGTGATGATTTCATAAGAGCTGTTAAAGTATTCAAAGCTCAGGGTTTAAATGTAAACGTTATTTAATGTATATATGAATTAAATCTTGTTGGGTTGGAGCAATGTGCTGCTGCTGGTCTCTCTATAATGAGGTGAAGTTTCTGCTTTATGCTGATGATGGTGCTCTCTACTGTCTCAGACTGAAAAAATACAACAACAGCTGCACATAGTACAAAAGTACTGGCAGTAAATATGAAGAAAACTGAGGTCATGAACATTCATATTTAGGGTTTTCTCCTGGAGCTCAAGTTCGCCTGCAACTCATTTTCATAATACAAGTAGGATTACAATTAGGATTTAAAAAGACTTGATTTAAAAATAAAAATGTTAATTATTACGTGTGTATCACTGTGTAAACATATACAGTATATATTCATTACTGTATGACATGTTGGTTACTAAAAGTCTGGTATCTATTCATTTTATGTTTTAATCAACACTGAATTCCATAAATAAAATAACCCATGGTATGAAATAGAAGATGTATGTATTTATAGTTCTTGGTGTTTTTATATTTGTCTCACTGTACACGTTCAATCCCATTATTTTTGTTATTGTTGTTTCTATCAAATGTGTTCATTTCATACAAGCTGGTCAAATATTCTTGGACTCTTGAACAAAACTTTGAGCTTAAAAGATGAACCTGTAATTATATAATGTAAAATAACTCGAGAAACGCCACATGTGATGTGATCTCAATTGAACAACACAATCATTTAAAGGTTCCCTATTATGCAAAATGCACTTTTTAATGTCTTTGATACATATATATGTCTCCCTTGTGTGTTAAGAGACTCAGAAAGTTTCAGCAAAAAAAGTTCCCTCTCTTTCCCTCCTGATCCAAGTATTTAAAAACGTTAAAAAGAAATGTAGTGACTTAGGTTTTGGTTCACATTTGACCTCACTGAGTAACACAGGTAATTATTATCTACAAAGCTTAGGCTACCAAAACTCAAATCCTGCGATGCAAGAGCATAAAGATGTAAATACTATGGAAGTGCTTTGATTTGATACATAAGACACTTTTATATATAGGTCACTAGGCCCTAGATTGCTAGGCTTTTATAATACATTGAATCATTGTGTGTATGTGTGTTGGTTCAATGGGAAAATTAAGGTGTCTGTTTTCTTTTATTTGTATTTACTCTAGAAATATTATAGGAGCTGAGGTTCATTTTCAACATTTTGGTGTTGCTTCATTATTGCTGCATGAGTTATTTGGGGGACATGCATAGCTTGGACTTCATCATGATTGACACTCAATGTTAAGACTTGGACACAGATTTGACTGTCAGCAGATTATTGTTGTCTTTGCTTGGCAAATACAAGAAGTCCTTCACGATGAGATAATCCAAAAACAACACCTAGCGTCATCACTGAGAGTGCTTTACTTGTCCTAAAACAACAGGGAAGAGTTTAACAATCTTAATATAGCAACCAAGTTACAACAAACAAGTACCTTCGACAACTATTAATAGAGCACTAAGATTGGACCAATGAACGGCCCCATAAACAAACTCTGAATGAACCATGACAAAAAAAAGTATATTGATGCATCTAACATGACTCTTAATAATAAAGAAAATAACAGACATCCTTGACATATATTGTAAGTGCTTTATTGTTTTTGGGATCATTTCTGCAGGTGTGCAAAAATATTTTTCTTAAGTAAACAGTAAATCAATACATATTTCACATTCTCTTGTATGTACATATATGATGATAATGACACTCTGAGAGACTATACAGTACGTTTGGCATGAATCACATTAATGCAATAAAAAGATATGCACTACAAAAACTCGAAATCTTGCAAATCTTAAAACCAAGTATATTTGTCTAATATCTAGTCAGAATATAGATAGGTAAGACTTTATTTATCCCGAAGGGGGGGGGGGGGGGGGGGGGGGGGTGTTGAGAGGGTGTCCCACATTGTCCCGCACAAACATCCTCCTTGTCCCACATTTGGTTTGTTGGGACCTGGGCCCTTTCTCATGTCTTCAAATGTTCCTCCTCGACTCCCCTCCTCGACTCCTATCCTCGAGACTTAGTCCCGCCCACAGGAGATGCGAGCGGAGGAGCCGAGGAGGGGAACCGAGGAGAGAGGAGGGGAAGCAGCAGGCGGTTAGAGAAATGAGAACTCCTCTCCTCTGAGCGGTCATTTTAAAGAGACGTCCATTAATGATGACAGGAGGCACAGCAGCCCTCTGTCTGATGGACAGATGTGTTCATGACGACTTATATATTTACTTTTAATTCATTCACAGTGCGGTATAATGAGACAATAACAGGCTACAGATGCGGACATACACACACACACACACACACACACACACACACACACACACACACACACACACACACACACACACACACACACACACACACACACACACACACACACACACATATATGTATATATTTATATAAATATATACAATTTCAGAATCAAACAGAGCACTCTCATAATAACGTAACACTATCAGAGACTGGATATATCCCCCCCCTCTCCCCTCTCTGGTCGCTACAATGAGGGAAATAAATGACGGGCCAAAAGTTTTATTTACAAGTATTACAAGTAAGCAGAGGACACCAAACCAACTGAGACCTGTCTGTCCGCTGCATCTACGCACACACTGTACCACACACACCTACACTACACACACGCACCTACAGCTCCTAAAGCATATAATCAGGCTACAGCCGTTGTGTATTTTATTATGTGAAGCACTAAATGGTTTTAGAAAAATATCGACTTTGTTTGTAGATATCTACTAAACTAAAGCAAATAAAGAGAGTAGGCCTGTTATACTGAGTGATATATATTATACACACTGCTCTGCTTTCTGCACGGACCTCACAGCTGTTCTCACTGTAAACATCGCGTCGCGATGAAAGCAGTTAATAAAATAATATCCAGGGGATGCATGCAGAGCTGTCATTGGCTGAGATAAGTCCGGCCGTGCGTCTCGACTCTTTGAAACATCACTGTTGCCGGAAATGCATCCACGAAGGAGCCGTGGAGGACTGTGGAGGACCCATCAGTGTATCCTCGGTTATAGCTCCTCCAGAGAGCCTCCTCGACGCTCGATGCTCGGTCCTCGATGTGCATTTCGAGAAATGAGATGTCCTTCAACATGGCGCGCTAAAATTCATTTCCGGGTCACTACCGGAGGACCGAGGAGTCGAGGATGGGACATTTGATGACATGAGAAAGGGCCCCGGTCACCCTAGATACACTGGCAAAATATACAGTAGATATGTAACTTGTTCAAAATGTACCTACCTGTTTGACCAGTAGATGGCGTCTGATTTTAAGCTGCTTTTAATAAATTTAACGAAGAAGTACTTTTTACGTCGCTTGAATGTGACGTCATTGTTCTTCACGTGTGGACCGTCCGCTATCACAACACTTAGCTTGTTGATGAACAGATATTACAAGTTAACTCTTCATCTTTAGATAAAAACACAGACACAAAGACAGCCATGACCTCCAACTGCCGGCGGCCTGAACACACAGCCCCTCCCGAATTGGTCAGTAACACGGATTATAGTAGTTTTCAGATGCTAAGCTAACAGCAGCAGTTTGGTTCTTTAAAGGGAACCCTTGGTATAATAATATAACACTATGAGCGTTTTAATAGGGCACTGACGTGATGTTGACTTGATGATTGGCTAACTATTGAGTAGTTAACTTATTGTTGTAATGGTGTAATTAACTCTAGTTTAGTAGTTTTTGATCAACGTTTTGTGTCCTGTCTTGTGAATTGAAGTCGTTTGTAATTGCTAGATATAGAGAACATAGTTAAAAGGTATTTTGGTAAAACCAAAAGTTACGAACATGCTTACATTAAAAAAAAAGCACGATGTTCTCACTGATTCTAACGTTATAGCTTAATGATCAAGTCACAGGCTGAATAGATGAGAACAGGAAACTTCCTCTGGTCTTTGCTGCAGGTTAATAAACATCTAGGAGGACAACAGGTGGTGTGAATTTAGTGAGTCAGGAAGAGTCAAGAATGAAACTCATTTTTTGAATTGTCTTTATTACACTGAATTCATTGTTTGATTGTTAAATGTCTGTTCACAATCTAGAAATGTGTTGTTGCAGTGACTGGCTCGTTATTTGTAGTTTTATGTTATTACTTAGGTCTCATTTTGTAAGCGAAAGTGTCTTATAAGTCTAAATAATATAAAAATGACATATAATGTAATGAAAATACACGAGACACACATTTAGATGTCTGCTGACAGATGTTTTGAACAGTTTTATTGAATTGAAATGTTAATGATGTGCTCTTATCCCCACAGTTCTACAATGAAGTTGAGGCAAAGAAATACTCTCAGAAGTGAGTCTGATGAAATGTGTGCATAACTTCCTTTACCTGTGGTCCCTATGTTCCCAGGACCCCATCCTATTCTATTAGTAAATATGTTTTTTTCTATAATATGAGCAGCTCAGGTGTATTTTGTAAATAGAAATCATTCAAAAAGACAAATAATAGTTTGAGCAGCAGATACATTCAAGAGATGCTTCATAGAAAGAAAAATAATAATGGAGCAGGGTGGTTAAATCTCAAACCATGAACGTTTTACTGGGATACGGACACTGCTAAAAGCCCCACACTAACCTAAAGCTAGTTTGGATTAAAATGTTATTTCATTTTATCACAACATCACAACATCACACAATTAGCAAGTTAGGGAGGCGATTGTCTGTGTTTTTAGTGTATACATTCACTTAACTATTTAAAGGTGTATGTATACAAATATCTACAACTATTTTAAGGATGGATATTCCCTTCCAAAAGAACAATAAACAAAAAACCATTCCCCGTCTGATTCATCAGACCTGAGTAAAAGTTGTTTTAGTTGTGTGTTGAGACCTGGCTTAAAATCTATTGAACCCCATATCAATTATGATGGCAATTAGACACATTTAATGTTCACCTTCATAGTTTAAAAAGGGCCAGAAGTCACATATTAACCGTTACTCAAAACTCTGTGTGTTTTGTTGCGTCACAGCTCTCGAATGATTGAGATCCAAACCCAGATGTCCGAGAGAGCTGTGGAGCTTTTGAACCTTCCCGAAGGACAGCCATGCTTCCTGTTAGATGTGGGGTGAGTGACACTGACTTTGTTTGTTTGTTTGGCTAGTTAACAGTACTGCAATAGTCTCGCAGTGTTTGAGAATCACCTCACCTTTTTGTTTGTTTTGTAAGGTCCAGAATACACTTATTATGTGAGATTGGGATTTTAAAGACTTGTCTCTCTGTTTTTTGTCTCAGGTGCGGCTCTGGTCTCAGTGGAGACTTCCTGTCGGAGGAGGGACACTACTGGGTCGGAGTCGACATCAGCACTGCAATGCTTGGTAAGTTTAAACTATCACCTTCAACAAGAAGCAACGGAAGCATGGGCTGGATGATGAACCGGTTTAATATTGATATTAAATAAACCTTCATCTCATCTTTCAATAGACCTAAAACAATAAGTGTGTCTTCTTTTAAGTTCAGTGTTTTGCATGTTACACAAGATACATCAGAGGTTTCAGTTTTAAGCCTCTAAGCGACATTTAAGGAGATGTCGACACATTTCTAAAACCTTGATCAAACCCTGTCTTTCCTGTAACAGATGTTGCACTGGACAGAGAAGTAGAGGGAGACCTTTTAGTGGGGGACATGGGCCACGGGATGCCGTTCAGAGCCGGGACATTTGACGGTTGCATCAGGTGAATAACAAAGCATGACTTTTGAAAAAAAAGAAAAGAAGGTATCCTATTTCATTTTTAATAATTTCTGACTCTGTTTTTCATTTAACGTTTGAATTATTCCACGTCAGTATCTCTGCTCTGCAGTGGCTCTGTAATGCCGACAAGAGGTCACATAGTCCTCCGAAGAGACTCTACACCTTCTTTAGTACTCTCTACTCTTCTCTGGTAAGGTTTTTATACAAACTTCCAGATACCAAATTTCAAAATGGAGACAGTTCCTAGCCTCTTATTGTTCTTTGTCTTTCAGTCAAGAGGCTCACGTGCCATTTTCCAGCTTTATCCAGAGAACTCAGAACAGGTGAAATAATGTAGTGCATAGTTGATATGAAATTTGGTGTTTTTTCTGGATTCATTTTCTTACCATCAGTCTTCTTCCCTCTCTAAAGCTTGAGCTGATCACGACGCAGGCCATGAGGGCAGGTTTTGGTGGAGGTATGGTGGTGGACTACCCCAACAGCAGCAAAGCCAAAAAGTCAGTACCTTTCAGAAGCTAGGCTTTTATTTTGATATATTTAGCTGCAGCCCTCTTCAAGTGATTCCCTCTTAATGGCCTGTGAAATTAGCAGCAGTGTAATTATAACAAAAGGCTAATTAGAACATATTGAATTAACTGTTTGTCACATTAGCCTCTTAATAAATGATCACACATTAATACGGTTAGCCTGATTTACTCCTTCACTTACACACACATTTATTTTGTTTCCAGGTTCTTCTTGTGTCTGTTTGCTGGAGTTACCGGTTCTCTTCCCAAAGTAAGAAACAAAATATTTAGTGGGTTTCGGGGCATCTGTGTTTCATTATAGCTACATCATTATAATTGTTATCTTTTTTTGTTCTTTTCAGGGATTGGGAACAGAAACGTCAGACAGAGCTGTATCAAACCAGGTCCAGTATTCAGGACAAAGGTAAAGATATTTAGACAAATACTGATTATTGTAAGAGTTTGAGGAAACTGTTATCTTGGTTGAAAGGAGCCAAGTTTGTTTGAGTAATCAGTGTTTAACAAGATTTATTTTGTAGTAAATGTAATTTATTCAAAAAGAGTGATGAGATGTACCCTGAGCATCAAATGAATATTGTGAAACTAGTGTGTTACTTGCTGCTGGAAATGTGCATCTAAGGCCTTTGTTAATACCAAAACATTTTGTGAATTTCACACCTATACATTTTAATGAATTGTTTGCAAACTGATTACTTTATTTGCTGATTTTTTAATCTCTTATGAGAGTTTTTGGAAAATCCCAGCCCATTTTTTGGAATGAGAATATTTGCTGGACAGAGCAAGTCATTTATAATCGGGCTCTTAGAAATCGTGATCAACATTTTAAATGTAAACAATGAATACAAAATGTTTTAGTGGCAGCACTACCTTTCTCGGACAAGGATAGGCACCACTTTCTTTATTGATTTGTGTTAAAACAGCCTTGTAAAAAAAGGTCTTGGCCCTGATAAATGCAGGTTGAGTCATACCTGCTTTAAAGAGGCCTAAAGACCGAGAGAAATCTCCAAAGGGTTGTCGTCCTGCCTCACTTAAAACCTGTCAGGCAGCTTTTCCTCCCTTTTACATAGTGATGTTGAAGTTGCTCCTATTGATTAAACCAAGAGAATTGATGGTAAAACATTTAGCATAAGATCTGAGGAGTTTTGGACGTGGTTTACCACAAAGACCACGGTGCAATTTAAATAAGCTAATCATCCACACTTTGTCTTTGTGAAGATGTCGGTTTAAAGGCATGAAGGGGAAATCAGCGAAGAAGGGGCGCGATTGGATTTTGGAGAAAAAGGAGAGGAGGAGAAGGCAGGGACGGTATGTACAAGACTGTGGTTTAAACTCTTTCAGGACAAATAATTGTATCTTGTGCTGAAATATTCAGGCTCTAAATAATGTTATATCATTAGGTTAAACTTAACTGAATCCCTGATTGGCTGTAATCTGTAACATTGCTGACGCCTTCTCTCTCTGCTTTGTGTTTGATTTTCAGGGAGGTTCGATCCGACACAAAGTACACTGCACGTCAGAGAAAACCTCATTTCTAGCTCTGACTCATGCAGCTGTGCCTTCATTAGCTCTCGTCTGTACCACCCTGAACACAATCACCATTCAAACTGCAAAGTGTTTGGACTTAATTGTACCCACTCTTTAAAACAGGTGGATAAGATAAGAAGTAAAATGCTATTATGGCTGATCCATTTTACATTTGGTTGAGTGTATAGCAATGTTTCTCACAAATGTTTGTCAAGTGTTGCACTCTCCATGTTCTGGTTGGCTGGACATGGAGAGAAATCTGTAAAATCTTGCAGAGGAGAAAGATTTAGCTTTGACGGCAACAATAATCTCATAGAATTAAAACAATTATCATAAATGTCACATTTTCGATATCTGTTTATTAAAAACCTATAAAAGATATTTGTATTATACTCACTTTTATTCTCCCGAATATAGAATCAATTTAACTAACAAGCATTGAGGTTGTTAGTTAAATTCCTCCTTTTTGTAATCCTGTGTCACAAAAAACACTCTTTTATGGAGATATGAGATGTAGAAAATGACAATACACTTGAAAGTTGTCCTATAACAAACTGACAGCTCATTATATTATGAGGAAGGTTACAAAAAGGAGAACGTCTGGATGCCCAAAAAAGTTGTGCTCATAATGGGGAAATGGAACCAAACAAAGTAAACGCATTGCTGCTGCAACTACTATTACTTACGTTTTTTTATGGTTTATATAAACTTTATTGTATAAAATAATAGAAACATTTCGACAATTGATAAGGTACTTATGTTGGGTATGAAGGAAGAAAACAAAAGATACTATAGTTATGGATACACTTAAAAATCCTAGCTAGATATATGATGGCATCAAATGATAACTATACTTTATAACACAGTAGTAAAAGCAATTCTAAGACACGTTTCAAAGTCGGTAAGTAGGCTTTTATGTAAAAAAATATTTAAATGTTGAGGCCTTTCGCTGTTTCCATAAGTGTGCCTCACATAAAGCCAACAGAGGTCGCTGTGAGCTTTGGCACGAGGGAAGCCATCCACCTGGGCGTTATCTCTGAACCTGCTCAATAGATAATCAAACCCAACACAGATCCACCAGACTCTCTGAGGAGACAGTCACTTTACTGTCAGTCGTGCTTTCAATATGTTGGATTGACTTTAACGGTAACAAATAAACTTAAAGTGGGGAATTATTTCAAAAGACAGACCAATTAGTGCGGTTTGAGGAGGAAGTTGAGGGTGTGTAATGGGTTAACGTCGGCAGGCCTCTCCTCTCACCTTTAGTGCGCGTCACCCGGCTCCGTAAAGTGGTCCCACCATCGACACCGAAGGGGCGAAACACCGCCGCCAGACGCGCACCTCTCCTCGGTCTGACTCGCATCATCCCGGTCTCCTCCCCGCTGCTCCATCACCGCACGCGAACCACAAAACACCGGGCACTGAAGGAATAAGTGTGATTTACCGCAAACATGAAGGACCGCATGCAAGAACTGAAACATGTAAGTTACTGTTTGATTATTTTAAAGGACCAGTATCCACCTGTTCGTGGAGTAGGCTAGATGGTTTATAAAGACGCTTTTAGATGATGTAAAAGCGTCTTCTGACGGCACAGAGCCGTGTGCGCTCACTGAGCAACAGTTGTGACGCTCAGGGGTCTGATGGAGGCTGAAATGTAGGGTTTTATAACAGGCAACAGACGCGTATTACTGCTAGGCATTACTGTATGGGTAAAACGGATGAATGATGGGTGGTTATTAATCCAATTAAAAGTAATTTCCTCCTCAATCTCGAAATAAAAAAATCGCTATGATCTGCCTGCCTAAATTCTTTAAGCAATTTGTATGCTATTTCATCTCTGGGACTCAAAAGGGAGATTAAAGCATAGACATTCCTTTGAATTCATAGTGTTTAATCACGATGTGGTCTTTCATTCAATATGCAATATTCAATTTCAGCATTGTGTGCAATCTATGTAGAATCAATTAGCTATTCAGAAACAGTTGAATTGTTAATTGTGTGCCCTGTGAGGAAATATATTATAGTGCATTAATAATTGTTCTGTGTGTGCGGTTTGATCGATCTGTCCAGCCATGGGTGTGTGATTTGAAAAAGGAAATTGGTCCCAGCTCGCCCATTTCACCTAAATGTCAGCCCTCTGCGCGTCACAGGCGCTCTCATCAAAAACCTTTAACCCCCCCACACCGAGCACAATGTGTTGTCCTTTCTGACATTACTATTGATAAAAGAGATGGGGGTTTCAATGTGAAATATACTTTTACTATCTTATCTCCGCAATTCTACCCTCATCATCTCCAACATATTCATCCTCGTGAAAATGTGTATGTGCGTGCGTGTGTGTTAAAGTCACCATTGTCAGATCTATGTAATTGGCAGTTAACCTGGGGAGTCAGTCGGGCAAACAATTTACGACTTCTCAGTTTTCAGTAAAGATCTAGCAATGAATTGGCCTCAAGGGAGACAACAACCATTTGTGTGATGTGGTGTGCAGGGTCGGTGTGTGTGTGTGTGTGCCTTACTCAATAGCTTCACTGAGAAATCAGGATCAACTGAAATGTAATACGGTTGCTGATTATATTATATTTTATTATTTTTGATCATATCATTCATGTCTGAGAATTGGCAGCTGGAGCAGGCCCAGCCAGACCAATTTCATCAAATACAGACCAAATACAATTGAAGTGAATTGCATGTCACAGACTGTTATTTCCCATCAGCACTAGGTTGATATTGTTTCCCATTTGCAGCTACTTGACTCTCATGCAGATGTCTCAGTGTGTCAGGACAGCACATTACAACAGCACAGTGTCAGATTCATGGGATTGTATTTAAATGGCTGCCTAGGGCTTGCAATTAATCATTGTTTCAATATATATTAATGGGCTGTACAGCTCCCAAAACCTGAGCCTGCTAAGTCTAAGTTTATTTATTTGCTCATTGCAGATTTACAGTTCTGTTCTTCACTGAGACTTCATCTTTAACCCTTCGCTTCCACCTACCCTTGCTGGATTGTCACTGGACTTTGTTTCAGATTTTCAAACTGGAAGACGTGTGGCTTTTCTGGAAATATTTTCATTAAATCAATGAAGAAATGAACATGCATAAATATATTCATTAAGAATACATTTGTGTTGTTGCAGCCTTGTGCTTCATTGATCAATAGTTATTATAGCTTTAAATAAGAATTAGGAGTTGGAGTCCCCTCCAAGAAACAATACCTTGTTGAGAGGGAAGAGACATTTGTTGTCAAAAAACAAGGCACTTTCACCCAGGAGACTGGAGATCATGTAAGCCAGTGTTGGGTTATTTAAACTGAGTCTACATCTGTCTAATAGTGTTGGACGCAATGTTCCACTTCTGAGAGTGGTAGTGAAAACAACTGATAATGCACTACAATTGTTTCTGCACTAGAATCAACTGTGGTTGTTTTTGGGGGATAAACACAAGATGATGTTTGCTACCATTCATACACGTCTTCAGCTGTACACCTACATTTGGCCTTTTATCACAAGACACCCCCATCCGAGAATGGTCACAGGTGATAGTACCTGCATGTTTGTCTTATGGTTAGTCTCTAGTGGTCAACTGGCAGCCCAAACCTCATCTCTTCTATTCAGCTGCAGACAGTGATT
Source organism: Trematomus bernacchii (assembly GCF_902827165.1). Taxonomy (NCBI): domain Eukaryota; kingdom Metazoa; phylum Chordata; class Actinopteri; order Perciformes; family Nototheniidae; genus Trematomus; species Trematomus bernacchii. The sequence continues at coordinate 6,040,719 of NW_022987910.1, forward strand.
GCTCTTTTCGGTCTCATTGGTGAATTCTTTGAAGGCCCCTCTTTGGGCCTGGCCTCTGACTCCTACTCCCTCAGGAGCTGTGCAGTTGAACAGGTTACAAAACCCCTGCATACCAACTCAACTGGACCCACTTTTATATTCCTGCCTCGTGTACCATCTGCCTAATGATGAAGACACACCAGCAGGAGTGGCAGCAGAGGTCAAGGTCTGGCATTTCCCAGTCTTTAACTGCGTTTAGATGGCATGAGCTGAAAGACAACTTCTTAGCCCTCCGTTTCTCTTCTTCCTGGATGTTGGATGGTAGGTGTGGTCTGGACATTGTAGCCATGGTGGTTAGTCTCTTGCCCTCAAGTTTAGCTCTTAGACACCTTAGTTCTTTGTTTTCTTGCCACGTACATCACACTTGTGCTAGGCTCGTGACCAATGTGTTTAAAGGGCAGTGTGACTTACTGAATGTGATAGTGGAAGTATTGACTTTTATTAGGAAAGTGATTCAATTAAACTGATTAAACTCTCTCTTATTCTGGAAGGTGACATCTGGCCAATATCAGTGCTGTTACTGAATGGATTTATTTGATTTTCATTTGTTACATTTGGATTGTGTACTGTTTTCTCCATTACATTTGGTTTGTCTAGTTTGAAAATGTTTTTCCTTGTAAGAGTTGCTTAAATGGTTGTAATAATCAGTAATTTCAGAAAACATATTACAAAGATATCACATCATTTTCACATAAAACCAAGATAACTGAGCTTTACAGATTGCGTAGCTTCTGTGTCTTTGTTTTGAAGAGTCACACTGCTAGTTGAATCACCCTTTTTATGTGTCATTTTGGCAGGAAATTGAGTTTTGCTCATATTTGCGTGGTGGAGGTTCTGCCTCAACATTGTCCATATGCATATAAAGCTATGAGCTCATCACCTGCCTATGACTCTGCTCTTCCAGAAGCTCATTAGATTGCTGCCTAAAAACTGTCAGTTTCAATAACTAAAAGGCTCATACAGCCTCTCCTTACCTCGTCCCATCATTCCCAGTCGGCCAAACTTGATTTAGTGACAGATGGTGCAGATGAGAGGTTTTTCTCAGTAGTCTTCAAGCTCTGGAACCTAAGGTTGATATCTGCATGGTGAAAAGGTTATTGCAGATTTCACAAACACCAGGAACTGTTATCAATCAAATGTGATTGCTCATATCTTAATTATTTCCTGACGTTTTATCAGCTCTGTCTCTTTCTTCTTCTTCCGTCTTGTCGTTTGATTGACCGTATCTGCCTCTTTATCCATCTCAATCTCTTCTTAATATTAACCTGCTCCTTTCTTTCATCCTCTCGGTAATGCTGAGTTTCTCCGTTATTGCTCTTTGCTCTCGTCCTATCCGCAGTTTATCAGATGGCTTCCTGCCCTCCCCTTTTCTTTACGTTCTCCCTTCTGTCTGCTCTGTGCAGCCTTGTTAGGCAGTGTATTGGAATAGGCAGCTCTTTGTGTGTGTTTGGTGGGGTTCTCACTGTCTTTGCCTGTTTGGCATTAGAGTGACATATCAACTAATAGGATGGATGTGAAGCCCGACTGAGATATTCTGTGTCTTTTACACTTTCATTTCAATATACTATCCCCTATCTTTTCTCTTCCACTTGTTTCCATGTCCTCGCCTTTTTTTCTTCTGTCCTTGACCTGTGTTGACACTTTGTAAGTGACGCAAACAGGGAGAGAAAGAAAAAGCCATGCTGACTGCTGTTGAATTGCACACTGATCTTAGAGGGTCAAAGGTTTTATTTATCTTCGTTGAAGCTTCAAGCCTCTGCAAACAGTTCAGAAACCAGCAACAATCTGGTTGTGCTCCACAGCTGGGCTTTTATCCTTTAAATCAGACACAGAGAGAGTGAAACGGCAATGCACTGTCACCATCCTACATTATCGTTATTAGTCGTGAGTAAGGCACAAGCATACGCATGTTATTCATCAACGCATAGAGGCTAATAGCAATAATGAGCTGTGAAAGGAGTGTGACTGACTGGTACACCTATCTGTTGGCTGCTAATGGTTATTTTTTAAATGTGTGAATGGTAGACCCATTTAATCATCCTGAACTAGGCTATTCTTATAAAGTAAGGCATGACATGAGGGCTTGTGTTAATGGACGTTTCTTGAGCTGACTTTTACCTTTTTTCTGAAAATCAATGCCTCCTGATGGGTCATTGTTGCTTTTTCTCATAAAGACTAGCTGCTCCCTAGGCATTAGCTAATGGATATCCTGATCATAAATAAATACGTTTCTGTTATCAAACTGTATCCGTCTGCTTGAGATTAGCTTTAAGTCCTCTTCGATACTGCTTCTAAAATGTAAATTATAATTTGCAGACCTCCCCTTTCACATCATCTTATAATCGATGACATCAGAGTGGTTCTTCAGATAACGTCTTTTATCACAGCTACTCGTCGGAGATTAAGGCTAAAAGAAGCCCCTAAGTAGCCGTATTTGACTTTCATAGGTGGTAATCTTTCATAATGATTATATATATATATATACTTGCTAATGTGAGGCTGAACAGGGACTTTGAACTAATCACGCAATAAAATACATTATTCACCATAGTCCCCACCTTCCACAAAATGACATATTACAGTACATTACATTTCATTTAGCTGACGCTTTTATCCAAAGCGACTTACAATTACCAATTACAGGTACATTCTCCCTGGAGTAACTAAGGACTAAGTGCCTTACTCAAGGGCACACTAGTGGTGGTGTTCCTGGCGGGATTTGAACTCACAACCTTCCGATCTTCAGCCTACCTCACTATCCCCACCACATATATATATTGGCATTTACCAATCTGGTGGCTTGATCGACAGAAACATATTTTTTTTGGGTTAAAATATCCGCTTGCAATAGGTTTTTGCCCTCTTGGGGGCAGCGAAAGCCGTGAACAACAAACTGACATATTATCACGTTTGAAGTTTGTTAGACAAGCTAATTCTTATTTACACTTCTAGCAGATACAGGGAATATTAGCATATATTTGGAGTTACATATTAATTCACCTTTTTAAGCTACATGCTTCACTAAGTTCACCTGTGTTTCTCGGCTGTTTGGGGCGGAGCAGCTAGCACATGTTGGCCTTTTACAGGTTTTCCAATGAAAACATCTGCCTGTTGAAGCTGAAAACATAAACAAATAAATTCCATGGCTTTTCTAACTAGACACACTATATCATCCTCACGTCCACAGAAATCCTAATTCCTACTAGCTATTTGCTGAAATGCTCTATGCTGATATGAGGTTTTTCTTGAGAGGACTGTTCTCTTCTTTAGGTCAACATTTTACAAATATTTCAGAACTAAAACAGTAATTTAATTAGTCAGTTGACAGACTATTAATTGGCAACAACGTAGTTAATTGATTGATTCACAAATATTGTTGCAGTTCCAGCTCTGCCTTTTTTCTCATCTAAACTGAAACTCTTTAGGTTTTTTAGACATCACCTTGGACTTTTGGAAATTGTGAGGAACAAATATAACATTTTTCAAAATGTTGCATTTCTTTGCCTCTTTCCGCCTCTATTTTCTTTAACACTTTTATTGGCTTTTCTATGCATTTCTTCTGCTACTGTTGCTGCCCCCGTTGAATCTTTTCCTGCCATGCATTGTGTTACACTCCCCCATATCTCCAATATAATTGTGTTATCGGCACACTGGTGCTATCATAATCCTTCATGGTCAGCGAGGCTCTCTGAATATGCCCCACAAAAGAATAGGGGGAAGGGTCTGGGGGATGAGGAAGAGCCATGGCATTAGTGGTGACAGCACAACTCTTTTCTCTGCCTGTGATCTGTTATTAAAGTTCAGCTGAAGCTTCTGACATTTTCACACACACACACACACACACACACACACACACACACACACACACACACACACACACACACACACACACACACACAGCAACATATGCAAAATAAAAGTAAATATCCTCTATTTAGTGTAAAAGGTCAGTCCTCTCATATAAGGATAAGGAACGAGTTATCAGTGTGAGAATTGGCAGCTGCAGACATTTGGATTATTTACTGGAATTGATTATCATTAATTGGTATATAGACACACTATTATTGTGTTATGAGACATTATTAACCGTGTCGCAGTTTTTATATTTAGACATGTTTCAAATGGAATCTTTTTGATTATTAACTTAAGTTCAGATAAATGTAAGGTAGGCCGAGGGCGGAGAAAGATTGGATGAAACGCAGCTGAAAGAAGAACAACAAACAATACAATGTGTAAAAAGATGAACAGAAGAGGAAGAGACTGCAAGAGGAAGATTACGTTTATTTGTTATTCCAACCTTATCCACATTGAAATCATTTCAGTTTGGTTAGATAAAAGGTTGTTGAAGTTATCTTAAGGAAGGATAATGAGATGTTAAAGAAAAGACAAACACAAAAGATTGTGTGAGAAGGGGGTGCGAGACAAAGGTAACGGAGTCCATTTTGTGTGGGCCAGCTGCTGTAATGTTCAGTAGTGAAGCTGAAGTCTGGAGGAAGGAGAAGGAGGCGAGAGAATGACAGAGAATGAGAATGAGAAAGAATATGATTAAAAGGGGAGGACGTTGAGGAGGATTGTTAGGATAAAGACAATTTGTTGCACATGCACACACCTTGACACTCTGCTCTCTCTTCTCCCACCCACATTGTTCTTCTTCGTGTTACTGCTGAACCCTGCTCGCTGCCGACAGGGCTGAAAAAACTCACCCTGTTAACCTCGGACAGATCGTTTTTCACTGGAATGAATATATATGAAATATATTTGAACAAAAGAAAAATCCAATATAGAACATTTCAGCAAAATGATGTGCATGCAGAGCCGAAACAGCCAAGAGGCCTGTCATGTGGCTCCTTAAAGAATGACAATTAAATATCCTTCATCAGCGGATATTCACTGAAAAAGAATACTCGCATTCAGCATTGAAACGTTTACTGAGAAAAAATGTGTCTGGTTTAAATTGCAGTGTTTTTTTTGGACAAAAAAACGAGTCTGTATTTATCTCAGAAAGTTATCCATAGGAGTGAATTGATCAACTATAGTGCACATTATTTATTTTTCAGCTGACTACATCTGAAATCAATGCGTGCCCTGATTTTCTTCAAAGCTTGCTCCCTGCACGGTAATTTAAAAGGAACTGACTTGAGTTTTACATTTGGCTGGCTCCATCAATCACTTCCTGTGTCGTCTCGTTACCCACCCTGCTCCTTGGTTGTGTAATTATCCTGTCTCGATAGCCCCACTATGTCCTCCTCTTCCTTCAGCCGCTCATTTACTCTGACAGTCAGCCGGGCAATCAGTCATTTATAGACCAGTGCTAATTTGTGGTTTTGCTGTGTCAGCATCAGATCTCTGCTCTGTTTACACTAAATCCTATAACTTGCTTTTATTTAGATTGTTTGATGATAATATATTTGCTCTAAAATGACATGCTAATTGTTTGTTTTTTCTAGTGATGAACTAAGTTAAACCTGCACTCATTATAAAGTCTGTTTGGATATGATCATTAGCTTGATACAGGAGAGGGTGAAAGGAACATGGCTATTATGTTTGGTGTGTCGATGTGCTGCGTATGCACATTCGAAGTTAGAAAACGTAATCCAAATTACAGAAAATACTTGATGTGTATATTTGAGTATTATTTATTTGTTTTGTAATTTTGGTAACCTGTCCCTATGGTCAGGATAATGGCACGTTATATTGGATGGACAGTAGAGTAAATTCATGTGACTGAAGAGCATTCACATCGTCTGACAATTCAAATTGTGTGAAGATAGTCACATGCATGTCAATGCATCTATATATCAATTAAATATTGGGATTAAAACCTTAAATGACTTTGTATGATGTGAGGCATCTTATTTGTTTGACTTTTCTGGCATGTTCTTATTAATATTGCGTAAGAATGTGACCTCAATTTAACATAATTTGGTCCTGAACAATAGCTGATTTTGACACTGTGTTAGCATCGATGATTTGCAAATGGAGCACAAAAAAAACTGCAGAAAACATAAACAAATAATCCAATTTTAAAGTATGTGTGTGTATTTTAGTGAACACACATCCATAATGAAAGTTACCTCGCTGTATTATGGTAATAAATCTCGTTATGCTCCCAGTATTCCACTGTGCAGCTGACACAGATTGTTATGAGTCATTTCTAATGGGAATGCAAGAAGCTGCTTGAATTGGCTGCAATACAAAGATGCAGGAAACAGGCCTGCTATAATATGAAAACACAAAAAGATAATAACGGACTGCCCACAAGGGTTTCAATCTTCACTTGAACTGTTTCCCACTGCTCTTCTCTTTGTAACTCTCAGATAAAACCGTGAAAAGAGTCTGAATGCACTCACAGGATAAAATCCCTTCCTCTCCATTTAACCTGAACATTGATTACCATAATCAACGATGTAACATTCATTATAGATGTGTGCTCACATACTTGAACATATTTATTATTTATTCAGGTTTCCCTCATTAGTCAAATACTAACAACAATACACAATACTTGTTTGTTCTCCCTTGGCAAAGCCTTGCTGCTCCCACTGTTTGAAAATCTGCTTTCAGGCTCATTTATATGCTCACATATGACCCACAGTGTCTCTATGTCCACCTATAGCACATTCAACTACACTTTCACAGTTTTCAATAATTGTTGTGATGCCCTGTTTCTCCTCTTCTCTTTTTCCCCTACTCACAGCTGTGATTTTGCACCCTTCACACTTGATGCCTGTTTTATCTCTCGTTCTTTCACTGATGGACTATATTTCCTGCTTCTCCTGTTTACACTGGATGTGCAGGCACTGCCTTTTGTCTTTATGGAGCGACTCCCTGCTGGCACGGTGCCTAGAACAACTCTCTAATCTAATAAACAGCATAATCAGGCCACTTCTCCTGCCGGGGTGTTTCACCCGAGAGCAAACCCCAGAGGCAGAGGGAATTGAAGGTTTATGGCTCTAACGGGGACCGGCTTGTATAGGCCTCAATCCCTCAGTGTGTTAACCGTCTGTTGTATATTATCAGTGTGTCAGCTGTTGTGTGCATGTATGTTTGCAAGTCTGGCTGAGAGCAGCTGCTATGTGTGGACAGTGAAGTCTGTAGGCTGAGTCAAGAATGAAACACTAAAGTCCTCTCCCAGTGTCTTTGTTGCTCAGCAGGATGTTCAAATCTGGAGGTTTGGGGTACAGCTCTTCTGCCCTCATGACCACTCATGGAGAAAGCACACCAACGCCCTCGCCTCTCTGCAGGAGGAACAGCATCTCTCTGTGGAGGAGGAGAACATTACTGGTGCTCCCGGAGCTTATTCCTCTGCCTCCTGCTGCTGCCGCCTCTTTCCTCTCTGCAGTCCCTCAAATGAACCTCATTGCCATACCAACTCCAAACTTTAAGTTATAAATACCATGTGAGGTGTTTAGCTCCCCACAGAGCCACATATGGTACACCCATTGGCTGTTGTCATGACAGCTGAGGGTATTACGGATAAGCTATCAAATTGTGTATTTAGGTTCATTGTTTTGGACCGAAATACACATTTTGTTTTCAAAATATTTAGGTACTTTTATTGAAACCAGAGCATTACAATCCATGAATCCAAAAATCGTCTCCTTTCAGTGGGTTTAGATTAGCGTGATGACAGGCTCTGCTTTCCTCTCACTTGCTTTTCACACCAATTGCCTCGCCATCTCTCACCGAAATCTGTTCTTTAAGACATTTTTCTCAAGAACTGGTTCCTCTGCCACTGCTTTTCTCCACATCTTTCCTGGCTCCATTTCTATGTCAGCATATCCCATGTTAACTCTCCTCAGACGTGATTTGGGTTTGAGTTCAGAAGAAGGAGTGCATAATAATCCTTCTGTTATTGCAGAGTTAAAACAAGACAGATGAGATTCAGTTTAACGTTATGTTACAGAAGATGTTTTCTTTCAGTGTCTGAATTTCATGGATGTATAAACAGTCAAAGTGGTTTAATACATTCATGGTCCTCCCAATTTATATGATGATTTCTCCTGCTTCCTGCACTCTGTGCTGCTGGACTAATGCATGCACAGTAATGTGTTTGGACCAGCCATGGCTGGCATCCTCTTGTTTTAAACAAACAATGCTCAATGGAATATTGCTTTTGTCTTGTACAAACATTTTATAGGGACATTTAGAGTTGGGAGGGTTGGGGTTGGCGGAAAATTGGAGGTTGTTGGGATACTGTATACCTTAATCTTATTATTTACAAAACAATCAGGAAATTGCTTGTTATACGCACCATATAAGATCCTGTAGCAACATTATTTAGCCAGAGGCTGCAGAGAGTATTCCTTATATTCCTTATTTTGCAGATTTACTTCAGAATTTAGACATTTATAACATAAGATTTCAGTAAGAAAAAAACAACTACACACCCTCTCATCTCAGCGTTGATAAGCAAATGGGTCTCATAGACTGCTAATGGGGAATTGAATTAGTTTGACAGACGCACGATGAATGAGATGACACAACATGAGGGCCCTGCTAATGTAGTGTATTATCTGATGTGTGTTTAGAAATGAGCATGTATTTCAGAATAAATCACTTGGTAGGTGCTGGAAACTCTGGAAACTATAATGTAAACTTTGGAAACTATATAGACATAAGACAGCGTAACAAGTTATTTTCGTGAACATTTGTCGCTTTGTTGTACTTTGAGTTAGAAATTGAGAAGCTAAATATTTTTGCTTCCAACCTTTTAGAAATACAATATATTCCTTATTTGCGGTGAAAATGTAGACATATACAGTGAACATTTACAATTTTAGAGCAGCAAAAAACACTGCAAATCTTTTTTGTTGTCAAATAACAAGTCAAAGTAATTTCTTGAATTCAAAAACCTGTAGTTATTTTTGATGAAACCTTATTCCGCTCTTGTGATCTTCCTTTAACTGTGCTCTCTTCTTGTCTGTATTTGCTTTCCTTTTGGACATTCATAGTTTGGCATTGGAAAAATAGTCCCTTTCTTGAGGAGAGTTTACCACATAACTTACTGTTAAACCACAACATGTTGATTTAACACTAAGGTATTTTGTTCAATACATTACGGAAATATTTAACGTGTAAATTAGTGAGCTTTAAAACATTTGATTGGTGAATCAAAATGTCTAAAGCTCACTAGTTGCTGTTCACCCCCACTTCAAATCTGTATGCTTATCTTAGCTAACCAATCTTTAGCTGTAGCTTGATGTTTAGTGCAGAAATACGTGAGATGTATCCATTTTCTTATATAACACTTATAGAAATAAGCATTGTACCCAAATGATTCTTATTATATAAGATACAATATTTATATGTATCCGTAGATGCTTGTGCATGAGTGTGCAGGCTGGAGTTTGTCAAATATGCTGCTCCGAGGTCCTAATTCAATAATATCTTGCTAATAAGTCGACCTGTGGTTCTAATTACAAATGTCGTTAGCTGCTCCTTGTTTCGAATCAGCTGATGGATGTAGAGGAAAGTGGCTTTATTTACCATTGACCTGTGCCCTTCGTAGTCTGGTCGTGACCAGTGTTACTGTAAAACCAATACATCCTACATTTCAAATTGAAGTTTACAAATTGTTGTTACATAATACTTCCTAATTGTATGTGTGTTTGTGCAGGGGAAGGAGACGACAGAGGAGGAGGATGAAGTCGCTGTGGGGATGGACAAAGGCTTTATGGATGAATTCTTTGAACAGGTTTGTTTATCTCACCGACCTGATATCTCCATATTCTCTCTATCTTTCTATCTCTGTGTCAGTGACTATTATTCCCTCTCACACATTTACCAGGTTGATAGTAGGCTGATAACTCGCCATCTTAAATTACAGTTCAGGACACACTACAATCTGCCTGTTTATTATTTATGTCCTCATATTGAGTCTAGTTTTTCAGAGATCTGTAATCAATCTCTTCTCTGGAGAGCAGATATGATTGATAGCTAGTGATGTTGTTGCATGGATGGTCGTTTATTTTATTTTAATTTGAAACAGACTTTATTGATTCCTCATCATAACACTGCTTGTCCAGCATTGGTGATTTCACTTATTTCTCTCGCTTGTCTTGTGCATACCAGATACTGTATGCACCTTTCCTGAATCTATGCATTAATATGGGAGTCTGTTCTCTGTACACGCTGTACACATGAGCTGGGAACACGCTGAACGTCGTGATGGCTCTCAGGGGGGGGGGGGGGGGCTCCATTTTTAGAGCGCCTATATGTAATGTACATCTCCCACAGTGAGTGTCTTTGAAAAGCAGAATAATTTGCCTTGAAAAGGAGACATCATACTCCATTTTTATAGTCATTTTTAATTTATTTATTTGCTGTCTCTGCCATATTTCTTATATTTTACGAGGCTGTGCTTCTGGTTAGTTCAAATGTCTTTGTTTGTCAATGTATGTACATGGGGTTTTAACTTTGAAGTATTTAAATCACCATTGCAAATGCTGCAACAACGGTAGGTAATATAGAATGAGGTTGAACGCCATTTAGCAGCATTTGTGAGTTATGAAAGAGGTTTGACAATCAGCTCTTTGATATGTGAGTTTTCAAAGCAATACGAAACAATAAACACATCACCAGGAGAATCATGTGGGAGCGAGCCGCAGGTGCATCAAAAACTCTGTATCTCAATAATCACGACGTTCAGACTAACAGCAGCAACAGCGAGAAGCAGCTAATAACTAATAAACAGGCATATGACGGACACACTGTACATAACACAGGGTACAATTCCTGCAAGGTGAAGCCACATGGTAGTTCTGGCAGGTAAAGAAGACATTTGAACCATTTAGTACACCTTCAAACTTCCTTCAACTCAACTGCAAACAAATAATAATCATTGGCATACATTTTCTCACTCTGACTGCTCAAATGAAACCCCCTACACGCGTCTGCAGCCTCAGAATCATCCTCGACCCAACCCTTCTTACCTTTTGGCAACTACTTAACCTAAACTGCTCCACCTCGTGAACATTGCCCTCCTACCTCCTTACCCATTACTCCATCCCTTCCAGACTTGACTAATGCAATAGCTTCCTCTATGGCTGTCCGAATGAAATCAGAAATACATTTCAATAAGTCCAGAACTCCACTGCCTGCCTGCTCACTTCCACAGTCAGGTTTGACTTCAAAATATTACGCACCCACAAAGCTCTTAACAACCTGGCCCCTCCCTTTCTCTACAGCCTGCTCTCCCCCCACATCCATCCCCAAGCTTGGGATGTACACATTTAAAGGTGAATAAATCCACCATTTACATTGTAAATCAGAGGTCAAAATCGAAGAGAGCAAAATGAAAACATCCTCTGCAAAAAGACGTTATATCAGCAAACGGGACATTCTCCAGCTGCACATTAATATTCTTTTATGAATAAAGAAAAAGAAGAGATGACTAGTTCAAGGGCCACATTTTACTTGCCTGACTTTTAAAAATGAATGCTAAGATCTCACATTGAAAATAAGGAATATGTGTCTCCCAGCTTTTCCATGCAACACATATTCAAATACTAAGCATCTTCACATTGTGTAAAAGTGACAGAAGCAGGTTTTTTTCTTCTATACCCAGAACTAAATCTCTTTAGTCTGAGATTTGACAATCATTACAGGGTATCATACACGGTATACCTTTTTTTAATGACTCTTAAAACACTCTCATTATCTGATGTTTTATCTCTGAGAGAACACTGCATGCAGTCTGCTGTCATTTGTCTCCTCTCATTTCTGTTTTGCCGCTTCTGTTCTTCTGACAGACTGTCTTTATCGATCCTAGATACTGAAAGATAATCCTCTTTTATCTTTCTGGAATTTCAGTCCATTACATCTGCCTCCAGTGAGAAACTGGAGGATGAGTGTAAATGGAGACAGCGGGATCAACAGAGAACAGTTTGAGACCGAGCAAAAAGCAGAAGGGATGATTTTGAAATAAGAGGATTAGGCGAAGTAAGACAGCTAAACCACAGAGGAGGGACAGGTACATGAGACAGATGGAGATATAGATGGGGAAGGCGGCAGAGGGAGAGGGGCAGTAATCAGTTCTCACTCTGACGGGGTGCGTAAATTAAGCTTTTAGTAGTGTAGAGATTGCTGCTGCCTTCAACCCTTCACTCACAGCATAAACATGACACTCAGTGGGGGTATTGCTTTCATAATGTGTTTGTGGCATTTGTTTGTGCAGGCATGAATGAGGCTGTGTATTTAAGTATCATGTATTACACTGTGCATTAAGTGTGTGACTGTTGTTGTGGATTTCATTGTTTAGATTGCATCAAAGGATAAGGCTGCCTTTCATAATTTTTGCCCCATGCCATTATATTGTCATTTCAAAGTGAGAGAAAAAAACAGTTTTTCATAAAATCTTGCAATATTCTTCTATTTACTGTCAATGTAGTACATACATTATGTGTGACTACATTAACATTGTGGAATATGGCATTTGAGCTACAAAAATCTGGTTTCAGAATAATAATTTACATTTTTCTCCTGAAAATGTATGTGAATGGCCCCTCAAGTTTTACAACAGAAACAGCTTTCAATGCGTGTTTGTTGCCTTTGTGTCTCGCAGCAGTTAAGTACAACACACCATCTCTTAAGCATTCATGTTGATTATTGCTGCTCATGCTCTTTCTGCATATCATGTATTTATTTTGCTATGTATATAAATGTCATGTTCTTAAATGTTGTATGTGAGGCACTACGGATGGAAACTAGCTCAAAGCTAAAATCCGGCATGTTTACGTTTTTAAAGCATTATTTGTTTTAAATGTTCATCAATGTGCACTGTCCCTCTTCAAATAAACGATTAAATGAAAATGAAAAAAATTATTCTACATTTCCTCTTAAAACTCATAAACCCACCAAAGCAGATTGACTAGCAGTTGGCTGGGAATTACATTATAGTTTAGATTTATTGGTTTTGTCTTTTTATGCTTGACAAAAAATGATATTATACATTTACTATCAACATAATTTAAACACGTGGAAGAGCTTTTCGGTTTCACATGGTGGACATATCTCTTCATAATAAACATAACCAATTACGTTTATTCCTCAAATCTCATCATCTAGAAAAGCCTTGTACAAAGGCAAACTCGTCTGTGGTTCAATTTAAAAAAGAATAAGATTGGTTGAATCACTAAACAGCTGCAATGACGTCTTTACCTTCTACCATGTTGTTTAACAGCAGGTGTGACATCTGAAGTAGGCTGTGTGTAGCCACACTTTCTGGCGTTCAGTGTGTATGTGTAAGTACAGATCTCTATTATATGTTGACTTCACAGTGTGCACGCATGTGTCTGCAATAGTGATGCTTAGCTGAGTCTCTTATTGTATGTCTCATGAGTTAAGCTGCAACAATGAGTATGCTTTAATAAAATAATGATTATTGTGTTGTTAAATGAAAACACCATTTTGAAAACTGCTCAGTCTGTGATATTTAGCAGATTTGTTTATACCATTCAAATGTTTTGGTAAAGCAAAATGGACCATTCAAAATTGTAATACATTGTGATGAGGCGATAAAATTATTCTCAGCCCTACTTTTCCTATTTTTCATGCTTTGACATGTGTCAGTACTCTTGTGACATGGTGTAGCAGGGCTCATTTTATGGCCCAAAAAACAATCCCTATATGATGCAAGAATGAAGTGAGCAAAAGCAAGAAATATCCACTGTGGCCTTAAGCCTTCTTATTATTATACTAAGCAAAAAATTATTAGACTAACTTCGATAAAACTATAATCAGATGACAAAGTATGAAACAAGCAATTTTCATCCTGATGACTGCACCGCCAGCTGTTGATTTTGAATGGTTAACGGTTCAATTTGTAGAAGATACCAACAAATCTCTTGGTGGATACAAGCATGTCAGGCTCATAAAGGAAGTTATGAAATGGACAAGTGTGTATGTGTGTCTGCTTATTTATTTCTGCATGTCTGAAATTGGTTTTTCTCCCTCACTAATAAAATGTGCCTGATGTCTTATGAGGTCTGAGAGACACACCGTGACTCACTAACACATGGTCCCTAAACTGAGACAGCTTTAAGTGGCTTCATCTTCTGCTCACTTTCCGTCTCCTTCACTTTCTCTCCAGCCTGTGTTCATGTCTCAATCTTACTTTTTAACTTTGTCCTCCCTCCCTGCCTGTCCGTCCTACAGGTATTTAATTGTAACTACCTGTACTTACCTCAGTGTGCCTTCTGGTCTCTCCCCACTGGTATTCCAGAGCCAATTATGTTGTTATTAAAAAATATACCCGATCCAATCAACAGCTAATTAACTAGCTAATGGGAGAATAATGACCCAGGCTGAGAGCTCCAGAAGATATGGATTGAGAACTGAAGGGAGTGCAGAGCTGTGAGGAGTGTTAGGGGAGAGCTGGGCTGCAAATGGAAAAGTCCAATAAGGTGTGTGGTGGAGCAGGTGGAGAGGAGGAGAAAATGATCGGTTGATGACAGACTGTGATGAAAGCAGATATTGATGAAGTCACTGACAGACGTGCCCTGCTGCTCGTCCAGCTGTTACCTGAGCCAGAGGCAGCACAGCTGGGGACGAGGCAGCAGGGAGGAATGTCAAACTATATCTTGGTGGCAGATGATGGGGTGAAGTGCAGAGGACATGTCATGCACTTCCAGTGTCAGCTATTCTTAAAATATTTCAACATGTGCTTGAATTAATTATTCAAAATGTGGAGAGATGTGATCACTCTCCTGCCTAAAGTTAGATTAGAATATAGATACCAGTCTGAGGTCTGTCACTAAATACGAACTTGACACGGGGAAGATCATTCACATGTCTAATGGCAAACTACTCATTTAAATTCGAGTAGGACCCAGATGAGGGTGTTGCACTTTTTCTTTGTACATGTGATGTTTCGGTGTTGTTGTTTTTTGTTTTGTTTCTTTCCGTTAACTGTCAAGTGAGAACTAAGTATTTTTTGTAGTAAGTTTTCTTGTTTCTCTTATTATCCTATGATACTGTGTGAATAAGAAAATATGAAGGACAGACCATCTATTTCCATTTTGTTTAGAAAGGGGCAGGTAACATAAGATTATTTTGTTCTCCCTGCTCCTTTTCGGTCAATGGTGTCTTAATAGAGACATGTTTTGTAAACAATTATTATACATTAAGTTGTGCATACCATGAACGGAACAAATAAAAATGAAAATGCTATTTTCATTGTTGAAGATATTTTGTTTTCATATCATTGGTTAGTTGGTTCCTCGGTTGTTGTTGTTTTTGTAGTAGAATATGCCTGAGATTTTTTTAATAGGTATGCACCTAGCCGGAAAAAAAGTGTGATAGCGATCCAGATTTTAGTTTTTTATAAAGACGAATAATTTAAACAGTGTTCACATTTCAAACAAAAGAATATACATACAAAATCAGGACAGAATAACTGTTTTCATATTATAAATGTTTTATGTTTTCAATGTTAACTAATGAATGCTGGATTTTCTGTATTTTCGAGCTAAACTCCTTGGTTGCGATTAAGGCATCTCTCACTTCTAAATTACATAATAATTCTTAAAATATTGTTACATCCTTGTGACAAAATGTTGGACAGCTTGAAGGAGAACTTGACTATGAGCCAGACATTACCGCTCAACATCAGCAGACAACCTCACTAATGCTCTCGTGGCTGAGTTGGAGCAGATCTCTGCAGCCAGGTTTCAAAATCTCATAGAAAACCTTCCGGGGAGTGTGGAGACTTTGTTTGAAATCAGCCTGTAGTTTTGTCAACACACGACACACAAAAACAGAGATTACTCCACTATTTGTAAAGGTCACAAAATTATGATAAATGAGACGGGATACATATGAAAAACTTTTAGTATCTGTGTGTTCCTCCACGTTAGCCTGCTTCCCTTTGCTTTCATTCTGCCTCTAATACGATAATGACATTTTCTGTTCGGTTTCTATCAACATCACTCACACTAATCACTGCTACTTCCTGCCTCAGCACTGAGGAGATCTAAAGTGCCTGTCTCTCTCTCTCTCTCTCTCTCTCTCTCTCTCTCTCTCTCTCTCTCTCTCTCTCTCTCTCTCTCTCTCTCTCTCTCTCTCTCTCTCTCTCTCTCTCTCTCTCTCTCTCTCTCTCTCTCTCTCGACAGGTGGAGGAGATCCGGGGTTTTATTGAGTCTCTGGCAGAGAAAGTTGAGGAGGTGAAGAGGAATCACAGCGCCATCCTCGCTTCACCCAACCCAGATGAGAGTAAGGCTGTTTTTTCAATTTTGTATACAGTTTATTCTTGTTTTATTACCTCAAACATAATTCACTCAAGTTCATGCAAAATACTGTAAACTGGCTCCTCCACTGGTTACACAAATAAATCCAATTCTCAGTTGGATAGAAGTCTATAAAACAAATTACGCTAAGTCTCGATGTATTACCTCAGTAAAAATTTCCACAAGTTTCAAGTATTTTTCAATACAGCTTGATGTTTATTTTAATTGTATTGTCTAATTGACAGTTAATACAGCAAGGTAAGTATTAGGGCGTGGCCTAGTCTTTTCAACAGCAACCTGTCAATCAGAATAGAGGCATAGCAATGCATATCCTTCTGCAGCTCCATTTCACAATATTGTCACAGTTATCCTTCAAAAACAAATTGTAAACAGCTAAGATTCATTTATTTCAAAGAGAGAAACATTTCTACATTCTAAAAAAAAAATGAAAACGAAAAGCAATTTGTCATAGAAGCAAAAGGCCTGCCTGTTGACTGTTGAGAGCCATCATTTCCCACTAATCAGTGCTCTCTGTCCTTTTGAGCGTTTTAGGCTCTCACTGTGAAATCTCTTACACCCTTGTCCATTTTCTCCACTTTTCTGTTCCTCTTCATTGCTTCTAAGTCCTGTACCTCTTAGCCTGCCATGAACACCATCGCCCATTCCCTTTTCCTCTCCTTGATTCTCTACTTGCACAAACCTGAAAAAGCATCGATCCGCTTGCAGCAGCGAGCATAAAATGAGCTCTTTAACTAGTCGTTGTGTGCAGATGACACACAGAGGGGTGCAAGGTGCTGCATTCAAGATACAAATTCTTCCACAGGTTTCTTCCTTTGTGGCTGAAATCGATGCTCAGGGTATGTGTGCCTGTGCCTGAGAAATGCGCAAAGCAAATTTAAATGTCATGGTCGTTCATTACACAGAGGTCAGCGTGTTTTTCGCTGTCTGCCGGTTGCTTTGTGATCACTGACGGGGACTGGAGTTATCTGAATACCTTCATCAAGGACCCTATCTCATGAGCAGCATTTGATGTTGTGTATGTGTGCTTGTGCAGTATGTGTGTTCAGCTCTTCCTCTTATACATCTAATTTATATACCAATTTGCTTCATTTTTTGTTTGGAAACATAATGCGCCCCAGATACATTTTTAATCAAGCAATGAAGTTGGGGATTTTTATTTCTAAATTGTAAGAAAGAATTTTTTGCATAGTATATGTATCTGATATTAGCTCACTGTCAATGCTTTTCTGGACAATATCCACAAATAAAGCATGGTTTATGTTGTAAGGCAAGTCAATCAGAGAGAAAGTCAGGAGATCACCATCGTGATTGATTTCCTGGGCATCATGAATACCTGTAACACATTTCATTGAAAACTGTCCAATAGCTGTCAAGATATTTCACTGATTACACAAATGCATCACTGACTTGCTCTGTGGGCCAAATCAAACCAATACGCTTATGCCTACATCTTTGATTTGGTACAGTAGGAGAATAGCAGCAATGCGCCAGTTTCTTCCAAAAAAATGGTAGACGTTGGAAAAAAGGTATTTAAATAAATAGAGTTCCTAGAAATCAGATTTTTTGCAGGCAATCAGAGCTTTGCAGTGCTGTCGTTTGTAGATTTGTGTGTAAAGTGTCTGTCCCTGTGACTGCTGTCGTAACAGTGACCTTTCTGTGCGTCAGCCTCCAATGGAGTGTGTCACCAAAACTAATTGCACAATGACATTTTAATGTGAAGTCTAATTTGCTTTTAGATGTGCACTGATTCATTTTTGTATTGAAAATGTTACGCATATCAAAGACCAGTGTGGTCTTTCATCATTTTGATATGAATTCTGTTGTTTTATTGCTTTTTCAGTCGGTTGTTTTGCAATATAAAGTCTGGCATTATTGCATGTTCCTCCCTGTGGTGAGAGGAGTCTGTTCTGTTTCTGTTTCCCTTACCAGACAGAACTTGAGTGTCTTCCGCTTTTCCTCTTCTAGCACAAGTATTTTTCTCACGGTTTCAAATCTTAATCCTTCTCTTCTCAGTCTTTATCTGAAATAGGCGCTGAGACTTTAAGTGCGTTACAACTCAGCGTAAAATTGTACGCCGGTTAACCTTGTGTTTCTGTCACGGTTTCATAATCACATCACATCTCTCCAGCCACCACTCACCTGGCCATCTTTACCACCCGACCACCACCACAACCTCCTCTTACTCCCAAAGACATTCCCTGGTCATCTCCAGTAAACACACACACACACACACACACACACACACACACACACACACACACACACACACACACACACACACACACACACACACACACACACACACACACACACACACACACACACACAGACACACACACACACACACACACACACACACACACACACACACACACACACACACACACACACACTGACACGTATGCAGCCACCCATATGTAATATTACCTTTGCATCTGCATTACACATTATCTTATAATAGTTAACCCACTCCTAGAGCAAAGCAGATTTCCACCGGGGAATTGCAATATACAGTGTGTGTATTTGTGTCTGTGTGTGAGTGCTTGTTTTTACTTAGTGGGTGTTAAGGATGTTGTGTGTTTGTGTGGGCTGTGGGCTGTGGGCGGTGCGCTGCATCTCTGAACAGTAGTACGTTCAGTAATGATGATAGATTAGGTAATAGCCATCAGGTCATAATGGGTATTGAACCTGTGTTTCCTCCATGAGCAAATTCCTCTAATGCAGGAAGGGAAGAGACGATTGCAATTTATTTTTAGAAGCATGATTGAATTCACATGGGCCATTAAATAATTGCAGTATTTGTTTCGTTTTCTAGCATTGTTTATTAGCTTTGTGCCGCTCGTTATTTTGATGGATGAGCCTGTTCTTGATAGATTTCACAATGAAAGGCCAAAAGTCAGTGATGATTGCTTCTCCTGCTGGAGCATCAGTGACCTTTACGCTCAGCTTTTCCTTTGAGAGTGTGAGGATTATATATAAAATTAAATGAGACGTTTAGACGTTTGATGGCTGGGTACGGCTAATCGCCTTTAGCTGTCTTTTCCCTTCTCTCTTCACCTTAATGATAGGATTAGGTTGACTTCTACTGTCCAGCCTGTGTTGATATTGTATCTGCCAATATCTGCCATTAATACTTCTATACAAGGTGTTTGGCTGGGAGTTGTGTGTGTGTGTGTGTGTTTGTTTCTTTCTGTTTTGTCTTTCCTCTGAATTTAATGTAGTCTTGTAAGCCCATGTGGGTTTGGTGTATGTCACTAGAGTAAAAATACTCACCCATAAGAACTGTTTTTGCTTCATGAGACAGTTCAAGGTTCAAGGTTCAAGGCTTTTATTTGTCATACGCACATAGCTACAGTGTAGTTATGTCGATGAAAATCTTGTGGCTGGGGTGATGGGGGTCTTTTATAATCCGGAGGGATTTCTTCCTGAGGCGCTGGGAGTAAAGGTCCTCCATGGATGGCAGCTCCGTCCTGGTGATGTGCTGTGCAGTTTTCACCACCCTCTGTAAAGCCTTACGATTGAGGACGGTGCAGCTGCCGTACCAGGCCGTGATGCAGCCAGTCAGGATACTCTCTATGGTGCACCTGTGGAAGTTGCAGAGTATCCTGGAGTCCATGTTGAACCTCCTCAGCCTGCGGAGGAAGAAGAGCCGCTATCGAGCTCTTTTGGTGGTGGTGTGAAGAGTCCATGTCAGGTCCTCAGTGATGTAGACACCGAGGAACCTGAAGCTGCTGACTCTCTCCACCGTAGTCCCATTGATAGCGATGGGGGCGTGTCCCTCTCTCTGCTGCTTCCTGTAATCCACAATCAGCTCCTTTGTTTTGCTGACGTTGAGATGGAGGTTGTTATCCTGGCACCAAGGTGTCGCCGTCGGTGATCTGGCCGATGACGGTCGTGTCGTCAGCAAACTTCACAATGGTGTTGGAGCTGTGTGTGGCCAGGCAGTCGTATGTGAACAGGGACATACCACCATAGTCCATAGTCCATGTCCAAGTGTACATTGTTAAGCAGTAATAATAGTCAAAGCCAGAGAATCTGGGCTATTGTTATAAATAATGTTGTATCGTTTGTGAAAGGCAAAAGGGAATTTAGAAGTGTTTGATCATCTTACACTGAGTTTATGGTGTTATTTTAAAAACTACTGGGAATAATTAGTGAACAAAAGCACAAAACTACAATTTTCCCAACTAAATTCCAGTTAATTAATAACAAAAACAAGATAATCCGTCCACGTAATTACATCTCACACATAAACATGACAATACAATCACACTAAGGGGAAATTCTCTGTTCTACCACCAGCCTAACATGTATGTCTTTGGACTGTTGGAGGAAACCTGAGAAGTGATCATGAAACATTGATCCGGCTGCACTTAATGCTCTTCCTGTTTTGTACATTAAAACAATTTGAGACGAGCAGCTTGGAGCAATACTTGGCACTGCTGTCTATGTTACCTAGAGGAGGTAAAAATCAATGCAAAACTAACTGAAAACCAGAGGGAATTTAAATGTGTGTTTTCTCTTAGCACTTCTGACTGCTGAGTGTTGGATCGTCTCCAACTGCTGCCGGCTAGAAAATAAGTCTACAATGTAAACTGAGCAGCTCAATGTGGCTTGTCGCAAACAAAGAAGAAAAATGTAATGTTCATTTTCTTTTGTTTGTATAATATTCCATTTTCACATCAGCATTTTCACTCTGGACCAGTCAACTGCAATTCCAGTTGTTTACCTAATACATGTTTGAGTATAAAGTACAAATACTCAGTTTGAATTGTTGCTGATCTAATTCAAAGTTGCAAAATGTACTTAATATTTTTGTTAAATTAAATGAAGAGAATCTGCTCCTTAACACTGAGAGTTTATTTAACAACATTTCTCAGTCTGTTTTTCCAACCACTTAGTGTGTGTGCCCTCTGACATCTCCTGCCTCCAGTTTCTAAAGAGCATCCTTACTCTGACTCTTAAAAGTCCTCAACTTGCAGCTCTGGAGAAGCTTGTTTTAATTGCAGCCTGTGAGTGTTACTATTTCTAGTATCAGATTTTGGCCGAGTGTGCTCCCACCCTCGCAGCGCTGTTTGCCAGAGCTCCTCCACCCTCACCCAACATTTGAAAGTGTTTTAAAGCTCTCTGAATTCCCTTAGTTCTTCTTAAAGAATATTATTTCTTTGTTTCTCTCCTTTATTGCTTTCTCTATTATCGCTTACATCTCTCTTTCTTAATTTCTGAAATGGTGCGCTGTTATAGCCGTTGAAGACACTCATTTATACTGTGGAATAATAGTATCCCTCTTAAAGGGAGGTTAATAGGATGTCAAGGCCAAGGGCACACACACACACACACACACACACACACACACACACACACACACACACACACACACACACACACACACACAATTAAGCATATATAACGGAGGTCAAATCTAAAAAGATAAATGTGGCCCTGTCCTCTTGACTCCTGAACCAGCGGGCAGTAAGGTCATGCGGTGGTAATGCTCTGATCTTGATGGAAATGTCAAGTGTTGGGAGGCAGGGGAGGTTTCAGAGTGACGGTAACACTCACAGTTAACCTGTTAACGTGTCTGAAGATGTTGCAGGAGAAAGAGATGGACCAGACTGTTAGACAAAGACTTAAACATGTACAACGCCCTCATCTGTTCTTGAGTTGTGCCCAAATAAATATATCAGTTGCAGACACTATGACAACAAAATATATTGGTCTATTGAATTTCTAAGTTGATTCTTGATGAATAAAAGGTTAACACATTTGCATGACAGCTTCCCAACACCTTTTACTTTACGTCTGACAGTGGATCAAGGTGTCAGGCTTCATTAAATATTCATTTCTCCTTGTTTACCACTATAAGGGAAACCATGTGTTTGAACAAAATCATATGACTATACGGACTATACCAAGCACTGGTAAATTACAACAATTTACAACACTAAAAACATCAAAACATAATCAAGTTTGTTGGAATAATAATGGCAACTTTGAAGTGACTACTGAATATTTATTTGTCCTTTTTTGCTCATTTGTGTATTTATTCACTATTCGTCATAGAAAATGAGTAAAATCTGAAGTCTAAACGGTCATTGTAGGTTAGTGTAGTGTTTTGTATGGCATTTACATTTGATCTCTGCTGTCAGTTTGTCATTACCTGAGTTCATCCTGTATTCCTGCAGCAAGGCAAATATCAGTAATGTTTGAGGGATGAGCTCACATTTTGTCTCTCCGAAACATCAGACAACTGGACTCTAGACGATCAATAAGCGGTGCAAACACTGGTAATATATTTACAGAGAGAGCAGAGGGAGGAAAAGAGAGGTAGCGAGATGAAGAAAAAGATAAATGGCAGCAATTCCCCCTGAGATAGAGTGGAGGAAACAGAAGTGGCCTGGTGTCTTGTCAGTGTCAAGGTACACACACACACACACACACACACACACACACACACACACACACACACGCACGTTGTGTCAATATCATAATAGACCGCCTGATGATTGAGACAGGCAAGAGGAAACCCAGATGGTGTTCTTATACAGGAGGTAGCTTTTAAGGTACAGGACAATAAAAGCTGCCACTGTAGAACCAAGGCTGGTGTCGGGTCGATGCTAAAGGGGTTGGCAAGAACTACCAGGATGTTCATCTTTATAATCTCAGATATATACTGCGGTCTGATGTAGGTGCCATCTTGATAAGTAGACATGTTGGCTGATTTTAGTCCACGTGAAATCAGATGTCTGCAAACAAATACCAGTACAGTATACTCACTTAGTTGGCATATCCACCACGCTAGCTGTGATTATTGTGAAAAGTACACCAAAGTACTCCGGTGTGAACGCACCTATAATGGGACTGATATGCAGTATAAGGTGCAGGTTAAAGGAACAGTTTGAAATCATGGGAAGTATGCTTATTCATTTTCTTGCCCCTCTTGTGTCTGTACTTCAGATATAAACCCAGCAGCCAACTAACTTGGCTTAGCCTAACATTGAACATTAAAATTCATTCATGCTTTTCAGTGAGTGGCTCATTCATTAGTGTTAAGTGCAGCAATTATAACACTTTGCTGTGGGTTGATTTCCCAAAGATGTAATGCTCATGTGCTTGTACTAAAGGGATTGGGTCTCCTGTCTTGTTACTGCTGCAATTCTTTGTTAGCTGAGCCTTTTCAATCAAATGTCAACCATCTCCTATCGGTCAGCTTTGTGACTTCAGTGTCCTTGGTTGGAATTGGGAAGTGTTACATTAGCTTGTCTCTGTTTGATCTGCTTTGGTTCTCTGAATTGTTGTCATTTGGTCTGATCTTGTATGGGCAAAAAAGCTAATTGAAATTGTTTCCAGTTTAGTGCCAACTCCCGGGATGATTGAAGACGCCTGCAGTGTAATCATCTAACTATCAGTTACTAATATTATTTAGTTAGTCATTATTACTAGTTTTAAGTCCTTTTGGGGACCTTTGTTGCATTTCAAGGATAAGTCTGGTGTTTCATATATTTTCATATTGTAAAAGAAATAATATCCTAAAACAAACAACGGCTGTCAGCGTTTTTTATCCCCGAGCAAATTGGTTCTCACAGACGACACAAACCTTTTAAAAGTGTCACAAGATGGTTATTTTATTCTTTTAAAGGCTGGATAATTTCCATAAACAGACAAGCAATTTGTCTTATTTTCTGGAACACCATTTATTTTTACCCTTCTTCTAGCTTTTGCATTTCCTGCATTTCTTCCTGCTTATAGCAAATCTTTCCCTCTGCCACTTTGAAACAATCTGATGCTAGTGAGAGGACCGACTGCACACATCGCCATAGCAACACAGTCTTAATGATGGCAACAAGCGCGACCTGAAGATTTCATTTGAGAGCGTCTGGGAGAGGGATGGAGTGTGAAGCCACAGCTCAATTGACTCCTCAGTTGTGCCCTCTAATATGGTTTCCTCTCACTTCTTCCTCTACTTATTAATCAGTGTCAGCTCTCTTCCTCTTTTTCAACGGACAATAATGAGGCTGAATCGACACTTGATCGCGCCGGTTGGCCTCGCCTGTTTGGTAACCACCATGGTGAAATCTAATCTAACTCCTTAACACACATAAACCACAAACCATAGCTTCACACACGGCCCCAAACTGCGCTCAGTGTTTAAGTCATTATCTCTGAGATGCTGGTGCTGCTGACCTCATGGAGCGGGTTACCAGAGGTTGCTATGGTTACACAGAAAAGAGGGCGACACTTCCCCTTAAAGGTGTATCTGAAGTGGAAGCAAAGATGAACATCTAAAGTAGGATATGATTAAAAAAAAATCCAAATGAAAGATAGCAGTTTGCGTTCCTAGACAGATCATCTTTGATCTGTAAAGCAAAAAAAACACACACACACACACACACACACACACACACACACACACACACACACACACACACACACACACACACACACACACACACACACACACACACACACACACACCAGAGCTTATTTTGCCCTCAGGACCTCAGCCCACCTCTTCAGCTCAGTCTTTGACCCTGACTATTTCTCTGCATTGGGGAATGTATTAAAATATATGCTAAGCATATTGTAGTTTAGCTGGAGGCTCTCAAACCGTAGTCCACAAACCAATTGGTAAAGCGAGATTGCTACGTCCACTTCTTAGTAAATGTTAAGATATGTTTCTAAGTCTTTTTTTCTTGACCCTTGTTCGTGCATTACATTCACAGAAATGTGTATTACATCACATGAGTCAGGAACCTCTTTTGAACATCATCTCTCCTTTCTGTCACCTAATTTCCTATCATCTCTTGACTGATAAAAAAAAAAGAGAAACATAAATGCCTGCCTATGCTCCAGCTATCTTACATTAACCTTTATTCAGCCGGGCATGACACGTTGGAAGTTATCAGTAAACACACGATGTCTACCACTTTGTTCCTCTGAGCTGGATGTACCACAGGCTGATGTTAGCTGATATGGTTGCAGTTTGTTTGACAGCAAAATAAACCTTTGTAATACTTTGCCAAACATTTTGTAATAGGTGCTCTACCTCCACTGAGCTGTTATATTTGTATGTTATCATTTCACATGATTTATCCCAGTGAGCGTTTGGTGTAAGCTGCTGATTAGGATTCATCAGACATACACTATTAAATGTGCGTAAAATGATGCCTTATTATATTAGTGGATCCTCCACTAATTGTCTGTCAGTGTTTTAAAATACAAAACATGCTTTTCTGATAAGAATATACTTCTTATTTATTACAAAGTGTTTGCAAATATTTCATAAACATCTAGTAGCAATTTAAGTTTTTCTTACGCAATGTATAAAATAATCCATTGAGGTTTTGTCTGTTATGAGATGCAGATGTTTGCGTTCTGTTCCAGTTTAGGGCTACTTCCAGTCTATTGTTAATCGTTATGATGTATGCAGCTTTAAAGAAGCAGGTAGCACACAAAAACAAACTCATTATAAAAAAGTACTTCAGGCAGTTTTGGTTTGATTTAATAGTTAGATTGAGTAGACCATATTTTATGACTTCTGTCTTCCTGGGGTTATTTAACATATGGAGATTTGTTTTTTTTATGGCATTAAGATTTTAAATGACTTTCTCACTGTTAATGTACTCAAATGGCTATCAGTGCTCCAGGGTAAAGGGGGGAGAGAGAGGGAGTGTGTTGAAGCTATTTTCTCTTGTTCTTCTCTATTTCCAGACTCTATGTAGTAAAAACTAGATGCGTAACAACTTACTTTACCAATGTTTTACATTAATGTAAATATATCTTTATAAGAAAGGTTGTTCTGTAATGCTCTTTTATTGGTTTGTAACTTTAACAAATGTTGACACACTCTGTATGAATGCTTAATAGAGGTGGCTAAAGGGATGAGAGGGATGAAAGTGACCTACTAAACCTAAAAAAAAGATTATCTCTCATCCTCTGATCTAATTTTCTATGCAATTACAAAAGACAATCTTTAACTGATGATAAAGACCAGCCTCATTTAATAAAATGGGTTTACTGCAAATTAGCATGACCTAAAAAATCTGATAAAAATGTGTTTTCGGTGAAATCCCCCATGTGTAACAATCTGAAGTGTCTGTGAAATATGATTATGAAACTGTTGGTTTGGCAGTAGCTGTAATAAGCGACAGAAGGGAGAAAAGATTAAAAGGAAACTTCAGTTCGTCATAAGCAACATGGCAGCGTGAAGTGACAGTCACCCTATCTTTCAGAGCTGCTGCCTTTTGAAGCTTGCACTGATGAGAAGAACCGTCTATACTGTATGTGCACAAACGTGGAAGATACGTTGTTTGTGATAAACAATCACTGACCAAAAAAAGAGAAGCCCCAAATAGAGCTTCTGCTGCGACGTGCCTCTGCGTTTATACTTGAGGTTTTTACTTATTATGAAATCGTTTTTTGACATATTCTGGCTACACTAGTAATGCTTAAGAAGCACAGCATTGAAACTCAAACGTTATAAATCATGCAACACAGCCAATAAAGAAAAACAGCAAATGTCAGAAGCTGGAAGCAGCACATTATGATACATTTAGTTGTTAGCATTTGAACCCCCTGGAAAAAAACAGTTTCCATTTAGAAAACTGTCAATACTGTATGTCTTGTTCAAGGAGAATGGTAATCATTGAAATCTGCACAACTTTGTCTCCTGTTGTAACAATGCCTGCATCCTGTTGTTGCCGAGGTGGTGCTGCAGTCCGTCGTGATTTAAGTAATTCCTCTACTTACTAAAATAGCAAATCTTACTTGTCAGCACCCACATGTACCCATCAACCCACATGAGTTGTATTATGTCTCCAGGGTGTGGGCCTAGATGGAAAGAGGACAGTGGACTGTGGAAGTGAAGGATGCTGGTATTCTAAATAAAAAGCACAAAGGAGTGCAAGACATGCAGAGATATACTGAAGCTGATGATTTGCTGTTAGTCTCTGTTCAGAGTGACATTTAGAGTTATTTCTTGTGGCAGTATTGATTCTGCCTCTGTGAAAATGGCTGGTTTGTGTGAGTTAGTTAAATCCACAAATCTCTCCTCTCTCTGTTCTGTCCTCTTTCCCTAGAAACCAAGGCGGAGCTGGAGGATCTCATGGCAGACATCAAGAAGTTGGCCAACAAAATACGCTCCAAATTAAAGAGTGAGTATATATAATTATTCTGTTTTCAATTGCTGAAGCTAACGTAAAATAGTATGTTCAGTAGTTAATGAGTTGCATCTGGACTTCTCAGCGTGAGCCAGCTCCATACAGACTCCGTACACATTTTTACTTCAAAATACTCCCCCATAACTCTTCCCAAGTTAATTTTAGACCAGGAGCTTTGACGTTTGGCAAAATAGATTAAGTATCTCTTCTTCAATTTTCACCCAGAGGTGGTATATCACTTTTTAGAGTAATCTAATATCTAAGATTCTAAGGTATGTAAGAGGGTCTCCAGCTATATTTTGCAGAGTAAAACTTAGTACATACAGAGATGCTTTGTGAGATATAAATGATTTTACAATACATAGATATAGGGAGGTTCCTACCACCAAAGTTGAACATTAATCGACAGAAACTTAATCCACTACTTCTTTCATGAGTGTTTCATAATGAAATCACAAGGGGTAACAATAGAGAGACAGGGAACTGTAGCTTCTGACAGTTAGCATACAACCTCAGTTAAACTCAGTGAAGAGTCTGACTTGCTTCAGAGGTGGTGGATGTGGTTCATATGCATGGACACACTTTTGTTCACACTGGTGTGCAAACGTAACACACTAATGTTACGATAACATACTGTGTGCAGGCCTAATGGATGAAGCTGGTCTGAGATCTTACTCCTTGACATACTTATAGTGTACAGTGTTGTGTGTATGTGCCTACAATTCTGACGCATGTTTCTCTTTCTCCTTTTTCTTTTGGCATATACCAAGAGTTTACCATATTCAAAAGCAAAGCTTCTGTCAATCACATAACCTTGTTTTCCATTGCCCAAAACTCTCTCCTGTGCCTCCCTAACAGGCTCAGTTGTCAAAGAATAGAGGTCAGGGATAAAAGATCTGTATACAGTATGTTTCAGGGAAGTAGAGCATAACGTGATGAGAAAGGGCTAGAAGATAATAGCCCCTTTCTCTCCTACTGCGGGACTAAAGCCATATATAAACACACTCGCACAGTTTCATATGCTCATACATGTACAGTGGTACACACAAGTGCTATCAATCAGAGCAGGCTCTGCATCACAGGCCTCTGACGGAGCCACTCCACTCCACATCAGTTGTTGCCACAGGTTACCTTAGTGTGCGTGCGTACGTGCGTGCGTAACTACATCCTGGGATAGATCCTCAAGAGGGACTCACGTCATTTACTGTACCTTTTGCCTTGAGATCATTTTCGATCTACGTCATGGATTCAGTGAGTTAATTTACATTTTGGGGTAGTTTCAGACATGTGAACATTAGCAAAAGGGACACCCTCAAATTGCTTCAGAAGTTTTTTGACTTACAGAAAGGTCATGTAAGAGTACAAAGCTCCTTTTTCAATTGAAACATTTGAATTTAAAACTTTTTCTAAAAATACTTGTTACTTATAATGTGTGTTGAGAGTACAAACTAACTACATTTTCAGTAGGGTTTGAATACACTCAGGTTGTAGGTGAGATGAGCCTGAATCTATGAAGACACAGATTCAACAAGATCAACGGGTGGCTTTAATAATTCCCACAAATGTTTTGGCAACATTTCAATGTTACAAATAATTTAGATTTGACTTTGTTTTCATAGTACAGAGAGGAGGTACTGACACAATCAAATGCAGTTTATCTAGATATGAATATGCTAAAAAAATAATAGTAACCCAATTATTTATGACAAAGAACATTATTGTCCGAGAAGAAGGCGGTTGCTTTATTGCTATGTTAAACTAAACAATGTGGATATTAATTGTAAGTAAACATATTGACTATATGCTCAGGCTGTTTGCAGACAGGGAGGCGTACAGTAGGTTCACTCAGAGCTGCAGGTGTACACATCTCACAATAAGGGTCTGATGATGAAAAATGTGCAGGAGCTGGTACAGCCGTCTCATCCCAGTTAAAATGACAGTAAAACTGGAATGTAAATGAGCAGGCATTACATCTCTGTATAATTCACATTCAATTGATGATTGCTTCACATGGCCTCACATTGACAGTCTTGAATGTACGCTATTATTCTGGCAGTGGCTCCTCTTCAATTACTTGCTGAGGTGTGAATGTAAGGCAGTAGTAAGGAAAGTGCTGTTCAAGCAGCCATGTGTTGAATTAGAAATTGGTTAGTTTCTACAAAAAAAAACGGTATATTTGTATTTGATCTTACAGTATAATGTATCCATATATTTACATTTCTGTATCATCTTTTTTCTTAGATTCGTACTTTTATATGTGAATTTCTTTAATACATTTTGTTGAGGGAGCCTGACATCCAAAAGTATTGCCAACGAGGCTAATCTGTATCTGATGTGCATATATAAAATAACTACAAGCTAGATACTAAGATATCTGAAAAACAATTAAGGATTTTTATTACTTACTGAGAGTTATTACTTATTTTAGATTAAAAATTGTTTTTTAATCTCAGTAATCCTAAATCCTAAAACTCTAAGGACACTAAAATCATCAGTGCAGTTTGTTTCATACGACACTTTTATTTGGTTTAGTGTAATGAACCTCTAAAGACAACTAACAAGACTGCAGTCATAATGTTTTATTTCATCTTTTTGTTAATTTTAAAAGAGAGCACTCTCGCTGATAATGAATGCACATTTTATTGTATCTTTGCAGGTATCCAACAATCCATTGAGCAAGAAGAAAGTCAGAACAAGTCATCAGCTGACCTGAGGATACGCAAGACGCAGGTACAGTTCAATTAAACGTACTTTACACTTATTTTTGCTTGCCAACATCTGCTTGGAACTGTTTCACTGCAGCTCCTCCATATTCCTCTCGCCTTTTAGCATGCTCACTGACTGCTTTGAGTTTAATTAATTGTGTCACTTCAGTGGGAACACACTATACTGTATACATAAAACTGACTCAGAATAGTACTGTAGTATGTATTAGGGACACACTGACACTGAATGTCATTGTATGTTTGCACCTGCTGCTCATCGGTTCATTTACAATTCAAAGTACTTATTAAGTCGGTGTGTGATGCTGTTGTTCCTCGCTGTGTCTCCAGCACTCCACACTGTCTCGTAAGTTTGTCGAGGTGATGTCAGAGTACAACACCACCCAGTCGGATTACAGGGAGCGCTGCAAGGGACGCATTCAGAGACAGCTGGAGATCAGTGAGTAGACGTGGGAGACTAAACCCTCCACCACCCTCATACTGACTGCACTCGTGATAACACTGTGAGAATCACACATCTGCATCTCTTCCCAGTCATAGTGTTGCAGTTTTCTAGTTTGTATCAAAACTCATGTGGATTTAGATATTCGTGCCAAAAGCGAGGTGTTATGCATATTTTTCTGAATTATTTTTCTACTTTCTATCGTCCCATTCTTTTAAACATGATATCTTGGAAAGGAAATGTCTTAATATAAAACACATTTTCCAATAACCTTAAGCTTACGGAGGCACTAAATAGATAATAGATCAACGCCACTGGGACTTCACCAACTGGTTTTTGGCCTTAACTCAATAAGTCATATGCTAATTAGGATAATTTCACACAAATCTCTAATAGGATAAAATGATGAATTCATGACATTTTGAACTGACATGACTATAAAATGTAAATGTACTATTTGGTTAAGGCTTACAAGCGTGATCTACCATATGACAAACCTTCAATGAGGCAGCCACTTTAAATGGGCTGACATTTTTAATCAGCTTGGGTCATTTCTGTCCAAAACAGCTGTTCATTTTCATATTTCTCTTTCAACTATTGTGTTAAGTCTGTCTACCTGATATGTCTAAAGATATGCCAGTACTGCTATATACTATGTATACATTTGTGATTGATGTAATAAGTTTCTATGACTGGAATTATAGACATGCAAACTACTGCAGCTCATAATATTAACAACATAATTGATCAGATTCATGTGGTGCTGTAGTCCCTAAACTGCTTAAGTAAGCCTTTCATTTATTTCTATTTTTAAAGTCTTTGCTTTGTGAATTCTGGCATGAAAAAACGTAACCAGCACAACCTTCTGCTAGCGTCATAAACACTTCCCACACATTGTCTTGATAATTCTGTTGGTAAACGCTTTTTCAACAGTCTAAGTAAGCTTAAATGAATTGACACCATCCACTCTACTGGGTATTTGTGCAGTTGGAATTATAAAACCACATGTTCCCCATCGTCTTCTGCAATCTTGTTACCTACAGTTTGTTGCATTTATTATTAATGAAAAAAGAGGCTTTAACGTGGTTTGTAAAAAGGTATTTACCTCAGTTCCAGGCCTTTATTGTCCCCAAGGGGACATTTGTCTGACAGGAAAGTATAACAAAGAACACAGACCATAACATCTCATAAATATGTAACACAAAGTGCAAATATGCTGGAAACAAATGCTTTAGAGTGTCATTTGACAGCATTACATATAACTCAGAGTACGCCCAACCATTATCATCCCACCCAAAGAATTGGTGTTGTTGACAGAAATGTAATTTAATTCTATACAGTATTTTTATTAGAATGTTTCTGTTGTAGTGTAGCAAAACAACAAATCTCACACTAAATCCACTTTCCAAAACACGTGCATCACTAACACCTACACCCATATACTGCACATGCCAGATTGCTGCAGCTCCTCACACTTTGTGTCACACTTTGTATGCATAATATGAAATGACAGGTATTATCTGCAGGCCCCGAGCTCCTGGACCAGACTCTGACACGGCCCTGTGCCACGACATCGTGGCATGCTGCATCGTGCCGGCTCCTGCTGACAGTCCCTGTGATACAGTCACCTTTTACACAAAGCATGCAGAGAAAAACACTATGACTCATTTAGTGGTAATAGCAGAGGGGAGCAGGGGCAGTTAGGATGCAGGGCGCTTGGCACAGACGTAATTTCCTCTGGCCATCTGTCAGACTTGCATCAGGTCTGTGTGTGTGAGCAGTGAGCACTAAAGTCAAAAGAACAGAAGTGACAACACACAGTACTGTCTGGGGTTAATCAATAAACAAACACAAACGCATCCGCATGGAATTAAAGCACACACGTCTGACTCACTTTCCTCTTGAGCTCATCCCGGTTCATTTGGATTTGGTGTGTCAGCTGAAGGCGTCACAGGAGGCCTTAGCAGATACGACCTGTCGTCAGGGAAGGGATTACAACACACAGGATGGTGTGGAGACAGAGTGAGAGCACAAAGGAGAGGAAAATTTAGGAGTAATGGGGATTTGCTTTTAATGCATTTGAAGTTTAACAAGCCATCCTCCCTTCCAAATTCCCTGCTGGATTTTTCTATACATGAAAATAAGAGGGTATACAATTATTTGTATGGAATAATTTAAGCAATAATGACATGTTAGCTTTCAATAAAACAGTGTAAGCAACCATAAATCGTTTTCTCCGATCCAAGCTCTGTCTGCCTGATCTTACAGTGTAAAACATGTCCTTAAAACACTGTGGATGTGTGGGTGGGGCAACTTCCTTCCACTTAAGTATAATTGCATGCTAAAAGAGAGGCATGGGTGCCCTGACCCACGACCAATAGCTGTAATTTATCCAGGGAAAGTCTAAAGAGTGCCACATGGGGATTCTGCTTGATTAAAGTTACGTTTTCCTCTTCAGATAACATTGGTCCTGATTTTGACACACTACAATTCCTTTGTGTTATATGACAAGAGAAGTGTATTTCTTGTTTTGCCTACCCCTTTGACTTGTTTGTGTGTAAATCAATAGGAGTGTGTCACACACAGAGGGACACCTTGTCTCGTCTGTCGGACCCAGTATCGATGTTTACTTTGCTGCTTCACTCAGAGATACAGAGATAAGAGAAACAGGGAAGTGATTCTGTGACATACAGTTAACGAGCCAAGAGAGCAGCATTTTTGGCATTATTTGCATGGAAAACTGTGCCACATTAACCCCAAGCCCAACTGCATTTGCATCTACCCTCACCAAATGCTTTTCTATATTTATTTAGAATTATTTTGACAAAAATGGCTGCACTTGTTCAGGTTCTTCTGATACTGTAGTTTCCATGTACTGCAGATACTTCTGTCACATATCTTCAAGTCAAGCCCTTTATTTGCAGAATACAGTACAATGTATTATTTAACAGTTTGGATAACTTTGATCCCTTTCTTATCTCATTAATAAACAATGATTGTCATGAGTTTGATACAAAACATTTTTAAAATGGATACCAGGCGATTGTACGTTAATTATGAAGCTGGAGCCAGGAGATGACAAGCAACAACAGATACCAGCACATCTAAATCTCACTCATCACACTTGTGTTATATCCACACAAACATCAAAGCATAAAACTGAGATGCTGTGGTTTTATTGGCATCCAGTGGTGACTCCATGAAATAGCACAGCCTTTTAAACCACATGACGTTTTCGCACTTTTTTATACCATTCAAACAAACAGACAGGATATTAATTAGGGAATAAACTAGGACAGAACATCTGCCTTTTGGCTCTAGCTTCATGTGTCAATGACAAACTGATCAAAGTTATATCAATCCTCTTATGTAAATCTCGACAACAACAGTATCGCATCTAATTTATAATAATTATTTTTAGTTTATTAATAACTTCAAATACCACATATTTATTTACCAGCAGGATGGAGGGGATGTTGGTCACAGGCATCACAGAGCGTCATTGACATTTGATTGTAATGTTTTATTTCCCTGTGGACACTATGCTAAGAGAGACACACTCACAATGCAGGTGATAACAACACATTTCCCTGTATAGCAGAGAAATGTACCTATATGTGTGCAGATGAGATACAATTTCTCATTCCTTTGCTGCTGAAATTGCTGCGAACAGAAGCCTTAAAAAAAGAAAACACTTGCCTCTTTCGCTCTGCATGGGTGAACATTTGTGTGGTTTGCCTTTTCACTCTGTTCCTTAGGGGGCTCACTTAATTTGTGTTACATAACAATGGAAATGAAACAATACTGTTACTGGTAGCAACATAGTATGAGTGACTTAATTGCCCATAAATGCTACGGTTGAAGTGAGACTTATTGGCTTCATATTCGGCTTCTCGGGGTTTGGGTCTCCATGGTAACAAATAAGAGCCTCCCTCAGAGCCTGTCAGTGTGTGTGTGGTATGTGTGTGTGTGTGTGTGTGTGTGTGTGTGTGTGTGTGTGTGTGTGTGTGTGTGTGTGTGTGTGTGTGTGTGTGTGTGTGTGTGTGTGTGTGGTGTGTGTGTGTGTGTGTGTGTGTGTGTGTGTGTGTGTGTGTGTGTGTGTGTGTGTGTGTGTGTGTGTGTGTGTGTGTGTGTGTGTGTGTGTGTGTGTGTGTGTGTGTGTGTGTGTGTGTGTGTGTGTGTGTGTGTGTGTGTGTGTGTAGAGAGTGGGATAAATAGGGTAGGGTAGCACTAGAGTGCATTGATTTGGTTCTACTTCACAATTATCCGTGACTCATTGTCACTCCTCTCCATCCTTCATCCCCTAACTGTGACCCTCTCTGATGTTGTAGTTTTAGTGTTAATGATGGTGAGATTCCTTATTATCAGAGAGGCCTGGAGAAAAGGGAAATGATCATTGGTGAACGTTGTATATCAGTCCTCTTTGTGTCCTTTCATTTGTAAAACTCTAAAATGTCATAGTTGAACATGAGTTGATTCTCAAGCCCGCTTCTGAAACAGCAGGACTGCTAAACCACAACTAAATTAAATTCATTGCTTTGATATGGATATGAAGTTTGGATTAGACATGATAGGCCCAGTAAATGTAAATGTAAATGCGCTCCCTGAAAAACACATGGACACATGTTCATGCACCGATCAACATTTGAGAGCAGCTTCATCAGTATTCTGTTCATGGAGGCAATCATCTGCTACGACTCCCAAACATCGTCACTCACCGTCAACCTACCTGCTCTGCACTGAGGCCTTCATCACACATCAAACAACACAATACACACACTGATTAGGTCATGAATAGAGGTTTATATTTGCCTTCATAATCTACTGGGTGCCACAAATGCTGGAGGTCCAGATAGAAAAGGTAGAGCAATATCTGACAGTGACAGCTGTAGCTCCATTGACTTACATTGTGGATGAAAGGGAGTGGTCTGACGAGTTACCTTGATTTGGAACTTGACTGTTTGGATGCCAGTAGCTGCGATAACTCATAAGCAAGCTAACTTAGCAAAGCTAGTGCTCTTGTAGTAGTTCTGGTGTCTTTTCTCTTTTGCTGTTTTAATGCTGTTTTACTTGTAAAATACTCTTTCGGCCTATTAAAAGCTCTCAAACGAAACAATCTCAAAGGCGAAGGAGAAAAATCCAAGTAACATTTTAAGTACAGAAATGCTTTCTGTAAACAGGAGAAAGTCAAACACAGTTTTAAGCTCATTTTGACCTCTGAGCTCTTTTAGTTCATGTGTTTGGTTGAACTGCTGAGATTTTATGATGAGAGCTTCCTTCCTATTTCATATCAAACTCCTTCTTCTTGAAATGCAGTTACTTGCAGATTACTTTAAGTCTCTCTTTTGTCTATGACACCTCAGCTCGTCCTGTAAACCAGGTAACGGCTTGTGAGGGATGCAGGGTGTCTTCACAGAGAGGAGATAGCCCTGTTCTGTTTATACTGTTTTTCGCCCAACAGAGGATTTCATGTGCAGCTGAACGATTGGCGATGATGCTGACGGTGTCTGACTCTGACTTACAGTATCAGTGGGGCAGAAATGAAGCACACGAGAAGCAGCTGTGAAGGCAAAGTCAGCGCTCATAAATGTAGGTGTCAGGGACTTGTTTATGAAGTGGGTCAACTCTCATTGGGAAGATAAAGATGGAAGAGGAGCAAACTCAACAGCAGGAAGATGTGCTGATACATGCTGGGTCGCAGGTGGAGAGATTGAAAGATTGTTTGGTGATTAAGGCAAATGTAAGGTAGTGAAACAGTAGAGGATGTCACTAACTTTGTTTACTCTTCATTAGCTACACACAAAAGGCCTGTATGCACACTTTGGCATCAATTGGAGGGGAGAACATGTCAAAAGATTATCTTCAAGCATGAGATTCAGTTAACCGCTACAAGCTGTTCGGATACAAACATGATGTTTCTGACTCAGTATTTTCATCCTGACCTGTCTTCTTTTGAAGACCCTAATATGCAGTGCCTATCTGCTCTT
Source organism: Trematomus bernacchii (assembly GCF_902827165.1). Taxonomy (NCBI): domain Eukaryota; kingdom Metazoa; phylum Chordata; class Actinopteri; order Perciformes; family Nototheniidae; genus Trematomus; species Trematomus bernacchii. Next base: position 6,077,316 of record NW_022987910.1, read on the forward strand.
TTAAAAAACTGAAATTACTCAAGCTTGTACAGTAGGTTTTATAAGCTGGAGAGACAGAGATATATTCACAACAGAATACTTGCATAGTATTCATTTATTTTGTTCCTAACAGTATTTGTGGTAAATGACACTTATTGTATGTCATGCACAGGATGAAAGAGGGTATATAGGGCAAATGATTAAATGCAGTATTTAATCGTGAGAAGTTTTGGCTATATTCCTTGACGCCGTATAAGCAAATCCATCCAATTCCACTAATTGGTCTATAGATGAAGAAAACATAGTAATGAGAGCCTCAGTAGAATCCTAGGTCTGTCATTGTAAAGCCTTGATTGCCCTCATACTGTAATTCTACAAGGAGACCATTTCAGGCTGGAGTTCACTCAGCTGTTCGGCTGTTAGTGTTTAGACAGAGCCGTGTGATATGACTGAAGATGTGTTGAAGTGTGCATGTGGAGGCTAGTGGTTGTGGGCTTTAACTGAGGCTTGTGGTTGAATAAACGTTGAATACTGACAAACCTAATACGGATGCACGATGATAGACTAAATAATGGCACTCTGGATTTGTATATCACATCTACCACTGTTCAGAGAGATGCATAAATAAAGAGTTTAAAATGCAACATGATTAATACTAGAGAGACAGATGGATAGAGAGAAAATGGGCATGTGGAAAGGAGAGCCACACAGCCTAGTTTTAATTAATCATCAAACAGACGGCTGGGTTGGGGGGGGGTGGGGGGGGGGGGGTTGCTATTATCATACAAAGATTTGTTCTTTTCTAATGTGGTCTTCGTCAACTGGTTTGGAGAACCTTTAATCGGATGGTATTGCTCCTACACTTCTTAAATCCTGAGCTTAAACAGATTTGAATATCCTCACATGGTAACGCTCCTACAGACATGATTGCTACTATGGATGTTTATGGATGTGTGTTTGCCGTTTTAGCTGGGAGAAACACAACAAACGAGGAGCTGGAGAGCATGTTGGAGAGTGACAACCCGGCTATCTTCACCTCCGGGGTAAGCATACAATAATGCCAACAAAGCAAATGTTTTAATCCGACTTCTATTCCTCTCATAACTCTTTCCATCTGTTGATCCCTTTTAGATCATTATGGACAATATCACAGAGCAAGCTATGAATGAGATTGAGACACGGCACACTGAGATCATCAAGCTGGAAAACAGCATCAGAGAGCTTCACGACATGTTCATGGACATGGCCATGCTGGTGGAGAGCCAGGTGAAAACATATTCTCTCTACCTACAGCTCTGTGGTTTGGGGCCCAGCCAAATGCATCTCAACACAAACCTGCTAACACATTCATAAATTGGCGATACATTATCCAACATGGACGCCACTGACGACATAAATAAGACTTACAAATCCAGTTTGTAGATTTAGAGTTTCTCCCTGTCAGTGGTTTAAAAAAGTGCCCTGGCTAATGCAAAAGTTCGGAAGCACACTGTGTTCACAGTCATTAACCAGCCATCCTGCTGCAGCAGCTGCTGCTTCTCCCCGTCGTGAAAATAACTCTTCTTCAGACAGACGCAACTGGCAGTCAATTTACATACAAGTTGTAGAGCGTATTTCAGTCAGGAGAGACATGTGAATAAACAAAAGATGAAACATCATTACAACAGATGATATGTGATGATAAATCATGATAAAAAGTCTTCAACGCTTAGATTCTGCAGAAAGGTTTGTAATGGAGGGGCGTCTGCCATGCGCAGCAGCAAGATACTGATAATCACCCGATGATGATACGGCAGAGTCTGGGTGGCTGTGACTAAAGAATCTCTGAAAACTGGGCTGAGAAGGGGAGGTTGAAGTGTAACGGCACTAAAGGCAGAGACATAATCTTATTTAATAGGAGACAGCAGAAAGATAATAGGCCATCCATGGAGGTGTGTTGCTGTGCTACTGGATAGATGAGATCAGCTGATAACATGATTGACAGCCTTGGTTAATCACAGGAGGAAATTATGAGTGAGCATGATGAGAGTAGTGAAAGGCAGGATATTTAATAATCTTGATTTTAAATAACCTGCAGGCCTAAGCATACCAAATATTATTCTTCCTCACTGAACCTATGCTATTTTCATTAGAGTTAAAGCAGTGGGTTCATCAGTGCTGAGTGTGTGTCCAGAACAGATGTTGGTGCACAAATAATGAATGCCTTCAAATGAGCTAGTAATTTAGTCATTTGGGGATGTATGCCATGAGTCCATTTTTAATTCTAATTCTAATGCTGCATTCAAGAACTGGGGGAAATATGATGTCGGGGTCTTTCAAATTGGCCACTAATTAGCCTTGCTTTAACTTGCTGTTTTATAAGAGACTTAAATCATAAACAAACTGTAATCTTTGCAGGGTTTTGTAAATTGAAAACACATAATTCTCCTGGGGTAGAAATATGATTATGTTAGAGAACAGAGGCTCTATATACATTGTACGGTGGAACTTGCATCATGCAGTGAGCAGTGCACATCATTGCACGAGTAATATGAAGTTCTCTTATAGCTTCTTCATAGACACACATATATATATTTTTTACGAGTTGCCTTTACTCTTCTCAGTGAAGTGTCTTGCTTCATGTAAACCTGTATGTCTTGCCTGTATATGTGACTGTGTGATTGTCTTAGCTGAATCCCCACAGAGATTCACTGTTTCCCTCAGAAGAAATACTCTTTCTGAATTATGCAAAAGACTCTGAGCCCATGCATAAAAGATAATGTGCTAAATGACAAATATGAAAGAAAAAGGTTGCATTTAAGTGATTTGAATTATAGCACAATGCTATAGCAGACTTCCCCTCATAATTGAAGTGTTGGAGTGATAATTGTGTGTGTGTGTGTGTGTGTGTGTGTGTGTGTGTGTGTGTGTGTGTGTGTGTGTGTGTGTGTGTGTGTGTGTGTGTGTGTGTGTGTGTGTGTGTGTGTGTGTGTGTGTGTGTGTGTGTGTGTGTGTGTGTGTGTGTGTGTGTGTCTTTTTCATTGTGTTGTCACAAATATGAATTCCCTACATGTAATTAGCTCAATTACTAACTTTTCCTTTATTAACAGAGCACCACACATTTAAAGATTATAATTCTGTCTTTTGTTAATTCTGCCTTCCTGAGCTTTGCACTCTCTTTTCTCTCTGCTTTCACAACACTGTCATCACCTCAATGACTCTAAGCTCTCGAGAACAGAGAACAGCGATCCCCTCCTAATGCAGAAAGGTAATTTTCGATGATTCCTAATTTGTTCTTTCTTTTTTTATTCTTGAATCACAGTTGCAGTGGATGCATGAAGAACTGTAAGGATTACCTTAGTTGTCACTGTACTAAAACATGGTTACATTGTTTAACAATCCTCGATCAATGCTTAATTTGAAATATGGACTTTCTTTATTAATTCATGCTGATTAAAACATGGTAAATCACATTCTGCTTTCACAAGTTAAGCAGAGCAGTATGCTATCCACAGCAGTTGTTCCCATTCTCACACATATTGGCATCAATGTAATTAAAATACGTCAATGTAATATAATTCTTATGTGGTTGAAGGTGGTATCAATGTGAGCTCTCACCAACACTACAATGACTGTGTCTCTTTTTTATTGTTCAGGGTGAACTGGTGAACAACATCGAGCGAAGTGTGCTGGGCGCTCATGAATATGTGCAGCAGGCAAAGGACAACATCCCAAAATGCAAAAAGTTCAAAAAGACAGGCAAACGGGTGAGATTGAAAATGCATATTCAACGAACTGACTAATTATTTCCTTTCTCCCTTTCTGCTTCCCCTTCTCTCTGCTTCTCATTCTCACCCATTATTCCTCCCTCCCCTCCTCTCCATCTGTATCCATTCCTCTTTCTACTCCTGCCTCCACATCTGGCTCCCTCTTTCTTCTTCCTGTCTGCATGTCTTCCACACCTCCTCTTTAACTAACCTCTCCTAGGGGGAAATGATAGACCGCATAGAGTACAATGTGGAGCACTCAGTAGACTATGTGGAGAGGGCAGTATCAGACACTAAGAAGGCGGTTAAATACCAGAGTAAAGCCCGGAGGGTGAGTCTCATATACCACGAAAAAATGCATGTGCACAGACCTGCTATCACATGAATAAATCACTTCTGATCGTTGCATGTATTGTTGGCAGTGTGTAACTGTGGACAGAGTTTGTGCATGTGCTCTGCATGGTGAGCATTTGTGTCGTGAGTGTAATCTACATTTTCTACAGCAGTGATTTCAAACCAGGGGTATGTGTTCCTCAGGGGATCTAGCTGCAGTTTCCAAGGTGTAACCTATATCTAGAAACAAACAAAATAACACAACTGAAAAACCACTTGCTGCTGAGAGTTTGTGAAATCTGATAAGTAAGCAGTAGGATGAGCTAAATAAATAACTTAAAGAAGGGATGCAGTTTTTGAATGTCCAACATGAACCTCCTTGTCAGATTTCGCTCATACTAAAAACGACCAAAAGCACAATATTGTTTTTTTTCACTTTGGTTTTGCAAGGATTTCACATTTATTCTAGTGTGCTTAAGAGGTGCCGATAAGTGGATATTGTGAAGCTTGGACAGAGGCAAGGGGGCTGTTGATCACAGTGTGAGTAGATGAAGGGATATTGAGCTCCTCTCAATGTGCTGTAGGGACAGCAGACAAAAACGACTTTGAACGACTGGGCCACTTTTCATAAAAAGGGTTATTTACTGCTAACTTCATTTTAACAACCTGCACCACAGTGGAACAACTCTGCCACCTCCTGGTTTATATATACAACAGCACTCAAAAGTAGAGGAATTTCATACATCGCATGTATGAACAAAAGGGTCATCTACATGATTTTATCCCCACTCATAATTAAAGACTAGTATTTTTCTTTCTTTCCCTACTTTTGATATTACTCTCAGTTTCTCACTCGTTCTCTTTCTTTATCCAAAGAATATGTATCTGACACAATGCGCTCCTTTCCCCCCATCCAGAAGGTGATGCTGATAGCGGGTTGTATTGCAGCAGGTGTGATCGTCCTCATTATTTGCCTCGCAGTTGGACTCAGTTAGGACCCCTAGAAATCCAGAGCAGACAGAGCGGAGTCGATGCCTTCCTCTCAGTGTGAAATGTAGAAAGTGAGCTCTGTCTTGCGCAGTCAGTTACTGCTAACTGCTAAAGACAGTCGAATAGTGTGTAATCAAACATTTTACATTTTATTTCACATAAAGTTTTTATATATATACTTTTTCAAATACCTTGAGGAACTTTCTTGTGCTTTGTGTCTGCTTGTGTCATGATTCACGTACTTTTGTCATGTGCATGTTCTGCATCCTGTGTTACATGTTTTGTTATACATACACAACTCTGCAGAGGTGTGATTTTATTAATTGATCATTTAAAAAATGGTCTTGAAATAAGAGCTAAATATATTTTTCAGTGACCAAATGTTTCCCTTTATAAAGCATTAAGCAAATATTTCTACTGTTTGGCAAATACACTAATTTGCATTTAGGTGAGAGGATTGGTTAAGATGATGTGTAAAAACAAGTTGCATAACGTGTTCTTAGCATAGAGCAGTGACTTCTGATGTTATTCACTTATTAAAAAAGTTTCACGTTTTTGGGAAAGCTTGAAACATATAAAATATTTATGGTTTACTTTTTTTAAAGCTGTTTGCAGTACCACGAGTACCCATCGCACAGATTGGCAACTCGGCTGATTGGCATAAAAGTATTTATTTTGACATTTACTTTTGGAATTCAAATTAACTGAACTTTATCAATGAGCTTAAAGACGTGCTCATATGTGTGTGTTTTTTTACCTTTGGACATAGCCACACACTTTTCCCCTTTATTATTTAAATTAAGCTAAGCTGACCGGATGCTGGCTTCAGCTACTCGTTTACAATAGTGTGGTATCAATCCTCTCATATAACTTTTTTTCATGCTCAAAGAAAAAATTGACAATCTTGGTAAAAATCGAGCCGGTGTATAAGACTGCTGTAAGCCTTTTTCTTGATGTAGTTCCACACATATTATACAAATAGTGGCTTTAAATATGAAAAAGATTCACATTTGTGGATTGTGTAAATACATGTTGTTAAATTATTTATGTTTTTTAAAGTAGATGATGTGGAAATACTTCTTAACCAAAACATCATCAGATACATTAAAAAAAAGTATTTATCCAAATCTGAATTTTGTCTTAATTAATAAAACATCTTGTAACATGTGTTAAAATAAAATACAAATCATATATCTAACATGTTTTCCTCTGCTCCCCATTTTGCTGCCATGGATGACTGTTTTTCTGATCTCGTTTACACTTTACAGAAGAAAATTATGATTATTATATGCTGTGTGATTTTGGGAGTTGTCATTGCCTCTATTGTTGGGGGAACGCTGGCTTAAACCTCAACCACAGTCACACAAAGACACACAACCGCACACACAACAGAGCAAAAACACAACCGATACACATTTTCTGTTTCCTGTTTTCATAAATGCAAAGTTAAAACATGTTTAGCGCAAGGTGCTTTACATACTGACACATTCTGCGCACGGCGTACAGGGCCAGATGTGTTTTCGCATGAGTTGCTACTTTGTAAATGTGTGGTGCTGCTAACGGTTTATCTGAGTGTTGAATGTTGTCAACAATATAATGATGTTTCCAAAAGTAAATTATTGAATGAAAAGTTACTTAGCGACTTGTAACACTATACTAATACATTCCAACTTCCAAATATGACAGTTATTCAGATGTAAAGTATATTTTGTGTTGTACAGGCAAAAAGATGGGCCACTAATCTGCAGTGTTTTCAGAGCCACGTTATCTATAGATACATATTTATTTTTATTTTACTCTCTGTCTCTGATGTCCTCTACCTCCCTTCAAAAGCTCTGCATGGTTTAGTTCACTGTAAAGTAGTGTTTATTTTCTATTGCAAAGGGGACGACGTGTTGGATATTTTGCTTGTAGAATTGTCACACTGCCAAGTATCTTTTGTCGTTTGTGAAGGTAATGTTAACTTCACTCATCTGGCCTAACCAGTTGTGTTACGACATGCTCTATTTTTGTGTGTGAGTGTGTGCATTGGAAAGAGGATATGTTCATTCTATTGCAAAGGGGACGACGTGTTGGATATTTTGCTTGTAGAATTGTCACACTGCCAAGTATCTTTTGTCATTTATGAAAGTAATGTTAACTTCACTCATCTGGCCTAACCAGTTGTGTTACGACATGCTCTATTTTTGTGTGTGAGTGTGTGCATTGGAAAGAGGATATGTTCATTTGTAGTTTCATGTTTGAAAGTACTGAGTGTGAGTCGTGGGATGAGAACATGAGCGTTTGATATTAACCACCTGTGTCTTTGTTTTGTATAAAGTGTAAACAGACTCTCTAACACTGCCAGTATGTTCAAATAAACTGTTCAAAGTCTAGTCTGATATGGATTGGTAATTCTGTTCTGTAAGTGGCAAACCCTTGTTGTTTTATGTATTTTTATAAACCACGAGCTTTAAACAGAACATATCCTTCTGTCAAGCTACTTTATTTTTATGAGTGAACATGGTGCGTCAGTGAAAGCATGAACTTAAAGTAGCCCTGTTAAAGACTCTCATGACAAGCACAGACTGTACCCATGTGACCATGTTGCCTACTCAACGTGTTGCCTTTGTGTGGTATTGTAATGACATCGTTTTGTTTGTTTAATATGAGTTTCTTTTTTATTTTCAAGTAAAGTTTGTCTGAAAAATCCCATACAGAGTTTGTGCATTGATTTTACAAATACATGATGTTTAGGTGTTTAAAATGGAAATTATTGTATTTTTAAAAACCGTTTCATAACTGTGGCATTTCTGATAAGTCATAAGTCGCGGTTTCAGATTTATGAAGAAATGTTTCATAGTTTACATGTTAGCTGTTGTGTTTATCTGGGTGTAAACTGTAATGTGTGGACGTTTGGTGGGCCTGTAAGTATAGATTAAATAATCATCATGATCAGAGTAAATGTTGTCACATGTTATTCATCTGGTTTCTCATTTTAGCCAAACCCAAACACAGCCTGCAGGTTTTATAATTCTGAGGTTTGTTATATACTGGATGTTGTCTTTACGGAGGGAGGCTCTTGTGGTGTCTGTTTAAAGTGATGGTGTGAAACCATCTGTGGTATGTGTTGATGTTAAATAGCCAGGTCCATCTACAACTGGTGAGGAAACATTGATTGATGCTATAACGCGTGGCCAAAAAAAACTTTTAATTTCTCTCCTTTCCATGAACCTGTTCAGTTTATCTAATATATATGTGTATATAGGTCAGAGTGGCAAACAAAACAAAACTTAGCATCACTACCTTATAGTGAAGGATTAATACATTTTCTGCTTATGATTTGTGTTTTTCGTAGCCAGAACATTGATGAAGTATTGAGTATCTGCTCCCACAGGGTTAATGTAATTTAAAATATATATGTTTTAAGAAAAGTTAGTTTTGAAAGTGGAAATGCTTTGGAATTTTCAAGCAAAATGACACTATATACAAAACCAATAATTAATACATCAAATGATTACATACTGTGGTGCATCAACACTGCAAGCATATTATTAGCTACCGTTATTATCCCATCACTATCACTGTGCTTTATGATGAACGTTTTAGTGAAAACATACAATTCTACTTTGTTTTATATGTAGACCTGAGACATCAGCTAAGGGCAGTTGAAAGTATTTCAATTAGTGTACAGTTGTATTAGTGTATAAAATAATGTTTTACAGTTATTATTTGTTTGCTTTTACTGTGAGGAAAGTGTTAATGGACAGTAAAATGTCAAAAGGACATAGTTGCCCAACAAAAATGGGAAGTAAATCCTTACAATAATAGAAAGAAATTGATATTAGGCGTCTTTGAGCAACTGATAAAAGCGCTTGATAAATAAAATGTATTATTATTCTAATTATTATTATATTGTATGCGTGTTCAAGATGACTGAAAAACACTGAGTTCATGAGCTGGGTTAACGTGGTTCAAGGGTCTTCAAAAATGTTGAGAAATGTATATATTTCTGAATTCAAAAGATGGGGTATTTCCTGTGGGTCAATTCTGTTACACCAAGATGGCTTTTTTTTACTAAGAAGGTTAACTGGGGAATATAGGCTGAAAATGCACATTTCACTTTATTTACATTAATTGGGTTTAGTTTGAATAAAGACACGATTAATCTGAACTTTATGTTGTTATTTGACCATGTTAATGCTTTTGGCTACATGTTCATGTAGCTAAAAGCCCAGGGATTTACTTTGTTTAGGTGTATTCACATTGTGTGACCCACAACAGTAGACATTCCCAACCTGTTTGTTAAAGAAAACTATTTCAAAACAACATGAGTGCTGAATGTTGATGTCAAGTAAGGACACAATTTAGAGATAGTAAAGTTTATTTGTATTTTAAAACATGGAAAAAATTAATACACACCATAAAAAGTAAAAAAGAAGTAGAAGCGCCTTGTCAGTGACCCTGTCTTTGGTCGGCATCTGTCTTTTGTTGTTCACGGAAAAGTCCTCAAAGCGTTGCATGACCTGTAGGTTTCAAACAAACGTGTCTGCAATTAACAAAACAAATCAGAGCATCAGTATTGCTTGTTAGGTGGTGTTTGCCTCACAAAGGCTATATACTGTACTTTCCACTTACTTTTCTGAAAAGTTCTTCAATGTCAGCTGAACTGTGTCTGCTCACCTGGCTGAGCAGGTTTCCCAGAGGAAAGACCGAGTGAATCATAAAGTGTTTGATCTCTGCTTTGAAGGAGAGCGATCATCTTCCTGCTGGCATCATCTCCTTTTCTCCTAACTCTGTCAATGAGAGCACGTGCCTTGTCTTTCGTGCTAGGATTCTCCTCAAGAATTGAGTCCTTCTGGCCATCATTCAAGACACCAACCTCTAAAAGGCCGTCCAGGAGCTCCTTGATCAGTTCTTTGTTCGCGCTGTCCACAAACTTAACCCTAATCCTGTTCAGCTCATCTAGAAGAGGCAAAAAATATATACATGTATGTGTGTGTACTAGTGTAGGTCAAAGTAATTGTGCTGTATGGGTTACTTTTTAAATGGGTTACATTGTTAACCCCTGGTTGTGCAGCCTGATGGCTACAGGCCACAAACATTGAATAAGCATACAATATATGATCACTGATATAAATGTGGTAAAGTCATTACAACAAAGTTATATGTTATACAAAAAGCTGATTGATCGAAATTAGTTATACATAAAAAGGCTAAATTGTATTGTTTTATTTTCATTGTATGTTTTACATATGGACTAACAACGGCAGAAAATAGGACGGATATGAGCGCCAGCAAAGTGAAACTAACAGGCCTATACTTGCCAGCACACGGTACAAAAATGCAGCATTACTCAAACTTTACTTTGACAGACTTTGTAGATCAATTTAAATGTATGAAATCACATTCCTCACCTCTACCCTCTTCAATGCCCTCATATAGCTACCACTTACAGTAAAAAAACAGGTCGGGTGCATTACGCTTGCGATCGCCTCCATATTTCCGGCAAATGCACAAAAGTTACTTTTAAAGTTAATTTCGACCGTGAACTCTTACCTGCCATTTCTCAAAATTGTCGTAACACACAGTTGTTTCAAACGAAGAAGGCAAGTTACACGTTACGCGCTCCACAGTTCCCACAGCCTGTATACAGGGAGGCACGGGTGCGTAAACTGGTGGAGAGGAGACGTTTCACTTTCCTACTTTGCATGACCAGTTCCGCACAGGACTGAGTTTTATTACTGCTGCAGTTTTACAATGTGTGGCTCAACCATGGGCGTAGGAAGCATCCTGAATGTGGGGGGGACATTTTTAACGGGGGTGTGGGGGCGAAAAAAAATGCATTTTAACAGGTGGTTTGATACTTTTATGTGGCTATACTAGCATGAGGAAAATGATGGGTACATTTTGTAATTTCAGTAGTAAAGAAAGGAAACATATTTGATTATTAATTCAGAGCTGTCTTTGAATTAATAAAAAGCAGTTTATATACAACAATAAATATTTGTGAGTGCATTGAGAGATATTGTTGTGGAGAGTCATTTATATATAAATCGCAAAATACATTTGTGAATCCTTCTGTGAGCATTTATTAATATTGAGACTGATCTGACTCCACACGGATGTTAAGTTCACCTAGGAATGGTATCATTGACTTAAATGTTCAAATAAATGTTGCTCTTCTGTCTATATTGGTCATATGATGCCCCTTGACTGAAATGTTTCCTGTTCAAGATCCCCACTGATTTCCTTAAAATCCTGGGATGAGAGTCCACATCACAATTTACTCTCAACTGTCATTTCCCTTTCATCACTCACCTCAGCAATGGACCTCTCTCCACTGTCCCTGTATTCTGCCTCTGACTCACTCTCAAGTGCCTAGATGTCAAGAGAGGTGGTGAAGTGATAATAAATACTGATAAATACTAGTAACCTGGCATTTCGATGCCTTTTCTCATCTAAACTATTCAGTATTTGTATCTCTCTATCATGACATAAAGACGAAACTCCTCTCCAGAAGTGAGACGCCGCCATCACTAGCCGCGTTCACACCAAGTACTTTCCTGTACTTAGTTCCGGCACTAAGAGCCCTGGCGCTTTTAACCCCAGGGCACTTAGTACAGATCGCGTTCACACCGGAGTACTTTTCCCTGAGGGAAGATTACAAGTACAGTAGGTGGCGGTAAGCACCTTAAAGTTGTTTGCAATCCGCTACAAAACAAGAGAAGAAGAAGAAAAACTTCCCGCGTATACTGTCTGTTGTTTACCTTCCGACCTCAGACATGATGGAGATGGAGTCGACTGAAGTTGTGCTGTTTGTGCTCATGTTATACAGCTTTGTAACTTCGTTAATGCGGCCAGAGCCTGAGCCTATTAGGCGTCCGACAAAAATCCGGAGCCGCCACACGTCGAATGCTATAATCGCAAAGTTTCTTCAGCATCAAAAGCTTTAGGAAAAGGATTGGCCGACGGAAAGCACACATGATTGCCATGTTTCACCGTAGGATGGCTGATACAGGATCTGTTTAATCGCCATGTCGGTTTTCTTTATTGCACTCTCAAGACATAACATTAAATAGAAATATTTTAAATGTAACTAAAGTGTCAGTTGTACATGTCAGTAAACATTGTCAATATAAAATAAAGTGTCAGTTGTACTATATAATAACAGTAATAACAATATAAACTCCCAGGTGTAGGGAGTCTCAGCAGCAAACCCACCTTTATTATATATCTTCCTGAGACCCACTGCATCCGTCTGCCATAAACACTATGCAAACATACATGTTAGTTTTGGCCCATAGTGGACTCCATGTTGTGTTGTGTGAAATGGGGGGGAATTAAAAGTTTAGGTCAAATAATATTTAAAATGATATAAATTATCATATTTGTGTATGTGCCCCTGCCATTCCCCCACAAGGTTGCAACATTGATGATAAATAAATGACAAATAAAGCTTTGCCAGTTTATAACCGATGAAACATGATGGTATCAGAATAATCACTTGCATGTGATGTATAGGATGCTACACAGGTCACAAAAGATAAAGTGTCAGGAGAAATAAGCTTAATCGCCATGTCGGTTTTCTTTATTGCACTCTCAAGACATAACATTAAATAGAACAATTTTAAATGTAAATAAAGTGTCAGTTGTACATGTCAGTAAACATTATATATAAAATAAAGTCATAACAGTAATAACAATATAAAATAAACTGTCCCAGGTGTAGGGATAGTCTCAGCAGCATACACACCTTAGTGCAACGTTGTGTGTCGTGTGTCAGTATTTACAAAAACTATACCAAATAAACTGTTATTAAATGCAGTTTGTCGCTCATCCTGCCGCTGCGCCGACGCTTCCTCATGGCGCAGCGCCCACACTTCATCCTGGTGCTGCTGGCGCTCCATCTGCTGCTTGAACACTTCTGCCTGGCGCTCCATCGAGGTGAGCATCTTGTCCTCCGTTTCCTGGGCCTTGGTGAACAGCACCATCTGATCTCCACGCAGCGACTCATTCACCACGGCACGCCGGTCCTCCAACGCCTGGGCGGTGTCAAAGAAATTCGCATCCCGTGTCCGCTTTCCTAAGAGGGGAAAATAAGCAATATACAAGATCTTAGTCGCCATGTAGTTTTACAACATACTAGGAATGTGTTTTTTGTATTTTCACAAATAGAATTAAGGTTTCACAAATCTGAAACTGTGTTATAAAGAATGTTTGGCCTCTCTGGGATAATCCAGTCCAAATAAATCGGCTATGCAGCGATTCAAGAGGTTCAAACACGGAGGATTGTTCCTTTTTGAAGAGTACTTCATGTATGCTTGAACTTTGTTTAATGTTGTTGAGGCAAGTTAAACATAAAATATGATGAATATTATGAAATAAACATGATTGTGAACATCAGTTCGATGCGTAACGTTCTTTCAAGACAAAGTTACAGTGTGTGTACCTTTGCGTTTGGTTGCTGGTAAGGAGGACGACAAAGCGCTGTGATCTAGAATGCAAAGCTCACTTGTTTCCAATCCCGAGAGTTGTCCATCCTCGCCTGAAACAGACGATTAGTGCCATGAGTTAGTGAAGCAAATTACAGAAACACTGCACAGTTATTCACAAGTCAAAACGTTTTCATACAGCGGAGAATATCTAGCTAGCTAGATGTAGCTAGCCGGGGCCGGTGTTAGCCTATTATGGCTAGCATGGCTAGCTTGATCTACTGAGCAAATAAAAGTACATCTGAGACCATTATTGTGCAGATTAAAACCCCAGTGCATGTAGTTGATTTTACCTTCATCGTGGTAGTCATCGTTGGCCACTGAATCCGCCGTTTGTAGTCCTGAGTTTCTTTATATTTAGCCGGCTGTGCACAATTCCCAGGTCGAGTGAAAGCTACCGAACTGGCTTCAGTAGCATTCCTTGGGTCGCGTCCTCGGCGTAGATCTCCAGAAGCGCCGACACCTCCTCATCATTTCTTGATGCTTGCCATAACTGCTTTCAAAAACAAACACAACGCACGGAGCGTTGTGTTTTTGTAGCGAGGAAAAACAATGGCGTCTCCACACAACATTTTCAGAGTTGTACGGGCGTGGTTTGCAATTCGCCCAGCCAATCAGCACTGGGGAACTTTTGGAGCACTTTTCACCCACAGAAAAGTACGCTCTCTGAGCTGGCTCTAAAAATGGGGGTAAAAGTACCCGAGATTAAGTACGATTTTTGGTGTGAACGCGACATAAGGGGTACTCACGGAACTAAAACGCGAAAAGTACGGTGAAAGTACTCCGGTGTGAACGCGGCTACTGTTAACTGATTAACTGCTACCAGCTGATGACTTACTTTCCTCTTCTTTGAAAAAAATGTTCTTATGTCCATGTTGTCTGGGGGAGAAAACATATCAAACCAAGAGATCGTCAGCTTTGATTTTCGCTGTATTAACCATTTCCTGAACATTTGGTGTGTGTGCCTTACCTCCGCTACCGGCATCGCTTCATACAACAGATCTGAGCTGTCCAACTATGAAATCACTCCTTGAACATGCGCGCGCTATGTGAGAATCTGCCTTGGTACAAAGTAGCAGTGAAAACATGGAACGGAGTTTCATTGATTTGGGCATTCTCTCAATAAGCAAGTGGAATGGATTTCATTTGATAGTGAAGCACTGACACAGCGCTCGACAAAGTGCAGCGAGTGGATAGACCGATTCACGGACTTTCCGCATAGTAAAAGTGGGGGGGTCTAAACTAATCATTTGAAAAAGTGGGGGGGACTTGTCCCACCCTCATATAATGGCTGCGACGCCCATGGGCTCAACCCACAACTGCGATCCATATGGAGCTAATTTCCTGCCATAACTCCACAAACAAACTAAACAGGTTTTACAAATGCCTCATGATTCACTAACAAACACAATGTGTGTTCAACAATCAATATGTGTCTTGGCTGTTTTCGTTGTGATCGCTAAATTCAGATGCTGGATCGCTAGAAACACCGCTGTCATAAGGCTGGCAAGGGCTGTTCCATACTCTGCTCAACCTCCCGCCTTCCCAATGGACTCAGTAGTGCCCCCTGCTGCCGTGGAGCATGTGTGAGTGAGCATGTGTGAGTGTGTATGAGCACAACCACGGCGGAATATTACTGCCAAAAGTCACGTGAGTGAGTCACGTGACTTTTGGCAGTAATATTCCGCCGTGAGAAGAAAAAGTTTTGTAGTTGTAAAAACAAGTTTTGTACTTGTAAAAAAAAGTGTTGTAGTTGTAAAACAAGTTTTGTACTTGTAAAAATAAGTGTTGTAGTTGTAAAAAAAAGTTGTGTACTTGTAAAACCTAAGCTGAATTTGTCTCTGAAACATGATTTATTAGAAAAATGTTATGTGTTTGTTTGATAGATACGTTTTTTCTTTGCAAAACTAAATTCATTAGTTTGTAGATGGTGTTTTGTATTTGCAAACCACATTGTGTTTGTTAGTGAATCCTAAGGCATTTGTAAAACCTGTTTAGTTTGTTTGTGGAGTTATGGCAGGAAATTAGCTCCTAGGGTGTGTCCTACTGAAGTTTTTTTAAATGCTATAGTTTGAAATCTGCAAGATAGTTTTATGTTTTATGAACAATCATCTGGGTGCAAGCACTGGGCGTGGTTCAAGGGTCATCAAAAATGTTGAGAAATGTATATATTTCCGAATTCAAAAGATGGGGTATTTCCTGTGGGTCAATTCTGTTACATCAAGATGGCTTTTTTTTTACTAAGAAGGTTAACTGGGGAATATAGGCTGACAATGCACATTTCACTTTATTTACATTAATTGGGTTTAGTTTGAATAAAGACACGACTAAGCCTGAACTTTATGTTGTTATTTGACCATGTTAAATGCTTTTGGCTACATGTTCATGTAGCTAAAAGCCAAGGGATTTACTTTGTTTAGCTTTATTCACATTGTGTGACCCACAACAGCAGACATTCCCAACCTGTTTGTTAACCCTTGTGTTATGTTCACATTTCGCACCCTTTGGTAATGTTCGGGTCAAATTGACCCGGGACATATTTCAGGGTTTAAAAAAATTACAGAACTAAATTCAACATGCACAATTCCTTATATATATTGTCTTTAACTCATTCCCCAACAATATAAATGAAATATATGATTAGTTTTTGAAAATACTCTTTGCTAGATCAAATTTAACAATGGAAGTGTCCATCGTTTTTTGTGATAAACAATATAATTTATGTTAAAAAAAATACACTGTAATAAAAACTAGGTTTACATTTTGCTCATGCTTTTCTAGGACAAATGTAAATGAAACATTTTTTCATTAATGTTTATTATTTTTAATGTGGCTGTGGGGGTCCTTCAGCGGCTGGCTGTGGGGGTCTTCCAGCAGCTGGCTCTGAGTCAAGTTAATCTTCCAATTCGCTGTCAAATTCTGAGTTTACCTCCACATTATCCTCATCGTCAGAAATGTCTTCCTGTTCCACTTCACCATGTTCTTCTAATGCATTCCACTCACTCTCATCCATTATTAGCTCGAAGGCTCTCTGAGCAGAATATCTTTTGGCCATTTTGCTGGTAGATCATTGTAGTTCTGCACTATACACTGTAATGTGAGGTTATGTCTCTGTTTAGTCCCTCCTCCGGCGTGCAGGTGCGAGGGGGACAGTGCGAGAAAATGTAAAATGTTTATACATTTCTGGAAGATCTAAAATGTTTATTATGTTCTAGGATAGTTTTGTGTACATTACATTGCATTTAGCTGATGCACACTACAAAGGGTAAAGATCAAGGTACAACAGGTTCAAACAGCTTCTCTATGAATACAATTGTGTGTGTGTGCGTGTGCGTGTGCGTGTGTGTGTGTGTGTGTGTGTAGTTTGTGTTTTTCTCTGTCTGTCTGTCCTGGTATTGTATCTGGGTCAGATTGACCCGGACCTCTTATGAAGGACATAAATGCGGGTGGGCATTTTTTCATAAGTGGAAACAAATAAAAACAATTCCACATGTCCTTCACAATAAATAAGCCCCGGCCATTGAGTTTCAGGTTGAACAAAAATATCCTTATATTTTTTTTTATTCATTGAAAATGGAAATCGGGTCAATTTGACCTGAACACCACAGGGTTAAAGAAAACCATGTTTGTGCTGAATGTAAGGACACAATTTAGAGATAGTAAAGTTTATTTGTATTTTAAAACATGGACAAAATTAATACAAACTATAAAAAGTAAATACCCATTCCATGAGTATTGCACCTATGTTCCAAAAAAGGCTTAAGTGAGATTAATTATGCACCTTAAGTCCCTAAAATAGTCCCTGCATGGTCAATAAATGCCACCACTTGTGTCCCTTTCATTAAAAGGCTTTCACACAACCAATTATATAAAAGTATAAATGATGATATTGATAAATGATAAGATTTCATCAAATATTAACAATTAGACGAAAGGCCCCTGGACACAGACATGTAAAAGGCCCGCCACCCCTACTTTAAAAGAGCCAAACACCAAGAGTAAAATAAAGTCAGTTTACATCTCTTCAGTTGCCATGCGTCTCTTAGCAGTCTTTTTTGCTCTGCCCCTTTAACCCTTTGGCCTGTACTTGTTGGGCCCATTCAGTCATTCATCCATAAGAATGTTTCTATTTCATTTTATTAACTCTATTGCATGCATATAATGTGGCTACCAGGCACAACAAGGGAACGACAGTAAATCTGGCCTCAGATGCCTGGAAAGAAGTAGAAGCGCCTTGTCAGAGTGACTCTTTCTTTGGTAGGCATCTGTCTTTTGTTGTTCACGGAAAAGTCCTCGAAGCGTTGCATGACCTGTAGGTTTCAAACAAACAGTGTATGAAATTAACAAAACAAATAAACCCAGAGCATCAGTATTACTGCTTGTTAGGTGGTGTTTGCCTCACAAAGGCTATACTTTCCACTTACTTTTCTGAAAAGTTCTTCAATGTCATCCACATGTGCAGAGGCATTCGAGACCGCCACAAAATACTGGATGAGAAGAGACCCTGCAACTGGCTCTCTGTATGAGACAGTATCTGTAGAAAAAATTAAGCTTTAATAAGATAAAGTAAATAATAATCACTGTTACATCTGAAAACATTTTTAATTAACTGACCGGGAGTGCAGGACAGAAGAGCAAGGAAATCTTTTTCTTTGATTACATATCGCACACCATCCTCCTCAAATTCTTCATGGCCAGCGTTATGTGAGGCATCGTCACAGGACAAACTGTCTTTAACCAGCACTGATCCTCTCTTTTCTGAAACACATGCGTAATACTGTTAATACACTGCATGAGAGCACCACTCACTCAAAGACAGTAAACAAGACATTAACTGACTGCTAAATTAAATTATATTGATTTGTTGCATCGGGGGAATAGAGGAGACCTCCTCTGCAGGCCTGGATGAGGATGATCTTGGGTTTGTCCAGCAGCGCGGGACATCTCTCCGGACCCAAGTGATGGTAAATGTTGTTGATGCAAAACTCATCAGGTTTGTCTTTTTCCGACTCAACACCGAGGACAGCTCCCAGTTTCCCATGAGACATGATCACCACCACCACACTGTCTGTCTCTTTCAATTTCTTATGTTTGGAGAACTCAATCACAGCAGCATCAATTTCCTGGGAAACACAACAAACTCAGACATCAGTTTCTGTATTGCTTAATCAACCAGACAAGGGATGAATGTATTTTTGTCAAATTACCTTTCCTGTGAGGTCAGTGTGTTTCACCACTTCGTATCCCAATGCAACGAGCAGTGTGTACATGTTCTCCTCGTCCCTATCAGCTCCCTTTCTGTTTAAACTGGTATCAGTAAACTTTATGTTGGTGATTAACAGGGCCAAACGATGCCTAATGGAATTTTCGGCCGCAGGGTAAGTCTGAAAAACAAATTTAAAAGGAAAGAATTAAGACGAAAATGTACTATACTGTATATCTGATGATATATAAATTGTAGAATTGAACAAGACATAAATTAAAAAACACCTGACACAGCTTTTATGAACAACTTACATCTCTTTGACCCTGTTTCCCTCTCCAGAAGTCCTTGGTGGAAGGAATCAGAGTGCCTGAATATTCCTGCTCCAGCTTTATTTCTGGAGCTGCAGCTGCAGCTGCAAACAGCAAAACATTTCTGCTCACAACGATGTACATTAATGTCAAAGTATAATATTAGTTTGAATCTAAATAGGGTGAAGATGTCTCTACAGCTGAACTGTGTCTGCTCACCTGGCTGAGCAGGTTTCCCAGAGGAAAGACCGAGTGAATCATAAAGTGTTTGATCTCTGCTTTGAAGGAGAGCGATCATCTTCCTGCTGGCTAGATCTCCTTTTCTCCTAACTGTGTCAATGAGAGCCCGTGCCTTGTCTTTCGTGCTAGGATTCTCCTCAAGAATTGAGTCCTTCTGGCCATCATTCAAGACACCAACCTCTAAAAGGCTGTCCAGGAGCTCCTTGATCAGTTCTTTGTTTGCGCTGTCCACAAACTTAACCCTAATCCTGTTCAGCTCATCTAGAAGAGGCAAAAAAGTTACATTGTTAACCCCCCTGTTGTGCAGCCTGATGGCTACAGGCCACTAACATTGATAAGCATACCATAGCATATTATCACTGATATAAATGTGGTAAAGTCATTACAACAAAGTTATATGTTATACAAAAAGCTGATTGATCGAAATTAGTTATACATTAAAAGGCTAAATTGTATTGTTTTATTTTCATTGTATGTTTTACATATGAACTAACAACGGCAGAAAATAGGACGGATATGAGCGCCAGCAAAGTGAAACTAACAGGCCTATACTTGCCAGCACACGGTACAAAATGCAGCATTACTCAAACTTTACTTTGACAGACTTTGTAGATCAATTTAAATGTATGAAATCACATTCCTCACCTCTACCCTCCTCATTGCCCTCATATAGCCTACCACTTACAGTAAAAACAGATCGGGTACATTACGCTTGCGATCGCCTCCATATTTCCGGCAAATGCACAAAAGTTACTTTTAAAGTTAATTTAGACCGTGAACTCTTACCTGCCATTTCTCAAAATTGTCGTAACACACAGTTGTTTCAAACGAAGAAGGCAAGTTACACGTTACGCGCTCCACAGTTTCCACAGCCTGCACAGGGAGGTACGGGTGCGTAAACTGGGGGAGAGGAGACGTTTCCTACTTTGCATGATCAGTTCCGCACAGGACTGTGTTTTATTACTGCTGCAGTTTTACAATGTGTGGCTCAACCCACACATGCTATCCAATCGTCATTGGATAGTTCAGTTGTAGGCAAGGCAAGGCAAGTTTATTTATATAGCACCTTTCAACACAAGGCAATTCAAAGTGCTTTACAAAAATGGAAGACATTAAGAAAATGGCATTTAAAATCAGTCATTAAAAATTAAAAATAATAAAATAAACATTAAAAGAAAAAATACATGGATAAAAGTTACAGTGCAGTTTAAGATATGAATAGTTCAATTAAAAGCAGCGACAAAAAGAAAAGTCTTCAGCCTGGATTTAAAAGTAGTAAGAGTTGCAGCGGACCTGCAGGTTTCTGGGAGTTTGTTCCAGATATTTGGAGCATAATAACTGAACGCTGCTTTACCATGTTTAGTTCTGACTCTGGGGACAGAAAGCTGACCAGTCCCTGAAGACCTGAGAGTTCTGGATGGTTCATAATTTAGCAGTAGGTCAGACATGTATTTTGGGCCTAAACCATTCAAAGCTTTATAAACCAGCAACAATATTTTGAAATCTATTCTTTGACACACAGGAAGCCAGTGTAAGGACTTCAGAACAGGAGTGATGTGATCCACTTTCTTAGTGTTAGTGAGGACTCGAGCAGCGGCGTTCTGAATTAGCTGCAGCTTTCTAATAGATTTTTTAGTGAGACCTGTAAAGACACCATTACAGTAGTCCAGTCTACTGAAGATAAAAGCATGGACAAGTTTTTCCAAATCCTGCTGTGACATTAGTCTTTTAATCCTGGATATATTCTTTAGGTGATAGTAGGCTGATTTAGTAACTGTTTTAATGTGACTGTTGAAACTCAGGTCAGAGTCCATGACTACACCTAGATTTCTGGCTTTATCTGTTGTTTTGAACATTGCAGACTGAAGCTCAGCGCTAACTTTTATACGTTCTGCCTTGGCTCCAAAAACCATTACCTCAGTTTTATCTTTGTTTAATTGGAGAAAGTTCTGACACATCCAGTCATTGATTTGTTCAATGCACTTACTCAGTGTTTGAATTGGAGCATAGTCTCCTGGTGAAATTGTTACGTAAATTTGTGTGTCATCCGCATAGCTATGGTAACTTATTTGGTTGTTTTTCATTATCTGAGCCAGTGGTAGCATGTAGATGTTAAAGAGAAGAGGCCCCAAGATGGAGCCTTGAGGTACCCCACATGTCATATTTGTCAACTCAGATGTGTATTTACCTATAAAAACAAAGTTTTTTCTGTCCTTTAAGTAGGACTCAAACCAATTTAGAACTGTTTCCGAAAGTCCCACCCAGTTTTCTAGTCGGTCTAGTAATATGTTGTGGTCAACAGTGTCAAACGCAGCACTGAGATCTAATAATACTAACACTGAAGTTCTGCCACTGTCTGTGTTTAAGTGGATGTCATTGAAGACCTTTACAAGAGCAGTCTCAGTGCTGTGGTTTGGACGAAATCCTGACTGGAACACATCCAAACAGTTATTTAAATGCAGGAAGTTACTCAACTGTTGAAATACAACTTTTTCAATGATTTTACCTAGAAATGGCAGGTTTGATATTGGCCTGTAATTGTTCATTACTGAAGCATCTAGATTATTCTTTTTTAGGAGCGGTTTAATGACTGCAGTTTTCAGGGCCTGTGGAAAAATACCTGAGTGAAGAGATGTGTTTACTATATGAAGTAGATCTGAGGCCATGCAATGAAAAACATCTTTGAAAAATCCTGTTGGAATAATATCAAGGCAGCAGGAGGAGGATTTCAGAAGTTGAATAATGTCCTCTAAGTTTTTATCATTAATCTGATGGAATTGTGTCATGGTGTTTGAATTGATATTAGGTGGACATAGGGACAACACATTTGCTGTACCTGATGCAGAGGCACTGACTGCTTGTCTAATTTTCTGAATTTTGTCAGTGAAGAAGGAGGCAAAATCATTGCATGCCCTGGTGGATAGAAATTCAGATGCTACTGACACTGGGGGGTTAGTTAGTCTGTCGACGGTAGCAAACAAGGCACGTGCGTTGTTTTTGTTTTTGGTAATGATGTCAGAGAAGAAAGACTGTCGTGCGTTTTTCAATTCCAAATTATAAAGGCCAAGTCTCTCTTTATAGATTTCAAAGTGAACCTGGAGATTTGTTTTTCGCCACCTACGTTCAGCTTTTCGACACTCTCTTTTTTCTGTTCTCACGGTCATGGCCTTTCTCCATGGAGATATTTTCTTGCCAATTACTTCCTTTACCTTAGTTGGAGCAATGGTATCTATAACATTTTTAATTTTTGAATTAAAATGATCTACTAGCTCATTTACTGAGATGTTAGCAGGGGCAAGTGTGGATGAAAAATTATGAGTAAACATTTCCCTAGTATTTTCAGTTAAATATCGCTTTGTGGTTACCTCTTTCTGAACATTTTTTGTGAACAGAAATAGAGCTCTCAAAGAAAACACAGGAATGATCAGATAGTGCAACATCAGTCACCACAACTTTTGAGATATTGTAGATGTAATACCGTTTACAATGTTCAATTTGCATGAACATGAACATCTAGACAACGTGTGGAGTGAAGGATTTAATGTTGTGTGGCATTTAAAACGTGTTGAATATCCCTGCCAGAACGGGTGTGTTTAGTGAAGTTTTTTTAAATGCTATAGTTTGAAATCTGCAAGATAGTTTTATGTTTTCTGAACAATTATGTTAACAAAATGTGCCAGATAATAAGGGCCCATAATCGCTGATGGTTTAATTAAAATAACACAGTATCACCATGAACTTGAACACTATATTGTAACAAGTAATTCGAACTTGTAACTGAAGCCCTTAAAAACCCCACAACAGACACACTATCGCAAAGAGATGGAGCAAGTATGCACAGAGTATGAAAAAATGTGATATGAACACTAGTCCAGTTTATGACAGCATGTTTGATTGTCCAGTTATACAGATTTGGAAAAAGAGTTAAAGAATGTTCCTTAGTTCTGTGGGTATACCTACTGTATATGTGCTGCCCATAGGAAAAGGCTGACTGCCAAAGGTACTTTTTCTATAAGCTTTTTTACAATTGTATACACTAGTAACATGTCTGCAAATTGTATAATGTTTTCCCAGTTTAAGAAACCATATTTAGTTCAAATCCGTGTTCATTTTAATTACTTAATATGGGTCTTCTGCTTGGTTGTTAAACCAATAATAATTTGTTAGTTAGTTGTTTTTAATTAATAAGATGATCGAGGTTTTCGTTTTTTTTATGCTTTAATGAAATGAGTTTAAATGGAAATAAAGCGTGTTAATAAATCATATATTTTTAAAGAATTACTTTTTTATGCTCAGGTGTAAAAATAGTGATTTGAGTGAAATTGCTAAATAATGAATGATGAGCATCTTCATTTCCCTTTTCCTCTGTCCAAAATGCATCATCATGAGTGTGAAAGAGCAGTTCTGCTCCTCTTGAGAAACTCTCTGCAAACAGCAAAACACAAAATAACTGCTTTCAGACTGCTTTCAAAATGAAATATGTTTCTGTGCTGGTAATATTGTAATTATATTACTGTCAACAAATCCTGTCAGAAGACCAAACCTTCAATGAACTGATACTACCAACAACTTTTAGACAAAGCCTGATGTATTTTAATTCTCCATTCAATGAGCAACATTGTTGCACTGTGTGACATTTTCCTTATTCCAATAAACATGAATACTGTAGTTTTTTTAAGTCAATCTCCTGAATACTGTAAGTGTATTAAAAATAGGATTAAGTTCTCCCTACCTCATGCACATTGACACATATATTTATCTACAACACTGTTAAGAATTCTTCATGTTCAGATGGTCTTATTTGAAATGGGCTATTATTTTGTTATGCAGGTTGTTTCTGTTTGAGCCGTTCGTACATTATGTTCATGCTGTCGCAGCATTGCAGGAGTCTGACAGAGAAGTCACTAATGATAAACTTCTCCATTTCTCCATTTCTCCATTTCTCCATTTCTCCATTTCCCCAATTCCCCAATTATTCTCTTTAGGTCTATTATTCGTGCATGTACAACAACATGATGTACCGTATGTACCATCCATGTCCTGACAAGTAAAGACATTTAAAACCATCTGATGAGTCTGTGCTCTCTGACTGGCCCTCCTGTGGTCGATTATCCACAACACCAGCTTAATACCCAACAAACACATTTGAACATGACAGCATCAAAGTCGTTTGTCACACAACTTCAATAGATTTATGATGAAGAAATGTCGACCAGTTCAACTAAACAGTGTCACCCAGAGAACAGACCCAGTTCAGAGTGAAGCTGGATCTTGTAATGCTTTGAAGGCAAGTGATCATCTTTCTGCTGGCTCCATCTCCTTTTCTATCTTAAAGTCAAAGTGTTCCACCACAGTAATAATAAGGTGGATAATTGCAATGTGGAAACGCTAGAGGGCAATACCACCTGCATTGTGACATACTCAAAAGGACAAACAACTTCTTCTTTTTTTAAATGTCATTTACAAACATTTAAGGCACTTATTTTCAGTCAAAAGTACTTGGTGTGAAAGCCAAGTACACACCATTGAATGGTTGTTAATACAGTTTAGATATAATACAATAAACAATTTAGGAGAAACAACTGACAGACACAAGAGAAGTCAACAGGAGCACAACAAATATCTATTTTTCCTAGGACATCATTTCCAGAATGAGATTTGGTCACAAAGGGCTAAATAGCATTTTTGTTCTTTATGAAAAATGCATCAGGCAAATGTGAATATTGAAAAACTTTTTTTGCAATGTCCAAAATACCAGCAAGACCGTTTTTAGCAAATATAAAATAGATTTTGCTAAGGAGTTCAGGGGATGTAGGCCAGAAGGTGGCGGTAAATGCACCTAAAAGCTGTTTGCCATCCGCCGTTAAAACAACAGAAGAAGAAGAAGAAGAAGAACTGACAGACAAAATGGCTGAGGGACGAAGCTAGCTGCTCGGCTAATGTAAACATCCACCTACATTAGACTGGAGCTGGAGCGACGATAACGTTACGCGATAGCGTCGTCACACTGCGAATGAGCGTGTATGTTGACACAAAACTCACGTAGACACTTAAGCACGTTTATTAACAAATCGATGATTCATGTAGTTCGCTTAGCTAGCTAAGTTAGCTATGTAATTAGCACAGGTAAACACTGGTAGCTAGCTGCAGATTAGCTTGTATATTGCGTTTTTGAGTAACACTTCTGTGGACATGCTTGTGTAGCGTTACAAAACATTATACCATCTTTCATGATGGTATGTTTTAAGACAACGCTGTTTTGAACGGATATTCAGTTATTGAGTTGCTGTAACTGAGAAAGCTGTCATAAGCTAATGCTAACAGGTCATCACAACTAGAGACATTCTGTTTTACTGGATTTATTGTGTCTCAAAAATAAATCAAGTTAAAGCCGTCAGGGCCTAGGTTAACGTTAGCACGTTTGGCCATGCTACAATAAAACTACTGTTGATTTTCGCCGGTTTTGGTTAACGACTGTGGTGGGTTTTGGACTTAGCTTAGTTAATGATAGTTAACCAGTCAATGCAGTAGATTCAATTATTTATGAGTGGCACATTAAATGGATTAAGAATCAGCGGGGTTTTTCTTTTTCTACACACGACAATTCTCCTTTTTACACTTCATTGCTGTTGGCACTCACGTTTGCTTTTTGTTTTTAAAGTTGTCTGTCTTCTTGTGGCCCCAGCAGTGTTTTAACTTCTAAGGATGATGAGCCAGCGGCGTGGGATCCATCTGGACCAATCGGAGCTGCTTTGCACTAAAGGATGTGGTTTTTATGGCAACACTGGCTGGCAGGGCCTGTGCTCAAAGTGCTGGCGAGAGGAGAATCAACGAGAAAAGCAAAAACAGATTCAAGAAGACTGCGCACTTGCTGAAAGGTTCGTCTGTCTCTCTGTGATCCCGAAGTACAGTGTATTTTGTTCCTTTATCCCATAATTTGTCATTCCATCTGAACAATACCGCAGTTACTCTGTCTTCTTCCCCCCCAGGCTGCAAAAAGAGGAAGAGGAAGCATACACAAGCAGAAATCAAAAGGCCCAATCACAGCCTACCATCACACCCTTTGGCAAGTTCGTGGAAAGAAAAACTAAGGAAAAGTCCAGCAAAGTCAACACAGTTACAAAGTTTTTTACTCCCTCCTCAAAAACACCACCAAAAAAAGGTACATACTTAACTGCAATTGATGCATGTCATTTATCAAACTTTTTAACTTGTGGTAATATTAATTATGTATTCTAGGCCTCTGACCTGTTAACCTTAAAAAACATGAGAACAACAATACAACCAATATATTTGCCGTTTTATTTTTCTATTTTAACCCCATCCCTGGATTAGTACCTTGATCCCCTACTCTTTAAAATACAATGACATATATGACGCATGTGGCAGAAGAGATATTAGGAGAAATGCTTTAGGGGTTTGTAGCTTTGATTAAAGTAATGTAATGTATTTTCCCAGATTCTCCTTTTGATGCTCACTCCAGCCCAAGCCCCAGCTCCTCCACAAGCCGGCACTCCTCTGTGGACAGTGACCATGCGACGAGAGAGTTCATTGATTTCCTCAAGCCTCTGAAGTCTGGCAGGGAGATCTTCAAACAGTGCCGGGCCTTCACTGAGAGCATGGTCTATAAGCGGGTGAGTGGATTACTCATCATGTTTTTGAGTTTAATGAGCTTGTAGGAACCATTTCATCCTTATGTATGATTAGTTTTGCAAATATAGACAACCTGTTAACAAATTACTTTTGATTTTGTTCATGTACAGCAATGTTAGCAATAAAGATTTTCAAGTCATTTGGGATACAATGTGTCTACTCTCCACCAGTGTTAATTATTATACTGTTCACTGTGCAACACCAATAGTCACACATTTTTATTAAAGTGAAAACAAGTTTTTGTAAATATATAATTGGGATTTTTGCACCTTCAGTCATTGAAGGAGTTGTCATTATGTTAACATTTAAAATAGTCTGAAATTGCACCATTTAAACTAATAACATGGTTAAAATGTTGTGCTACATATTGTATTACTGTGTCATATGTGGGCTGGGTTTAAATGTCTATCCCTGTACCATTACAGTATTTTAAGTTGATATTCAAACGAATGTAATCTGAATCTTTAATTTCTATTTGCTCAGGACATGGCAGCTGATGAGCTGTCAGAGTGTGTGCAGGATTTCTACCAGAATCTCTCAGACCGCCTCCACACCCAATTCAAAGGTACTGCCTAACTCTTACATTTGAGTAGAATATAAATAATTAATATCAGTAACATTAGCACTGTAATAAGCTCTGTATATCTTTGATTTGTGTGCCTCCATTCCTAGGTTCATCAGATCATGTAGAGAGTGTTATGGATGAAGTAGAGAAGTACATGATGACTCGTCTTTACAAAGAAGTGTTCTGTCCTGAGACTACAGATGATGAGAAGAAAGACCTTGCCATTCAGAAGAGAATCAGGTTAGCAAACAAGATGATGTATTATTCCTAATTTTGCTACTCAATTATTCATTTTTTGGCATCCCTCCTGAGCACAAGAAAATACAATTGCAGCAGAAATTGCAACCTTTTCTTACGTTATGGTGTTCTGTTACAGAGCCTTGCATTGGGTCACCATTGAGATGCTGTGTGTTCCTGTAGAAGAGGAAATCGCTGAGGTGTCAGACAGTGTAGTCAAAGCCATCACAGGTACGTTTTTTACAGAAGGACAACACGTTGTTATTTTGGCAATAGAGATCCGCTAACATTTTCAGATTAAACAACTTCTCAAATCTTTGCATCATTTCAGATGTGATTGAAATGGATTCAAAGCGCGTGCCCAAGGAGAAGCTGTCGTGCATCACTCGCTGCAGCAAGCACATCTTCAACGCCATCAAAATCAGCAAGAAAGAGGCTGCGTCTGCGGATGACTTCCTCCCCACGCTCATCTACATTGTGCTGAAAGCAAACCCTCCAAGACTGCAGTCCAACATCCAGTACATCACCCGCTTCAGCAACCCCGGCAGACTGATGACAGGAGAGGATGGTTACTACTTCACTAACCTGGTGAGGAAATGAGGACAGGCTTGTCATTATGATGTTTGTGTTTGTCCCTAAATCTATATGTTTCCAAATGTTTTAAGCTATGGTGATATGAAGCTGTGCGGTTATACCGATAGGCAACCCATTTATGTCAATGTGATCTGGCGAAACAACCGACACACCTTTATGCAACTCAATACAGTTGAATAGTACCACTAGCACAGTTGATGGGAAAGTGATTTAAGGTTTTAAGTGGTCTTAACAACAATTACATTCATATATATATCAGGGTTTCCGTTAGCCGGTAATTACCGGTTTTTAGCTGGTCAAATTTATAAAAAAACGGTAAATTCAAAACCTGCCGGTCAAAATGTCCGGTAATAATTAGGGATGCTCCGATCGATTGGCCGCCGATCATTATCGGCTGATATTCACTCCTAATAGTTTGATCGGTGCTCTCTATAAAGGCCGATCAGGAGAGCTGGAACTGATCGATATGGACATAAACGCGAGTGAAGTATAACCGGACGAGAGAGAGAGAGATCAGAGATCAGAGATCAGATCAGCTGCTGAGTCTGACGGAGACACACAGCTCTGCATGATCACCTGAAGCCCTGCCCACTGTTTAGCGAGCTGCATGAGATACTGACCGGCTGTCAGGAGGGAGAGAGGAAAAAGAGAGGCTCCGTTCCTCCCGTGTTATTATTCAAACTTAATGTAAACTTTTGAATAATGTACTTCATCTACTACAAGTAGTTTGTTTGAATGTAATAATTATGTTGTTTGCTGTTTGTGGAAGCGCATCATTTTTTGAAAAATGAATCTGAACTTTTCGATCTGTTACGATTATAAACTGAAGCAATATAAAAACGAGTTTTAAACATCAGCATATCCGGTCATAGTCCGGTAAGTACCTGCTAACGGAAACTCTGCTACACAATTCTTATTATTATTGAAACATGACTGGTAAGTTTCGAATTCGTCCGGTAAAATAAATTATTTCCGGACATTTGACCGGCAAGAAAAAATCCTAGTGGAAACCCTGATATATATATATATATATATATATATATATATATATATATATATATATATATATATATATATATATATATATATATATATATATATATATATATATATATATATATATATATATATATATATATATATATATATATATTGGTAAACGCAAAATAGTGATGATAGGAAATGATTAAAAAAGCAACAAAGGTCCCTGATAGGACTAACTTTCCAATCGGGGGCCAGCTTTTTGTTTTGTAGTTTTTCTGGTGTAGTCTGTAACTTAATTTTTTTTTTAAGTTTACATTGGTCATATTCATCACTCATTTAAAAAAGATATGTGTGAACTGTTCAGTAAGGGCAAAATACAAAAAAGGTCATTTCTGATGACATCCAGAGGTGAGATTTGCGGTTAATGACCCCCCCCCCCCCCCCCCCCCCCCCCCCCACCTTCCCTCTCTTCAGTGCTGTGCGGTGGCCTTCATCGAGAAGCTGGACGGCCAGTCTCTGAACCTGAGCTCTGAGGAGTTTGACCACTACATGTCGGGCCAGGCCTCCCCCCCCTGGCCACAGCCGGGCGGAGCGTCCTCCAGCTCCCCGGGCAGCGCCGCTCTCAGTCAGGTCCCCAAGGGGCTGGACCTGCTCACTGGGCTGGGGGAGAGGCAGGAGAGGGTCCTGGAGGAGGCTCGCCAGCTGGAGAGCGACCTCATCGACTGGACGGATGAAGTGGAGCAGAAGGTGCAGAGCGTTCTGGAGAGCTTTCCCCCAGAGACAGAAACCCCTGCTCCTCCCACAGCGAGTGGGACGGCTGTTTCAGCGACGGCTGTTTCAGTGGCGTCAGCCATCGACTCTGATAACGTGGAGAATGAGCACCTGCCCCCCCCGCTGACACCGCAAGTGTTTGCTGGTTGATGTGAAGAGCTCTGCTTAAAAAAAAAGAAAAGAATATCCTCTAGAGGTGGAGCTTTACTCCACCTTCACCCTTCCCTTATGTTAAATGTTTCTGTCCGTGTGCACATACAGGAGACACTCCAGCCATCCCTTCTCATCCCTGCAAGAGGCCCAACAATTACACACAGAACCTTTGAATACAATAAGTTAATATTTTGGCATTCCGGTAAAGTACACTTATTTGCTTTCATGCAGAAAGTTAGATTAGAAGATCATTAACCTTCATGTACAGTCAACATAAAGCTGAGAGTAAAGGCTTGAAACAAGAGGTACACTTTTAGCAGGACCCTTTCCAAAGGTAACACACATCCGCACACTAGCACCTCGAAATATCACTCATTAACATGTTACATTTTTTGTTGTTTAGTATGAAAAAAAAGGTGTAAAAACAAGACTTTTTTTTTTGTCGCCTTTGGACAGAGTCAGGCTAGTTTTTCCCGTTGCAAAGCTAAGCCTAAGTGTCAAAGCTTTTGCTCACTCTTTTATTGGACAGACGTGGGATTTGTATTGATCTTCTTATCTAACTCTAGGCATATTTGTGAATAAGCATTTCCGAAGAGTTCCGGAAGCCAAGTTCACTCCAAGCATTTTGTTACAGATGCGATGCGGCCTCTGAGGTGAAGCCCTGACGTTCTGCTTCTCTTACATTTTCAGGATAAGCAGATTTGTTTAACCCAGCCATGTCCTTTGTTGTTCCCGGGCTTTAGTAATATTACCCCAGTGTGCTACTACTGTTGCTTCCTCAAAGTGAGATGTGCCGGGAAACGCAGACTCCACTCCAAGCTCTTCCTGAAACACATCTGCATCACCTCAGTACTTCTCCATCCGTAGTGTCGTACTTACATGCTTTCCAAAAGGAAAATTGGGTGGATGTGATTTTTAATCATTCTTCTGTCATTTTTCTTTTTCTTTTTTGGTTATGTGATGAGGTCACTAGGTGTAAATTGACTGTCGCAAATTGAAGCAGGGGCTCAAAGGGTCACACACACACAACCTGACATCTAATAACTTGACAGGAAAGTTCAGTCACATTTCTTTTTGGCAAAGGAAATGGAGGAGTCTGAGTAATGCGAAACTTAACTTCCCTTGTGATTTGTTCTGTGATTACTGTGTACCTCCCTGTAGAAGAAATGTGTGTGTGGCAGATTTGCATGCGGGCAAGTGTGTGTGAATGTGAGCGTGTGTTTCATGGACATGTTCCCTTATTGTCTGTAAATGATTTAGTCCTCGCAGCTGTGTGTTTATGGAAATGTTGGTCTTGTTTTCATGGCAGCCCTCTCACTCCAGTCATAGGCTGGATGTACAGAAGTGATTTTATTTTTCTATAGAGAGGCAGGTATCAATTATTTTGGATGCAATAGAAGACATAAAGCCTGTAATATTTACAGTAGTACTCTTGATAAAGAACATTGCTTGAAGACATGTTACAAACATTATGATTGAATGGTAACATTCTCAAATACTCCAAGAGGTTATCATAAGCATGACTCATAATTTCATCGTGACAGGGTTTTTTCTTTTGCTCCGTCAGGGCTTTTGGATTTCAGAAGTAAAAAGACGGTGCAGTTTCCCAGAAACGCGCGTCATAGAAATTGTTCCAAGGCCGGTTGCTTTACTAGTTCAGAAGAATAAACATGAAATAACCAATTTAATATATTTGAAAGCACTTTTATTCTGTATGATTTTTAAAGCTCCTATTTCAGAAGTATATTTAATGAAGGAACTAATGGCTTTATTCAGTTGAAGGGTCAAAGGAGAGTTGGTGAAAACAGTGTTGTTCAACTGCCTTTGTGTTTCGAATCGAAGAAATGTTTGGGATTGGCAATTTTCTTTTTCTTTGCTCATGAGATAAGGTTTCCTTAAGTTGCTAGATTTTTATCTTTTTATCTTTCTTTGCAGCACTTATAGTCAGTGTGCAGTTGCTGTCCAATTTTAGTCAAATATCCACCTTTTAATGCAACCTTAAACAATAGCTTGAGTAACTTCATATTGCACTGTAAACAGAAGCCATTATCAGGTATTTTAAGGAAGTTTAAAACATAATCTTTGTAACCTTATAGGTTTGTAAATGTAACACATCGGAGAAATTAACTCTGTCTTTTATTTAAATGTAACTTATTATTGGGGCAGTATTGGTATATTCGCCTCTGGGTGTGTGATGATGAATAAAAACTGAAAATGCACGTGCTGGTGTGAAGTTCCTGTTCATCGACTTTCACATGACTCACACTTCTGCATGCTAGATATAGTAAAGACCTTGCATGCAGAATGTATCTATTTACTTAGTTTATAATAAAAGGCTAAATAAAAAGCATAGTAATTGTAAACGCTAACAAATGTAACACTTTTGGTATTCATGGCCCTGTTTCCCAGCAAATTCTCACATTCCTCCCTCTTGCAGACTAAGAGTTTATGATCTTATTAAATAATGTCAGATTTGCTTAGAGTCATGAATACATCTAAATACAATGAAAAATGAAAATGTTACAGTGGCAGAAATAACTATCAAAAAAGAACCAATCAACTATTTCATTTTTTTTAAATAGCATTCAAAAGCTGTACACCAATGAAGTACCTTTATAGTTTTTCTGAGTAAGACTAATCCTTTATGTGTATCTTTCAAAATCAATCAATCAATCAATGTTTATTTATATAGCCCAATATCACAAATGTTAAATTTGTCTCAGTGGACTTCACAGTTTGTACAGAATATCAGTATGACAATACGACACCCTCTGTCCTTAAAACAATAAATAATTGTAATAAATTATTAAATTATCTTTTTATAAAAAAATGCTCTTTGTTACTATTCCTCTAGCTGTCTGTTTGAGTACAAACTGAATTTTTGTCAAAAATGACTAACTTTGCACTTAAAGATTGTGAAATTGTCCTTAGTATTAATTATTATTATTTTACAACAATATTAATTGTTCTGTTGCATTATTAGTCCCATTTGTATTTCTCATGTGCATTTCTATTGAAATTCAGAATCCGAAGAAAACAAGGGTGTGTTAGTTTCACTTCCTTTTGGTTTTCCCCAAATTTCCCATTGAGGGTTTCAAGAAAATGGATTAGAAATTAGGAAAATATAACAATATAATTGTTAAAATAAAAAATGGCTCAGATTATGTATCACAAAAGGTGATGGTTCACTTCAATGCTAATGCCAATCCGTTTGTGAGAACTTTATAAACTTCAGAAATGCAAGTGTTATTTAAAATAAAAAGGGGATATCCTGTGTGACATGTTTAAGCTGATAAAAAAAACTCATTTTCACTTCCCTCTCCACTGGAAATAAAACAATCTCCCTCCCAGCCTTTTCCTCACAAGCAATCAAAATGAACCCGGTCATTTTCCTCTGTGGTGAGTTTTCTTCCGTTCATTTGCAACATCTCAAATGTAACGATGTTCTTAAAAGATTGTTATCAACTTTGATTTGTCTAACGCCTGATCTTTTCTCTTTTTCAGTTCTCTCGATGCTACCACAACTTGGGGGTATGTACCACATGTTCCTATCAGTGAATTCTTAATATGGGATACATTTCACATCACATAGTGTCAACATTTGCAAGCATACTGTCTGAATAAAACGTGTATACATAAATATACGTTTGAAATGTATTGTCAAGTTCATAAATATTTTTGAACAAATGCAAGAATAACATGTTTTCTTTACATGGAAAACAATATATACTAAAACATTATTGAAAAAGTTAAGGTGATTCACACCAGGTCTCACATCTCACGTCTTTTTATTATTATCTTCTTATCTTATCAATGCGTTGTTTGAATTGACTATGAGCATTATCCTGTACAAACTAGTATATCAACACTGAAAAGATGACATGTGAACTTTAGAACATGATATGAACAGTGCCAATCATAATAAAGACACTGCAGGTATATATATATATATGTTTTTATGACAGTTCTCTTTAAAAATCCCATATGTGTTTGTCTCCATAGCTCCGTCTGTGGCCCCGTTCAGAGCTGTTGTGGAGATGGTGTCAGGGGATTCAAGGATCTTCTCTGGAGAGAGTGTCCGGCTGAAATGCAGTGTCCCTGATGTCCGATCCTCCTGGAGCCACCTGTGGTTCAGAGGATCTGAGCAGCTCCCACAGCATGGCCAACACCTTATTTTGTGGAAAATGAAGATTCAAGAAAGTGGGAAATATTACTGCGAGGGAGTGAGGGACTCACAAGTGGGAGACATAAAGACCCTCCAAAGTCTGCCATTGGAGATCAGTGTGGATGGTAAGAACCTTAGTATCATTTCATTAGAAATCCCTTGATTAACACATCATGCCCCTTCTTCCTCTTTTCTTTCCTACTTGTGCTGATGTTGTACACTTTGAAAATTGTGAAACATTAAACTCTTGCAGTGCTCAACTTCTTTTAAAATGTTGTGTGTGTTTATTTTAAGAAAAGAAAACCCTTTTAAGACACATTTGCATTTAAGGGTCAACTTTAACCCGCTGCCATTAGCTTGTTTTATTACTGTCAATATCAACACCAGATGATACTTGGATGTAACTTTATTTGTCTGCATTCTTCATTCAGGAGGGTGGGTTATCCTACAAGTCCCACCTGAGCCCAGCCTCGTCAGTGACACCTTAAAGGTAATGTGTCGCGCACGAGGCACACCCCCACTGCATGAAGTGATTTTGTACAAAGATGCTGTTGAAGTAATGAGACAAAATGGCCTCAACCCATATTTCTACCTGACCAACTTGACCCTCGAGGAACAAGGAGTGTATTCTTGTAGGGCTTCCTGGGACATAGACAGACGCACGCGCTCTGTTATCTCAGCTGATGCTTCAGTGCAGATCTTCGGTGAGTTTATATATGCTGAGTTTGGTTGTGGTTGCAAATGTTTAAACTATTGTTCGACATTTTTGAAAATGCCCTTATTAGTTGTTAAATGATCATACAATGGGGAACAAACTCTTCTCCAGTTATTCTTTCAAACCTTTTGAATGTGTCAGTAATGTATTTTTCTTCTCTCCTATCTCAGATGTTCTGTCACTGCCAGTTTTGGAGATTGTTGCAGATAATGACCTGATGCCAGCGAATAAAATGAAGCTTATCTGCCACGTCCAATACAACGCTCGTGCTCCTGCACCTCCAATAAACTATTATTTCTACAAGAACAACAACCGACTGGGTACAGCAACCTCTGAGAACCATGATCTGGTTAGACGGACTCCTGGCCAGTACAGCTGCAGGGCCAAGGTGCCTCTGCTGGGCATCTCCAGGTCGAGTGAACTTGAAAGCTTTGGACAAGTGAAAGGTACTTAGATGTCAAAGCACCTGCTGTGTGTCCACAAATCTAAGTTTGAGAAGTAATCCTCTCCTTGAATTGTGAGCAAATTCTCATGTCTCTGATCCAATAGGACCAGGCATTATGCTGCATCCAGATCTTCGTCCCAGAAACTCAAGGCCCTTTGCTCCCTCAATCTCCTCCCCACAAACCTCCCGGCCTCCAGCAGCTGAGCCAACAGAAGCCCAGCCCTCCTTTCACCAATCCACTCAAACTCCTACTTTTACTGAGCCTACTGAAGTGAGCAGCATCCAAACCTCAAGTCCAGCGCCGAAGCCTTCACAGCCAGCGCCAAGCACTCTGCAATCTACAGTCCAGTCTCTCAGCCAAACTCCTGCTCTTGTCAATATATTCGAGGAATTG
This sequence comes from Trematomus bernacchii, assembly GCF_902827165.1. Classification (NCBI taxonomy): domain Eukaryota; kingdom Metazoa; phylum Chordata; class Actinopteri; order Perciformes; family Nototheniidae; genus Trematomus; species Trematomus bernacchii. The sequence goes on from NW_022987910.1 coordinate 6,113,268, forward strand.
TCTGATGATACGTCTGCAGAATCTAGTGTTGGTTCTGCAGACGTATCTAGTGGTGGTTCTGTAGAATCTAGTGGTGGTTCTGCAGAATCTGATGATATTCCATAGGACTCTTCCCTATGGTGACTAGTAGTCATACATTGGCAGAATGAATGACCTAAATCAAATAAGTTACGTGCAGCTGCCAGATGTTTAGCTGTCTCATACATTGTGCTGGCGGTGCATATTTTGTGTACGATCAATAGTATAATATTGATTTTGTCAACTTCATGATCTCATCTGTTCAAACCTTTTTTGGATAAGTAGTTTTTGTAATAAAAACTGTTGGTATAAGCAAATAAAGCATTCCATAAATCATACAGTATGTACTACTGGATTTTATTATCAATAATCTCTTTTTACAACCCTATTGTACAGCAATACTGCTTACATATTACAAGTATTTGTATAATAACATATATAGTAAACTTACAGTAATAATAATACAGCTCACAGTTATATTATCTTCATATTAAACACATACATTGTTTATTTGTATGTCTTTTTTTTTGCAATTTGATAAATAGCTTAGTTCACCAGTGAGAATTTAAATGGACAGGAAGCAGAGTATAGTTCGACAAAGACATCCATGTACAAAGAGGAGGACAGGAAAAATAAATGATGTGGAGGAAAAGGGGACATGGGGCCGTGTCGTTTCACTGAGGCCAAAACTGCGAGTAAACCATTATTAAACACTTTGACGTAAGCATAATAAATCATACATATTGTGTTCAGAAACTCTGTGCAGTGACTGAAGAGAGTAAAGGTGTTTCATTAAACAGAAAAACATATATGCACACATGAATACATAATATTGGTGGCAAGAAACATTTGAATTAAAAAAAAATTGGCTCCTGCACACTCTCTCTCTTTCTGCTGGCATATTTATTACAGCTTTTTTGTTTGACATGCATATTGATAAATGAAAATATTATCATCATATGGGATTTGTTTTTTTGTCTTTTACCATCAGATAGTTTGGTTATATAGATGTTTAAGTGCTCTATTTATGATAACCCTAATCCAGATTTCCATCCATGATGAATATTGGCACTTTCTCATTTATTTACCTTTGTCATAGGCTGATCCATAGTATGTGATTTTTGCCTTTTAGCACTAAATAACCTTATTAGATTCAAAACATGTAAGTAAATATTCCAGCAATAAACAAGACGTCGTTCTTTTTCTTTAGAGGGTAACAGCTTAAAATAAAAAATATAATATTGAGGTGATGGTATAATAAACATTATATTGATATTGCCCGTCATTAAATGTTCATACTAGTGTGCAGTGCAGCTTTCCAGCAGTTCAAGAGTAATAATATAGTGTAGCACCACTAGTATTTTTCCTTTGCAGGAATCAAGTTGGTCCCGTAGATTCTAGAAGAAGATACTCTCAGGATCAGGGTGTGTCTGGGTACAGCAGGAATCCAGAGAAGATGCTGTCATCCTCACTGCTGGCATACGCCCCATTCCAGTCTCTGAACGTCTCCATCCACACCTGATCCCCCCCCGCCAGCCGCAGCACCACCAGAGTGGACGCCTGGTCGATGTCTTGACCGTACAGAGAGTCCCGAGTCCTTACCCGCCGGGACCCGTTCACCACCAGTGTGGCTCGCAGGGGCTGATTGCGTACAGTAATGTGGAAAGAGAAGACGTAAACCCCGGCATGGACGCAGGTGAAGCTGTTGGAAGTGACATTAAAGTGGTTCTCTTCGTTGTAGAAGATTTTGTCGAAGCGGATCGGGAAGCCAGACGGAGGGAAGGACTTTCTTGGAGAGATACCTACACTGAAGGCTGAGCGTTTCGTGGGTACTGCTGATCCCTTTGCTCCTTTGATTCCACGAAAGCCCCGATCACCTCTCATCCCAGGCCAGCCTCTGTCCGCCTTTGGTCCAAGCGGCCCTCTTATGCCTTGGGGTCCCTGAGGGCCCGGAAACCCTGGTTCTCCTTGCGGGCCAACAGGTCCCTGTTCCCCTCGGATGCCTTCAGGACCTGAGACACCGTGCTGGCCATTCAGTCCTGGAATGCCCATCCCTCCTGGGATGCCAGGGGAGCCGGTATCCCCTCGATCACCTTTCTGTCCTCTCTCCCCATATGTGCCGCAGTCCCCCTTATCCCCCTTCTCTCCTTTAGGACCATTCTCAACAGTCAGTCCTGAAGGGCCAGCTGGGCCCTCAATTCCCGGTTCTCCTTTTTCACCAGCTGTCCCATTCTGTCCAGGTTCCCCTTTCACCCCACTTTCACCTTTGACACCTTGGAACCCTATTACACCTTTTTCACCTTTTGAGCCAATATCACCTGCAACACAGAGGAACTGTCAGAACAGTTGATATCTGGAGACAATATAACATCATTCAAAAATCACCAGAACAAGGTTGCACCTTTTTGTCCTGGTTTTCCTGGGATTCCTGATGGCCCGACTATCCCACTGCTTCCTCTGTCACCTTTATCTCCTAAGAAATGGACACAATAAAGCTAAGACCTAAAAAAAAGTCTTACACAAGCAATATGAATATTCCTTTTAACTAATGAAGCTCAACGTAAGTTCAACCAGGAAGACCGTCTATTCACTATTCCTACGTAACTACTCTCTCTCCTCTCAATAAGTGATCAGGGGCGTCACTCTCCAGCTTAACCAATCACTTCGCTCTATTCCCAAGAGCCTATCATAGCGCTCTGCCAAACCTTTTAAATCTGCTCTCCCCCCTCTGACAGCTGTCATTTCAGGTGACTCTACGCAACCCTCCTCCACCCCTTTTCACCTCCTGTCCCTCTGAATCCAGGGTCAAGCTAAACCACTCCTCTTCAGACCGAACCCAACCATCTATTCACCACCACCAGTGTCTAGACCCCAGGGGGGTTTCATCGGATCGGTTCTACCCTCCCGAATGATACTTCCTGCACAACGGGGCCTAATCGCCAAAATCACCATTACATTCATTTGTGTATCTTTGCAATAAATATGTATTCTTACATCAAAACCGTCTCTCCTGATTGAAGTGACATTAGTGCACCTGTGAACATTAGCCCAGCGGCCCATTGTGTTATACTATATGATAACATTATGGTTGCTTTCTGCATTCTTGAAATATATGATGACATGTTTGTAAAGTTCATGTAATTAGACAAGAGGTTTTCAAACGTGACATGGGGCTCCTCAGTGTCAGACTTTTAAACATGATTAAACATTAATAAATGCCTAAGATGCCAAATTATACTCACCCCTGTCTCCTCTTACCCCGATAGGACCACTCATTCCCGGGGGTCCAGGTAAACCAGCTGCTCCGGTAAAACCCTTGTCACCTGGTGGCCCTATATAAACAAACATAATCAAAGTCCGAAATGCTGAAAGCTAAACATACAAACAAATGAACTGAATAAATCAAAACAAATATTCTTTATTGCACCTTAACATTGAGTGTCTTACCTGGTAGGCCGATGCCTCCCTTTGGCCCCCTGGGGCCTCTCTCAGGTGGACAGCATTCACAGAAGTTGAAGTAGCATTCGTTGTAATCTAGAGTGTAATTCTCAGGGCCAGCACCAGGGGGCTCGGTGCTCTCTGTGAGGTACTGTGGATGGACATGATTTTGGTAGGTGGTCCTTTCTGTGGTGGGCACCACAGGCTTTGCACTCAGCACTACTTTGAGAGTCTTGGGCACGCTGGTGGTCACAGGGCTGTGCACAGTAATCTGAGGGATGGGTTTCTTGGTGTACTGATACTTTGGCTTCTGTGTAGTTTTCGCTTCAGCGCAGCCCACCACAGTGAGTGTAACCACAACTAGAGCCACAAGGCTCGACTGACAGGAGATGATCCTCATGGTTGACGGGGATCTGAGAACAGATGAGTTTATAGTCTACATTACTCTTACCTTCTGTTAGTCTGCACTCATTTAATTGTTCATCCACTTCAGTTTCAAAGACAAGAGGATACACAAATAGCACATGCTGACGAGCAGTTCACTAGTGCAAAACTCCTAGCACAATTATCTTCTCATCTACTATAATTGATTTTCAATATTGTTAATGAAATTTAACTTAATTTCCTCTGTTTCTTTATGCAAATTTCAGGATGTGTTTCAGTGATGTGTCATTTCGACTCGACAAGTCTGTAGTTTAACCCTTCAAAGCTGAAGTATGTCTGTTTATCAGTAAATTCAGCTAATGTGATAATGTTTTTTTGCAATAGTAACATGCATTGTTATCAAATCCAGCATGCTCCTCAACTTGCAATAGGCAATTCTTTACACATAAATCAATCATTTTAAGGTAAACCCATACTGCTGATATTGAAAATGTATAAGACTCACCCAGTTATGCATAAGTGGTATGGTCATTTATCCTCTTGAGCGGTGGCTTGGAGGCAGTAGCAGGAGCTCCAGGTCCCTCTGATATCTCTGCCAGGCTTGGGCGAAAGAACATCCCTACCAATGAGGGTGTTTGCTGGGAGCATAAGGGGAGGTCTGAAATCCACCTACAGCGGGCTGGAGCGGACCCAAGAAGAACCACAGTGCTGTGGCCCATTCTCTGTACCCCTGTTGTGTAGAAAGGTGCTTTTGTGACACGGGATACAGCGCCCGCCAGGAGCACTCCCTCGCTGCAAGCTAGGCGAGGAGCAAAGGCCGTGGGGCAATGGGTCACCCGATATGAGAGGCATTCCTCCAACACCCAACCTACTACCCAGGCTCTTATGGCGGGACAAAGCCAAGCAAAGAGGGTTCTGTGACAGAGGCCAGGGCAGTACAACAACCTTTTTTCAAGCATATAGATTTGGACAGTATTGTGCAGGAAAGTGCATGCAAACCATTTTTTAAAGATATTTTATGTGGATGGTGCAAGTTGGCATTTGAGAGGAAAGATATACAAAAGATGCGGCAATACATTAAAATGATTAACTACTCAGTATTTACAATCTACTGGCACTTGGTAAACATCCAAGAGAAAGCTTTAGCCTTAAGAGCAGCTGATAATCTCCTCATTCAACAGTTGCTAAACCTGAGCTGGTTGTCAAAGGAACCAGCTTATCTACTTTAAATCAGTGCCGATGCAATGCTTGCCTGATCACTGTTACCGACTTTTTGCACATGAGCCCCTAAGAATGCTGGCAGTTACATTTGCTAACTATGATTCATACTGTGTCTCTGGACAATGATTCATTCTTAAGGAGTAACAAGATAGCATCAGGTTTTTGTAGAAAAGTGATTTTCTGGTAGCTTTCTGGTCGAAACTCCTGACTGGCCAGTGAATGAATGTTTGAGCGGTGGACATGCCCCAGTTGTCAAAGACTTCACGTCCTTAGAGGGATCTATGTCCAGCTATGAGTGAGCAGGAAGAAGGGAAATGAAATTTGGGAAACAGAGAGGGGTGATGGTGGATGAGGGCTACTAAATAAGAGAAGATGGTGTTTATTTAAACCATTTTTTTATCTCTCACATATACTTGTACCCATTTACCTCCTCACCTCCATTTACATGCTCCTCTTCTCCCTCCTTCCCAGCAGCTCAGGTGAAGTGTCCCTGAATTACCCCTCCACAAAAAAACAACAGATGGAGTGTAAGATATGCAGCTGAGTCCTGGGAGAGGGGTTCCTCTGGGGTTCTCCATGCCCGACCTCGACCCCGTCGTTTCTCAGCTCCATTCACACCACACACAACAGCAACGGTCAGCTTACAGAGCCCAGCTGGTCACAGAGGACCCAGACGCCGCTCACCTGTCCGTTCATTTAACACTGTCTACGGCTCTGCCCTCGGCCTCCATCAGTGCACACTATACAGCGTGGGGGAGCAGTAAGAGTTAACTTACTCTGAGGTGCAGCCGAGCAGAGAGAGGACCTAAGATGACTTGGATGGATGGAGGAGTATTGTCTTACATTAACCCTATTAATCTGAAGGAGATCTTGAAACAATATGTGAGAGTGAGACCATAAGAGAGACTTGTTTCGTAACCAACACAGCAACCCGTCATAGTATCATTATTCCAGTAGGCAGTTTTTGTGATTTACTCTGGGATCTTATCAAAGAAAATCTAGATCCTGCAGAATTAGCGACTAATGACATTGGCAGGAGATTTGCTGGCAGTGAAGACTCGTCTCATGTAGTCAGGCAGAGAACAAAAACACTTTCTCTTGGCACACTTTCCCTGAAAAATCCTCAATGTTGGTTGAGGAAAAAAGAGCAAAACAAGAGTCAAACAAATTCATATCAATGTTGGATATTAAAATGTAAAATAGATCCATCGTTTTTTATTTGAATATCATTTGCTATTGTTTTGGAATCAAAACATATTGTGTTTCTCTGTAACTCATTGTTAATTTAGTTCCACATTCCCTTACTTAAACAGTTTAGATTAGATTAGATCAAATTAAACTTTTAATCTTGTAATTCAATGTGGATTGAGTTCCACCTAACCTTACAGTACTTGGACATTTGCTGTTTTAACAAAACTGTGTCTGCGTCTTTTTCCTCAGATTCAACATGTCCAGATCCGAGTGTCCTCATTCTTTAACACAGGGTTTACTTAGGGATCATCAATAAATTACCTTTTGAAGACAAATATACAAATAATGTTATTTCAATACCCCGAACTAACTTGCCTCAATTAGCAAAGAACAAGCGAAAAATGTCAAACGTGTCTTACCTGGCACACTTTTTTGAATACTAATATGTCATGATTTGATTGTACAACAATACAATTCAAGAAAAGTTTAAATAGCTTCTATGTCATGTGACCCAGTGACTCCAAATCAAAATTCAGCATTGTATTACCATATTGAACTAGGAGCACACACTTTTTAGGAATTAAGTGTTTTTACTATTGTATGTGAATATTGTTATGAAAAACGTTCATTATGAATAATTAAGTGATTCCTGTACTTGATTCAGAGGTTTGTGATGATGTTTTTCTTCACTTAGGTACTACATTCGGCAAAAGATGATTTACTTGACCACTTGGTGGCAGACTTGTCTAAAATGTAAACACAAAGATCCTGCATGTATCAGCTCAAACCTTTACAATTCACATTATCCAGAGGGTTAAGATGTTTCTCTAACACACATTTTTTGGGAGCAGATATTTATAAAGCTACATTGCTCTTTACCAACTTGTAATGAGGACCAAACCCAGCACAACATACCTAGTGTCCATGTCAGGTTTTTGCTCCAGCTGTTGATCAACGCCTGGTTTGGCTCAGTTATTTATCTCAACCACTCCCAGTCTCATATTGACTCATTCATAATTAAGATATACTGTGGCGCTGGGAGCTGTGTCATGAGGTGAATAATTTCTCTATCTTTGATCAACAAAGAATGGCCATAATTGCGCATTCACTTTAAATGCCACAGGACAAACCATGTCTGATTGCACAGAGATCAGTCTAGAAATAATCTGGTGCTGACATGCAGCAGAACAATTCAACAACATAAATGATCCTTCAACCATAATGTGATCCTGAATACATTCACAATCCAAGGTACAACTTGGACCATTGTGTCCAATCTATATGCCAATTGTTTGCCCAGTGATTTTCCGACAATGCGCTGAGAGCCTCTGTTTTACCCTGTACATGAAGACTTTCAATTGAAAAAGAAGAAATCCATCATTAAGGAAGAAAAATATAAAATGTGTTTTCTTTGCAAATAGAGCATTCCTGAAATAAAGTTGATGGAAAATGTATTTATGTATTCATAAAAATGTCCATGTACAAGACTTATTAAATTACCTTTTCTTAAAAGGGAAATATGGTTAAAAGAGTGTATGACGAAGTCAGGTCCACAACAGAAACAGAAAACACAGAGAGACACACACACCCAACAGTGCAAACAATGCTCACTCAAACAAAGCATTATATCAAACATTATATCATATTTTAATGGCAGGGTCTTTTTTTGTCCTGTTTCTTTCTATTGGAGTTTTTATGTTACAGATATTCCCACTAGTGACTTGAAAACAACCAAATCATTGCAACATGTGTTTTCACAATGAATCACACAGCATGCGTCATACAGTAGCTGTATGACGCATGCTGTAGAAGATAATTAAGTTATAAATAAATACAAGGCGCCGACTATTTTTGTACTGCTGTTGTCATTATGATGTGTTTTACTATAAACACCCAATACATGCAACCAAAGCCGAATAAAACCTTTTTATTTTCCTGGTGTGAAGACTTCCACAACAGTTGACTTTTTAAACATTATATTTTGTTTTATTTTGTACTGTACATAAAATATGTAAACTGCATGTTTCCTAAAGCTTTTCAAGAGAAAACACTGAAAATGTACAGTAATGACACAAATGTAATATTATGGCACTTTATGCCAAGTTATAAGCCATGTAAATTATAAAAGAAGAGTCTGTATTGTAGAATAAAAAAACACAAGTACCCATCTCATTAATTGTTAATCATTAAATACACAAATATGATCACAAACATTATTTCGAGGATCATCTACAAGTTGAGAGCTGTGTTTGTGTAAGCCAAAACTGAGGACTGTATTACTATTTGAACACATTTCTCTCTCACTCTGTTAGTTGCTAAGAGTCTGTCCCAGTTTTATTTGGAAAATGGTCACAGGCTATAAGACAACAGAAACATAACGCCACCGCTCTGAGTGTTGTGAGAGCAATTGAGTCAGCAGATAGCTTTGTTTACACCTTGTCATTACGGAGATAACCTCTGGCCTCTTCCTTCATGGGATACAAATGAACATGAAGAGTGTAAACAGAACTAGGTTCTTGATAGGACAGTTCTTCAAAGTCACTGAGGCCGAAATGCACTGGATGTCATTGGAAAATGCAGGACTTTTTTAAAGGAATAAAAGACAGGGACATGAGAAAGGACAAGAAATAAAATGAGGAGAGGAAAACAAGAGGAATACAAAAAATGAAAGGAGGAGAGGAAAGGACAGAAAACAGGAAGATGGGCATGGGAGTGGAAAGAGATTAAAGGCAGAAGGAGGGAACATCATTTAAGTAGAGCAAAGGAAGGGAGAAGAGAAGAGAGGCACAACAAGATAAAGAACGTATCATCCCATTGATTTAATTGTATCTGTGGTCAGACTAGGCTTGAGGTAAACAGAGCTTTGTGGGCAGGTTGCCTATGTCTGCAGCAGGGACAGCAAAGCCTCTGGGTATTCGGTCCTGCACTGTGTTGGGAGAACTAGTTTGGTGGATTGTGTATAAAATCACTTCATGTGGCACAGTCAATTGTGTCGGGAATGTGCCATAAGCCTTTGTTCAGCTTCTTCTTGTATTTCAAAGTAACTGTTGTGTTTGACTAAAGGCATAACAGACGTAATATGTTTGCATTAATATATACCTTGTGTACATATGTACATAACACTTGCACTCCCACTTGCACATGCTATCATGTATATTATGGAATTATCTTCACTGTTATCTGTATATATGTAAATCCGGCTACTCTTTGTTTTACTTTCTATTATTGTTGTTGTTTGTATGCATTCTAGTACCTATCTCATCTTATACCTCTGACTACATCTGCACTGCTCTTCACCTTCCACTACCCATATTTTTTTAAGTATGGTTTCATATTGTTATTGTATTTCCCTTTTATATATTTGTATATCTTCTAAATATTATTTCTATAATACCTTTAAGAACAGTTTTGTTATATTTCTATATTTGCTCTCATTTAAAAATGAACGTATCTTGCTGTAGATGTATACACCATTATAATCAAATGTCATTCTTCTTCATACTTGGCAACGAACCTGACTCTGATTCTGCTTTCAAAACTGTATCTACAGAGATTCATATTAAAACCCAAAGGAAAAGGAAAAAGAGAGCAATTGTTCAATTCTTTTAAATATCTTTATTTTCTGAATATTGCAGTGATATGTTGCTTTCATATATAAATAAAATGTTAATTTTGGAGAACAAGGAAAAAAGCCAATCACAAAGCTCCACCTTCTTGGTACAGGAAATGTCTGGAACTACAAGTGTTCAATAAAACCAAAATTAAATTACAAAATCTTGGAACAATATAAAAGCAAAGTAACAAATAAAGTACATTTTATTTATGGCCACAAGATAACACAGATATAAACTATAAAAAAATGTTTGGTAATTGACATTGTAACCAGCCAAGCATTTACCAGTGTGTATAAATATATAAAGCCATATAAATAGTTAACATAGAGATCATATTAGACCCAAAGCATTAATTATCTCAGATTATGTAAAGCACACAAATAAATGCAATGCTCATCAGAACTACCACATACACAACGTCTTGTTCTCTCTCCGTTCACTCAGATCCACTATATGTGAGGAGGACGGTTTTAGAATTTGAGCAGTCAGGCTTTGATTCAGGTATATTTGTATTTAGTTTGCTTGTGATAGCAGACCGTTTTGCTTTGAGTTCAGGGGCTGAGGCTGTTCGATTAAGTCAAGTTATATCATTAACAAAACCAAGCCGTTAAAACAAAAAGGTGTGTTGAGTCAATATTTGCTCATTTTTGGGCAGAGCACGCCTTCCTGACATACCAACATTTATAAAACAGCAGATAAAGGAGAGCTCGGCACACATCTGCGCTAATTGCTTTTCTTCTCTCTTTAACCAGTAAATAGGGAAATATTACAACTTTGTATAACATTGTGATTCAGTTCATTTGAATTTAAAAATCAGCTCATAATGACTTGACATTTTGAATATACCCTACCAATTAGCATTCCAGTTCATAAAAGCAAATAAAAAGGGTGATAGAGGCTCTGATACAAAACCGTGGATCAACCATTTACATGAAGTGCATGTGAACAAATGTTGGGATGAGTGGCTCCTCTTGTATCAGATATAAATGTATATCAGGTATAACATTGCATCACAGATGCAGCAGATACACAAATATTCACGGAAACTTAGAGATGTTTTCTGTGGCTCTTAAAGGGTGTGTCTGAAATTACCCCAATGCCTACTTTTCATTACTCCTAATGTAATGAACAATAAAGTGTTGAAATGGTCAAGTTTACTTTCTTTGATTCACTGTTGGAACGGTAATAGTGCATATATTTCACACTCTAAATGCAGACACTATCAAACGGCAGAGAGTGGACACATCAAAACTCTGAAAATTAACTCAAACTTGCAATGTTGGATTTAAAAAGATGTGGGTATTAGACAGCCAGGGAAGGTCTACCATAAGACCCTATTGAGTTGCATTTTGGGTTGTGTGGGATCAAGTGTTTTAACTTGAGACTAAAACTCAGGATATCTTGGTCTATGCTGCTTCAATTACAACCACTCTGTCTTTTTTTATGGAAGTGACCAACTTAATTTCCATAATATCTGTTTAAAGACTAGCCCTAAAGTCATGATGGAAGGAAAAGAGTCGAGTGGTATTTAATAGTGAAACGAGCATGCAAATATACTACCCGACCCATGTATGACCCTATCATGCAAAACACAGAGGTGGCATACACTCAAACAAAAACATTTGACAAAAAAAACAGACAGGACAAACAACATTTCACAAGACATTTCACAGGGAGGGTGTGAAAGTGATGTACAGTCGTTTGTCTAATACCATGGGGTACGGAGGATTTGGGATGTAAAGAAGATACTAAGGCTATGATTTCCAGATGATTTCATTGCTTTCAGTCTTGCTGAGGTTCAGGGTGAACGTGGTGCTCAAGGGGCTCTGGGAGATAAGGAGTTGAGTTGTAAGGAATTATTTCTAATCCACCCAGTCGCAACCTCTTTTTATGTTTTAACTCATGAGTGCCATGGTGCTCTCAGGTTGCCCGGCAAAGATCCCGGAGAAGAACTCCAGCGCAAGCCGCACGTGGATGGGCACAAAGACATATGAGGTGTAGCTCACCATGGTAATGACGGAGAAGAGGATGGAGTTAAATATGGACTTTTCCCAGGGCTCCAGGACATAGATGCCGGTGATGAGCAGGTACTGGTAGTACAGCCAGGCCAGGTACTCCCTTAAGTTCTTGAAGTTCATCTTGCAAGATGGACGGAAGAGAAATGGAGTAGGAATGTTGTGAGATTCAGGCCGTAAGAAAGAGATGTGAAGGAGGATAAAAACACAGTGGTGAAGCAGATTTGGAGGAGAGTGAATACAAGAATAGTCGCCTTTTACGCCCTAAAAAAGTAAAAGCACATATATATAGTATGAGTCATAGTATCACAAAAACCTAGTATATTATGACATTCAATAGTCATAGTATGGTATGTCAATAAAGAATGTCATAGTGAAGTGTACCATAAAAATACATAGAATAATTTGTAATAAAAACGATTATAAAAAAATAAATAATGTAATTGTCTTAAAAGAAATAGCACACCATGAATAAACTTTTGATAATACACTTTTCTGTATACATATGAGGGTATACTATGTCATAAAACGTTAAGTATACCATAAAATATGCCATACAAAAGTCAAAATAAAGCAATAGGATAGTATGGTATATTTAAAAGAAAAAGTTCAATATAACGTAATGTTCCCATATGAACTTTTAACGGTCATAACAGGTGTTACCACACACCTTGGGACCTTGCAAATGAGTTTATGCTATCTGAGGAGAAGCAACACTTCTCCATCACCCACACAAATTAAATGCACAGGCGAAAAGGAAGAAGAAAAAAAAACACTCACTTTTTGTGATATAAATTAGTGTACAAATTAATCCTTTTCCATGTTCTGAATCTGTTCAGTTCTATTTGTTTAATTGAAGCTTTGCATAGCTGCAGGCACTAACAGATCCCTAAGGAAGTGGGCGGGACCAACAGGTGCGCAGTGCAGGTGTATTTACCTCGAATAAACCGATATGCCCTTTTGCCAACCAAATGATCCTCCTTAATATAAATATTAGAATAAAAAACGAGTTTGATGATAATTTCATCTGAGTAATGACCTGCCTTTATTAAGATATCTAAGGTAAAATTATTTGATTTTACACAATGACACAGACATTCCTTTACTATTCCTCATATGATTTGTTGTTGTAATACAGAATATTAAAGGGGATGTATCAGCTCTTGAGTGTGTAGTTTTTATTGTGTATAACTGAATCCATATTGACTCACCTTAGCAGGCGACGTGAGACTCCCTACTGTCAGAGACAATTACAGGAAGAGCTGCAGCCCGATTCCCTCCGCTGCTTTGTGTAAACTGAAAGCTGTCTCCACAGTTCCCCTCTGGCCTATATGTAGCATGTCATACAGACTGTGAGAATAACACCACACCCACTGCCTTTGCTTACACTCACCTGGCCCACACACCATGCAGGTGGAGTGACCGAGGACTAAAGCACTGTCTGTCTGTCTGAGTGTGTGTGTGTCTGAGTGTGTGTGTGTGTCTGAGTGTGAGTGTGTGTGTGTGTGTGTGTGTGTGTGTGTGTGTGTGTGTGTGTGTGTGTGTGTGTGTGTGTGTGTGTGTGGACCGTGTCACATCCTTGTGTTTCACCATGCTGCTGCCTGCAGCCGGACACTGCGCCGCAGCAGCACCTCTGAGCTCTGACGTAGGCAGCAGGGTGAAAACAGACCAGACATCACACTGGCATCCACTCATCCTGCAGCCCAGAGATGTTTTAGTTTACAATAGTTTTTAGACACCACATTTTGATTGAATATGGAATTGTGCACAAAAAGTTAAAATGCTGTTGGTAGATATATCACTATGTATGACAGTGATGAATGATAATGCTATATTGAGAACAGCTCAGGAGCAGAGAAGTGACTGAGGTGTGCATCTGACCAGTTGCTCAATCCATTAACAGATTATAGGCTACGCACAAACCACTGATTTGACTAACTCACAGCAGCTGTATAGCTTGAAGATCATCAGAAGTCAATGCACAGTTGGATTAAAGAAAACATTGTCAATTAAATATTAACCTTTACTCTATTCTTTTAAAATGTCCCGCCCAAAGAAGTGTTGGGAAAAACTGACCCATTCAATAAGGCAAACTAACAATGAAAAGACCCCTGCAAAAGAAATGCAATATGAGCTGAAAATGTGTCCTTGTGTTTTGGGACCATCAGAGACAAAGTTGGTAATCTCCTATCTGCTCAAGGTTTGCTGAACTGGCTAGTTCTTGCACTTGACAGCACTATGTATTATTGATGTGTAAACACAGGAAGTGCTGCTGAGGATTACACATGGATGCACTCTGCATTTTTGTCAGCATCTCTTAGAGGAAGACTGGATAAAAAAAGCCAGACACATTTGAAAGGAAAAATGTTCCCCTCGCAGACACCTGAATGTGTTTGAATGAGCCATCCTGTCCTGCTCCGCTACATGTACTTTGGAAATGTGTATGCAAATCCGACAAGGTCTCCTCAGGTCCTGGAAGCTGAGGTAGTATTGGGAATCAAAGACCCAATCATAAGCATTACGGTGGCAATATGGTGAGAAAATTAGGTCAACAGAGGGGTGATCTGAAAACATGAGAACCCCTATGTTCTAGTTACCCTGACCCACGCACACATACCCAGAGGGGATTCAACTAATTCATTTTCCCAAGTAGATCTGATTACTGTGAACAACCAGCTCAGGTTTGTAAAAAACAAAACCGTGCCACTTTCTACCTCTTTAATTTAGAACGTGAGACATGTCACACAGACCAACAGCTTACTCTCTCTCTCTGGGGGAACACACATTCCTCTGGTGTCTTTAGTTACACACGGCCTCATATCTGTATTTGTAGGCACCGCCATGCAAATGTACTAACAAAATGTGTATGGACCCTCAAAATCAATTCTCCAATCACTTCATGAGCTTGAAATATTAAGGGTCACGATGTCATAACTACTACCAGAGCAAAAAAAAACATTCAAAAACATTTCTGCTATAGTAACTATCATGAATAAACAACTTTTTACACATTCAAAAGCCCCTTTTCATAATTGTAATGTGAGGTAATTTGTCTTTGGAAGGATATTCATGTCCATATCTAAATCTGTAATTTTGAAAATTCTGAATCTTAACTTTGCATATCAGTGTTTGGGACTTTTTGGAGTTGGGAACTACTTTCACATGAGCTCTTAGGCTGCAACAAGTTGCACATCATGTCAGATTATTTGAGGACATCATTGTTGCTCAGAGCAGCCTCGACTCTAATTTGTTTCTCTCGCATCAGCCAACATCAGAGACCGCACAAACAGCACTGAACAGATGGTGCAGCTGGGTAAGTATTTGAATAATGCCCATCGTAGCCAAATGATTAAAACCCCGGCCTGGCTTACTACAAGTGTGGCTATTTGAATGCATTACCTCTCTTTTGATAGAGCTCCCTCTGGTGGATATGTAGAGCAGAGAACTTGATACATACCAGTCTACACAGGTATAAATAATGAAGGGTATTCATGTGACAAAAAAAGTATAATCACAGCAGAGTATGCAGTGATTTTTAAATGTGTGCTTTTGGATGCACAAAGGAGATGTTCACAGCTGATAACGTGTTTTGCCATCCGACTAAACACAGGACCCAGCTAATGTCTATTAAATCCCCAACCGGAAAAAATCGATGAAAAGTCAGCATTAGGACAAATATTTATTTTTGATATAGTGAACAAGCACGCCATTTCCATATCACTTCAAAATATTTCATGACAAATGAAGAAAGAGTACTTCAGAAATATATTTGTTACCACAGTAGGTGGCGCCATTATAACCCACAGATATGGGATTTAACTGTTGTATTAAATCAGTCTGATGAGCTGTTCATTTTTCTGTGACACATTTGTTGTCGATGTTCCAATTCAATCTGCTGTTATTCCAGCTCTGTGTGTGACTGTATTATCAGCGGTCCTGTTGGTGACAGAGTAGGACGGCTACTCCGTCATCATTTCGGCACCATCCTCTCCTGTTGCATCCGTCAGGCTGAGCTCCTCCAGCATCTCCGCCAGCGAAACACGAGGTGCTCCTTCCTCGTCAGTGTCGCTCTCCACTGCCACCTTGGATGCATCTGAAATTCAAAATCAACCTCTTTTCATTAACTATCCAACACATCAATAAACTTGTGACATTACGTCTATTGGGAGCTTAAGCAGCACCAATAGCAAATGAGCCATATCTAAACTATTTAAGCTGCAAAATAGGAAACAACAGAATTGCTCATGTGTCTAGAGATTGTCGGTGTTCGGCTCCTCACCTCTGTAGATGTTAATGTTCTTCCTCAGAGCCTCATCCTCCTCCAGGTCCTCCAGGAAGTCCTCGTATTGTCTGAGGACAGAAAACCAAGTTAGAGGCAAATCAATGTGGTAAGACATTACAGAGAAAAACATATATTTACACAATCCTTGGAATTCTTGTCAGTGTCAAACTATTAAAGGTCACCTATCATGCTAATTTTAGGCAACAGTATAGGTCTCAGATATAAAAATATATAAAAAACATGTCTATGAAGTTTTTTGAAAGAAAAAAAAGAGGGGGCGGAGCTTATGCCTGCTCATGCGGGAGATTCTACCGGCAGATTGTCAGCTAAACACTGCCGTGATGAAACGCCATATCATGGATTATCAAGGATTATTTCTGAAACAGTATGGAGCTCAAAGGCTTTCTCTCTTGCCATACCAGACCACACCACAAGGTGAGTACCTTTTTATATACTGCTTCTTTACACACATGCTCTCCAGTACAGGTTAGCTCTGAGTGTTAGCGATGCTTGCTAATGTAAACAAAGACCATATTATATCCAAAACAGTCGGGCATTGTTTTTGATAGCAACGGTTCTGATAGGGCCGCGGGTGTAAAGCCAGCCCACATTACCGATATTACGTCATATTGGACGCAAATCTGGATCAGCTCCGTTGTACCCCCGTTTTTAGAGATTTGGGTACGGAGGAAAAGAGAGAGGGTTTTATTTTTCTGACGCTGCGTGAGTTCCCCGACACACTGGGGACACATATTTATGTATAAAAGACATCAAAAAGTGCATTTTGCATGATAGGTCCCCTTTAAATAACCAAAACAAGGCCAGGCCTCAAGTGTTGCCCCTTATTTTCTGTGCGTTGGACGTTTGTGCTGAAAACAAACTTTTCTCATAGCCTCAAAATGTTCTTGAGGATATAAAATGGGTATTTAGGTAGGTATTCTCTCAGGACCCTTAATGTATGTACGTCATTTAATGTAAGGGTATTTAAAAAAGCACATATCCAAGAACACACTTTCAATTATACGTTTGGGGATTATCTACATTTATGTTAACATATGAAAAATATCTAAACCAACATGAATTGATCCTAAGAACAGTATAGTATGTGTACCAAGAGAATGATGTAGCTTATTCATTTGTGCCAGAGCTCTATTGTTGTTGCATTGAATCAATCCAACAGACATTGTTTTGCTGCTCTAAATAAAATAAAATAAAATAATTCAGAAACCCACCTCTCATCATTTGGGGCCATGCCTTCACGGTCTCTATCCATCTCATGCAGTTTCCAGTTCCTGCGCTTCGACCTCCTGTTGCGGTCGTAGCACTTCTTGATCAGCACCTTAGAGGGTCCACATTCAGGTTGTGAAATTAAAACCCCATAACCAATGCAATGTGGTGTTTTCCAAATCATTTGATTGTATCTACTGACAGTATTTTGTATATAAAAAGCTTTTATTCACGGAGGAGTCTTACCACATCAGGAATGGCGTGAGGCTTCATCTTATTCAGGTGTTCATCATTGATGTTGGAATTGACAAAGTCATATCTGTGTGAAAAGTATATGAGCCATCAGTCTTCACTGCATCTCGACTCACATCTCAACCTCCCATCAGTTCCTGGTACTCACCCCTGCACCAGGTCTCCGATGTTCAGTAGGTGGCCCAGGTATGTGCGGCAGTGATACTGCTGACCATCCATCTCTGATGTTTTCTGGACCCACAGCTCAGCCAGCAGGTGCTGTAACACGCACACACACACAAATACACACAGGGGAATATAAATATAAATTAGTGTCAAGCCATTAAAACGAAATTATTATTTTCTTTTTCTCCAATTAGTTCAGAAGGTAGCATCAATAATGATTCAGAGACAGGAAGGAAAGCCACAAACATCCTCCCCTGACTGCGCTATTGAAACAAACACTCCTGTGAGTTTGGCTTGAATCCCACAGAGTGGGGGACAATGCTTCGCTATCGATTTTTAAAAAGAAAAAGCAACGTCCTCCCATAATGCAATCTGTTCTCCAAGAATACACACACACAGACACACCCTCACCTTATTGGACCGTATGCCGGCTCCAGCTCCCAGCTTCTGGTTCCTGAGGACGTCAATGTCCATGACGATGAAC
Source organism: Trematomus bernacchii (assembly GCF_902827165.1). Taxonomy (NCBI): domain Eukaryota; kingdom Metazoa; phylum Chordata; class Actinopteri; order Perciformes; family Nototheniidae; genus Trematomus; species Trematomus bernacchii. The sequence continues at coordinate 6,131,559 of NW_022987910.1, forward strand.
TCCTCCAGTTGCCGTGGGCTACAGAGACTGCTGAAGGGGTAACGCCAGAAGGTGCCCCCATCCACCTCAGCAACTAGGGAGTTAGAGAGATTATTTCTTTATTTATTACTGACAATTCTATAGTCATTTAAACAAAAAGCAAAAAATGGAGGCGCAAATTATAAAGTTCCTTTCATTTTTACTAGACAGTTAAAGAACTTGGGAAAAAAGAGCTAACGTTACGTCACAGATAGGTAGGCATGATTGTTTTTTAAAGTCCTTTTTATCAAAAATCCACATGGGTTCTAAAAGAAACATGAATCAGATGTACCGATGCGTTTTTCTATCTCTACATATTTCAAACAAAACAGACAAAGGGACGTCTTTCTGTCTGTATTTTAAGTCAAATGAAGCAGAAAAACAGCAAGACAAATATTTGTAATACTCAGTTTAATTGCCTGCTGCAGCCAAAATCTGCTGAACAGACCTCTGCCTGGAGGCGGTTCCAGCCTGATCAAAAACTATTTGCAACAAAAATAGCCTGCTCTTTGAAGAATAATTAAAGACGTGTGTGCTGCTGACAAAATGTCAGAATTCTATTGAGGAGCTTCACAGCCTCTCGCATCGCGATTACAGTAACCAAAGAAACGCATTGTGTAAATGTTTCTGTCTCTCTGTTTGTGTTTTGCATTCTTGTATTGATTATGATTCCCTCCATATAAGTTGATTTTGTTGAGTCTCGTTCTGTGTCGTGACTGAACGCAGAGGGAAGCTGTTGAGTAAGACGGATGTGTCGAACATGTGGTCAGCAGACCGGGGGTCAGCTTAGTGCAGCTCTGAGGGTTTCACTCAAGTTATGACTCAGTTATATCACCATGGTAACATACAGGAAGTGATGCGTCTTGTAAATCACTCAAAGACACAAATGCATGAATACGCAGAACTTGTGGCAGTGATGAAAAATGTGTGAATTTTAACAGACAACACGACTACAATATGTTTTGAAATAAAAAAAGTGACATGTTCAAATTAAGCACTTTCTCTGACTAACAGAAAAAAAAAGAGAAATAACAAAATCACACGTACTGACGATAACCATCTACACCAGACTGCAGATATATTTGACAAGCTGTGTTTTGGTGAAGTTGGACTGGGTGTCAGTGTGACCTGAACTGTGACAGCAGGAATACTCACTCTGCAGGGTGTTGGGGTCGATCAGGTGGATGGTGCTGGTGACACGGACGCACACACACACTTGACCCATGTTGCCCAAGCTCTGCGCCAGCTTTGGTGAAAGACATATTACGTTGTCCTGGAAAGCAGACAAAAAACAGACAGCCTGGGGTCAAACCGAGAGCTCTAGAAGTGCCCAAAAAATGGACATAAAAAAGTATTTCTAAGAACTGGAGGCTAGACTTAGTTTAAACACAATGATCCAATTCACCTGGGGGTATCTAGCACTATTTAGATTCCTGTTTTCCTTTATTGAAATAACCCTTTATCAGCCCAGTCATTTAAACATATTATGGAGTACACCCAAATGTATTTATAGCTAATATAAACAAACTAAAGCTTCATGTCAAATGGGATTTAGCAGCTATTGAAAGTGATGATTACACACCTGCCAAGATGATATCCCTACCGTAGTTTTACTGTGAATGTATATTAAGTTTCAGGAACAAAAACAACATGAAGGATCCTTGGATTTCCGGCACATCAACAGATCAAATGAATAGCTTTCTAACACAAATTTTTTACTAAAATAACAAACTGAGGGCTTCAGTGGGGCAGTGATCAGCTGGGACTTGACTGAAGTGCTGAACAGATCTCAACTCCAACAGGGGATCAGTTGAGCGAAACAACATTTGACTTAAATGAAATCCGTTGTTTTTTTTCACATTTATACCTTGCAGACAGGTACAATCTCCATGGAGTAGGTGCTCTTGTAGTTGAACGTGTTTGAGTGGATATCGTGAGAGATGAGGCGTTGGGATGTCTTTGACCTTTAAAATAGAAAATAATGTTTTTTTTGTCAGAGGCCCAGCATAGTTCACATTGTTCCAGCTGGAATAATCATCGCAGTAGGGCCTGAACAAATCACGAGGTTCCAGACACATGAAAAAGTGCAGTCAGACTCATCTAAACTTTTTGAAAGTCATGACAACATCTCGGTAATGACGATGTGATTTTTGAGATTTTAGGCATATAGAAAACACAAGTTAATACTAAGCTACTAACATTTTAAATTTTTTACTCAAAATCAGTCTGAATGCTTTTATGATTAGCATTTCCAAAGAAGAGGAAGGTTGTTCTAATACTGACACTTATGACGAAGATGATTTCATAAGCACAGACTGAGGCGATGCTTACCTGCAGGGCACAGTGCACTGGAGGAAGTCCGTCATCTTCTGAGCGTGCTGCTTGGTGCTATAGTAGAAATCTATCCCATCTGAGAGGAGAAAATACCATCAAACACCTCATCCAATAAATCCAGAACAGGCCCCCTTCACTAGTCATTCCCCATACAGAACACACATGCATGCAAAAACACAAGAGAGCTGATAAGCTGGAGAGAAATATGGCAGCCACATGTTGTAACTTCAATAAAGCCTTTTAAGTCCTGCCAAGATATGGAGACAATTTAAATTACACCACCAGCCAAAACTTCACTTCACAATCCAAGAGCAGAGAGAGAAAGCTGCTGCTGAGCTGTCACTCAGGGCACAGCAAGAGCGCCTGAGTGTGTGGAGGTCTTTGTGTGTGTGTGACGTGGCAGTAAGCAGCTCTAAATAGGTTACGAATCAAGCCTGAATGGCAGGAATTCTGGATATGGCATGCCTGTTCCGATTACAGCGCACTGATTAGATGCACAACGCGTGCCCTCCTCTGAGGCCCACACGGGGACAGCTGTACGGACTGATTGGCGCCAGTGATATGCATGCATGGCTTGCTGTCTGGTACGAGGTAATTAACACTCGACACATCATTAAGTTCTGCTTAGCTTGAATCCACATCAGTTACACTGATGATGAATGAGACAAGTTTCCCTCTTTCACATTGTCATACCATAGGAGGCCGTAAATACAGCTCCTCCCTTTTAGGATACATCAATTAACAAACAAGCAACAATGAACTACGTATAATCATATTTCATTGACCTACCATTCATTTCTTTGATGTTGAGGGCATTCTGGTGGAGTTTGTGCTTGAGGATCAGCTGCTCCAGATAGTAGAACGTCTTTTTATGACTGGTCTGTAAAAATAAGAATTCTTTTTCTTCAGCATCATTATTTCAATTCCTTCCAACCCCATACCTGGGATGTCACAGCTCTGTAGCTCTGTAGCTGAGCTTTGTTTACCACAAAACATCAGTGATAAGAAGGATACATTCCAGCCCTCAACGTTTTCTTACAATAAACAGACACAGCTTCAGCACAAAATGACAGGATTGTTAAAAGAAAGAGTATACTGGAAACACTAAAACAGAAAATTGAGGGAAGAAATGAACAGAATTTTAATCAGAGGGAAATACAGAATGACAATTAAAGAGTGCAAAAGTAAACCTGCAAATGGCCAACTTTCTGGGGAATGCCAGTGTAAACAGACTTTGTTTTTTGCCCAGCAGCTTTTGAAGCCCTTTTTCAAACCTGGACAACCAGATTCAGACAATATACATTGCCAAAAAAAAAACTATGTTTATTTTTTGGTTTATTTTAAAACAGGCACACTGTTCTATAATATATTTCTCCATATATAGCATAATGCTAATTCTCCTCTGTTGTCCTTAAGCATGTATAATGTTTTGAATAATCAATATACTTTTCATTAAACTGTGCATGTAGCAATGCATGCACACTGTATTTATAACATTGTCAAAAGGTTTAAAATGTGAGAAGAGTTCAGGTATAACAAAAGAACAGAAACAAAATATTTATATGTCATGGAACAACAGAGCCGTACCTTCTGTCTGACTTGAACCACGGCCTTCCAGAAGTCCTTGGCTTCCACACGATGGCAGTCGTCACACATCTGGTACTGGATGACAAACTCCACCACAAACACCTGCTGTAGGATCGCACCGTTCATCACCTGAAGAGGCAAAGACAGGAAGAGTTAGAAAATATGCTCCCACTACATGGCAAATAGTGATAAAAACTCTAGGTTATTAATTTCTGGGGGAAAAAACAACACGTTGCCATTTCTCAGTAATTTTGATACATCTGACCAGTGGGATCTAGAGACAGTTTTATACAGACCCTCGAACAGAGGAAACAAAAGAGTTAGTACTGAGAACAGAGGACTCAGGTTCTCACTAAATGTCAATGAGATGAGATGACAGCCACCGGCAAAAAAACACTCCTCTCAAACACACATAACTCATTCAAAAACAGACCACTTCATTTTAAGGTGTTATCTCACTGGACAGTAAACCAGATGACCTTTAGATGTAACACGTGTTGCCCCTCTCGGGTCCGTTTTAATCCATTAGTCTGAATGTCAGTCTCCCACAGTCATCACTTCCACTCTGTTCTCTTACCTCTTTCTGGATAGTCACTTTCATCTTAATTCTTTTGGAATGTGGCTCTGTCCACAGAAAGCCAGCATCAATAAGACGCACCTGTGAGAAGAGATATGTTGTTTAAAAATAGCACGAGCCCCAAAATGAAAATGTACAAATACTTTAGTGAACATGGTGCACATCATTGTGAAAAGTCAGATACTGTACATGTTCTGAAAACAATATTTGGACAATATTATCCATGACAAAAGAGACTACAATGTTAACTGTTTTCAAGGCCATAAATTCTTATATTGTTTTAGGCAGCATCATACGAGAGGCTCTGATGAAATATATGGCAAGGTTTTATTTATTTATTTTTAACCATAAAATAAGTATGCTCATTGCTCAGTAGCAAGATGGAATTGAGAGCATTACAATTAAAACTACAATTGAATGACAAAGGAAAGGACAACCTCGAACTTATACCTAGACTATTCATGCAACCTTTTGTCTCTTTAATTTAAGTGCAAATATACTATTGTCGATTGTGAAGCACACTTACTTTGGTCATAGAGCTCTTGATTTTCTTCAGGCAAAGAGAGAGCAACTCCCTGGACTCGAGGGCACACGACATCCAGGTGGCCGGAGGCTGCAAGTACCTGCATGATAGAGGAAGATGAGTGTTTAAGCCTCAACTTACTCAAAAACAATTGTACCCGTATATATATTTCTTTCTAGAGAGAAGCATTGATGTTATCTGTGTATCATGTAGTTAAATGTCCGTTTGATTTGTGGTTTAAAAAAAGAAGAAGAGAGGATTAAACAAACCTTTCACACTGCTTGCAGAAGTTCACAGTGACTTGCTTGGGAATCCCCTCTGAGATGTCCACCTGAGTGCGCAGGCAGGCCACACACATGTTGGCTGGGTTGGGAGGGATGGGGACGCCACAGGTACAGCACAGGCTGGGGGGGGGGAAAGGCAACGTTGGTAAAACGTAATGAAATAAACAAATGACATGGCATTTTACACCTCTAGGAAAATCAGTTTTTATTGTCTCCCAGAAATGTTGACATTCCTGCTGATTGTGCTACATTTCTCCTGATGCAGAAAGATTGTACAGGAATTCACTACTGTTCGGTGTTGAAAACCCCCCAAAATTAAGATAGCGAAATTCAAACTCACTCAGGTTGACTCTTTAAATTATTATTGTCAACTGAAATAGTGTGCCAATAAAACAATGTGAAAACAAATTTTCCTGGCCTAAAGAATTGCAATTCACAATATTATCCTGATTAACATAAAATATGACTAAAGCTCTTAATATGGCAATGAAACACACTGCAAACAATTTACCTAAAATTAAGTAAAGAATCAGACATCCATTTTTAGTGAACATCCTTTTTAATACAAAATAAACAATGTAACTAGCTAAAATAACGTTAACATGAATCAGACATCCATTTTTAGTGAACATCCTTTTTAATACAAAATAAACAATGTAACTAGCTAAAATAACGTTAACATGAATCAGCTGCATAAATTCAAGATAAATAACTTGCAAATAGTAACATTGTGTGCGTCTGATCTTTCTTGCTTTATAATTCCTGTAAGTATTTAAATCAGGCTCTACCATCTTAGTGAACTGACAGCTCTTTCAGTAACACATGTAAAGATAATTAGACAATTATCCCAAAAATGGAAATTCACCACTATAAACTTATTGTAAATGTACACATTCGAGATGTCAGTCTTAGTAAGCACCAAAGACAACATCTGTCAATAAGGCAAAGATGTGATGCACTTAGTTTACACATTGTGAACATTGTGATTAGAAGACTATTTATATTTATTCACTTACATATTTGCCTGGCTGATTGTGGCAGGGGCTTCAACGTACTCCATTCTTGTCAACTTCACAGATCAGTGTAGTTCAGTGGATCTTTATGATGTCTGAGGACAGAAACAGGAAAGATTATACTGGCACAGCTTTAACAGTAACACATCTGGAGAATAGCCAACAGTAGCAAGAAGCGAGCAGTGTGTACCAACTACGTACATTATTCATTACAGCAGGTACATAATACTATTAGTTTGTTGTAAACACTTGTAAAAACATAGACAGCGACATTAGATCATTAAAGAGATGCTGTGCACGCTCTGAAGCTAAAGCTGCTAGCTGATGCTACACATCCAGTATCACACGGTTAGCATTCGGGGCTAATTTGCCCGTTTTTACGAGTAATTCTAAAAGATATTCGTGAAAAACAAGCACAACATGTCAAACAAACGTATTTGATAACTACAACAACTGCAAACCTGGGATGACAACACTTACTGAAGTGTTTTTGATGGTATATCCACAACACAGCGTGAAGTGAAGTCGTCCACGTTTTCCTTACCGAGGACCGAGAGGCTTGGTGACGTCACGCAGAACGAGAGGACCCCGGGCTGTCTTTGTTTGCCTGAACACATTTCCTTAAAAAAACATTAAATGATGGCATTAATTATTCCAGCCAACAACAGTGAGGGCCCACATACAATTATTCAATATCAGAAACAAAATAAAAAATAAATAAAGACAATTAAGAAAACGGAAGGAAAAAGGGAGAGAAAATTATTTTTGAATGTTTTATTTAGATATAAAGGTATAGCCTACCCTTAAATAAATAAAACATAATAATATACATTTTCGAGAAATGCATACCATATTAGGCTATATAACCATTACGAGGAGGACAGACAAAAGATTGGTGTAACATTTCATTTAGCTTAATAATAATAATAACTTGGATGTATATAGCGCCTTTCATGAGACCCAAGGTCGCTTAGTTTGAAAGCTCACCACCTGGACCTTTTTGCAAATCGTTTCAGCAACAATATCATTGTAATGTGAGTCGAGCATCTATTTGACTTAATTCATCATATTGGATTTAATAAAGTTACTGTTTCATCATCTATGACACCTCTCAATTCACATTACAGATCTGTTAATCTTAACAATTCTAGGTACTTGGGGTTTATGGAGCAAAAATTAGCTGCTGGCCCCTAACCCATGAGTCCTCACACTCTCTGATAATGGAGCACTATGCTTGTGGTAGAAATCACATGAGATGAGGTTTGCAGTGTGATGTGTAGATTATATAGAACATAGTTTTAAAATGTATCATTTAAATTCAAAACCAGATGAAATAATGAAGATGTGAAGTCTTTAACGGACACTTATGCAAACAGCATTTTAAGATCAGCTTTTAAAGCACCATCTTAAAAAAGACGTTGATTTGTCAATAATATTATGAAAAAACATAAAGGCACCAAGCGTGAATGTCCGGGGATCCAGTGAAGTCACACTTTTAATAATTTAGCACTCAGGGGGATTATTTATTTGACAATGCCAATTATTCAAGGACATTTGCAAAATTGGGCCTTTGCTTTTTAGAAAGAATCCCTTCACTCGGTGCGCACCTGTGGTAACCCAGCTCTCTGGATGTCTTCAAGTGCTGTCGGAAATATCTAAACTAAAACGAGCGTACTTTAATGCTCATGTATTCAGTGCATGAAATAAAGGAAACGTGGGAATACTTACAGCTACACCAGCAGGCACAGCAGGATGTGACTGTTAATCTACAATATGCATGAAAGATGTGTCTTACATGTATGGTTAAAGTATTATTGTCTGTTAACAAACAATTAGATACCTCTTTATGTATGGCATTATCAAAGATTACCCAGCAGAAGAGACATTAAAGTTAGTTCCATCTCTAACAATTGCAACATAAAAAAGGGATGAACACATTGAGCATCATAATTTGATTCAAATAATATCATATAAAGTATATGAAATGGGCCCTTCTGCATAATGAGTATGAGTATATTCTTTTTGATTCCTTAGTACATTTTGATCTAATAGTTTAGTACTTTTACTTAAGCAGTAGTGAAGGTTTTAAATGCATGGCTGTTGCTTAAAACAACGTATGTTTACATTGTATTTATGTATTTTATTACTTCCACCCGTGGTAAATTGTGTTATTTAAATAACACCCGATGGAGACAAAGGAGATTCTTTATAAACACATCTCATATATTCACATAGGTGGAGTTTGTACTAAAGTAAAAGTAGAAATACCAAAGAGCAGGAATACTCTTGTACAAGTAAAATACCTGTATTATCTTACTTAAGTAAAAGCACAAAAATATTGGCATCAAAATCTAATTAAAGTTCCAAAAGTAAGTAAAGTAATCCTTATGCAGATTGGCCCATTTCCGAATTATTTATATTACATGTTTTCATTATAATTATTGATAGAATAATGTGTTTATCACAGCTTTTAAAGGTGGAACTAATTTGAATGACTTTGTATACTGCAGGTTAGATTGTGAATGTTACTCCAGATGTAACTAAAGTGTTATTTAACCCTTAGATGCATAAGTGGGTATTTTTTGACCCGGTGAGGTGGCTTTCTTAGAGTATCTTTGTAATTACATTTTTTTATCATTTCATATTCCAGCTATTCCTCAAAAAACATGTTTTGGATATCATGCCATTCAAATTTTTAATTTACATTTACATTGTAGTTTTTGTATTACTACCCCAAGCTTCCACAAGTGGGTCAAAAATGACCCGCATGCATTTTCTATGGAATTTCGTTTTTTGTTCAAAATGTAAAAAAAATGTCTAAAATTATAAATAGTGAAAAATTAAATATAAAATATTTCTAGTGTGAACCAAAATATAATACTATATATTATACAAGTGATTTTTCTTAACCAAAATGACAAAAATGGCATACAAACACATATTATTCTAATACAGGTCCTTTTTGACTCACTTATGGAAGAGTGGTTAAGTGTTGATTAAATTTAATTAATTCATTCCAAATCTGCTAAATTACTAAATGTATTAATAAATGTAGTGGAGTAAAATTACACTTTTAACTTCAGAATTTGAGTAGGGTAGAAGTACAAAGTAGCAAAAAATGTAATCACACAAGCAAAGTACAAGTCCATCAAAATTGTACTTAAGTACAGTAGCCTACTTGAGTAAATATACTTGATTACTTCCCTGCTCTGTTTATCACCACATAATACAAGATATTTAAATTAAAGTGGCACCTCTGAAGTTCTTTTGTTTTTGGGAGATTCCGAGCTGCACCTGAAGGCATCACTCCGCTTTAATAGTCAGTCAGAAGCAGAGAGTCGCAGCCAGTGTGGCAGCTGGGAATGTGTTGGTTTCAACACAGACCGCTATTTCAGGACGAGGAGCAGTAGCGGCGCTGGCCAAGAAGAGACTCTGCCCACGGCCCTACTCCAGCCAGCACACGGGCTTAAATTGAACTCTGAACGGAGGACTTGCATTGTCTGCCCGGGGTAGTCGGTGCTCTCGGACCGCATCAGATGGTGCACGGAGAGCCGCTGGTGGCTCACTGCAGGGCTGCAAGCTAGAGGGAGAACCGCCGGAGCACCGTGTTCGTCCCCCGGTTTGTGTACACCTTACCTCCTGCCTGCTGTGTCCGGTTACAAAACGAATTAAGGTGTCCCTTGACAGTATACTCTTTACGAGTCCAGGTTTCAAACGCTGGGTTATGCGTCTGTTTTGCCGATACCAAAACACTTACACCAACGACAATGGACTGAACCTGCAGCGGGGGCGAGCGACACACAACCTGCCGCAGATTTCCTACATGTAAATAAATAGATGATAGAGGATACAATGACCCTGTTGTCTCTGTTAGGTCGGATCATGCGTTATTTTCTGCTCAGACCGGAGACCTTGTTCCTGCTGTGCATCAGCCTGGCTCTGTGGAGTTACTTCTTCCACACGGACGAAGTGAAGACCATCGTCAAGTCCAGCCGGGATGCGGTCAAGATGGTCAAGGGGAAAGTGGCGGAGATGATGCAGAACGAGCGGTTCGGAGGGCTGGACGTCCTGGACGCGGAGTTCTCCAAGACATGGGAGTTCAAGAGCAGCAACGTGGCCGTGTACTCCATCCAAGGCCGGCGAGAGCACATGGAGGACCGGTTCGAGGTGCTCAGCGACATCGTCAACAAGAGTCACCCCTCTATTTTTGGGATTTTTGATGGCCATGGAGGAGAGGTGAGTGAGGGTGTTGTGTGTATCATAATGAAGGCTTCGCCTTTACCATTGTGCACACTGATGTTCCCTTGAAGTCTTATAAACAGGCTACTGATACGATGTTCTTCAACTCAAGATATCAGCCTGCTACGCAGTTAAAGACAGCAAATACATTTTAATTATCAGACAACTTTTAAGAACTTGGCACTATCGTAGAGCATTGAGGTATTGACTTTTGTCAGAATGAGCAGCAGAGGGAGGCTTGTTGAAGCGGCTGGAGCAGCTTGTTTTTGTAAGCTAATGAATAAGTGATGAATCTTAAAAAGAAAAGAAAAAAATGTAATTATTGTAAATTAGAGTTATGTGTGGTAGTGACTTGTGATACATTCCCTCCACATTTTGTTAGTTTTTTTCTCTACTTGACCCAGATTTGCTGAATGACAATTAGAGAGATGTTACAAATAATCTCAATACTATTATTGTGGTCTTCAAACTACTGTACTTAAGGCCCTCATCATGTCAGTTGATATTCTGTGTTCATTTTTCATATTCCCATGCAAGGACAAACCAGGTGACACACAGCCATTTGAGGTAATCCAGGCTTGGGTATTAAATTGTCATAGAGTATTTGTGGATAAGTGGAGCAGGTGCCCAACATACCCAACTCTGCACAAGACCCCGTATTTTCTATCAGTTTTTCCAGTGACATCTCCACAGCTAGCTGAGCTCAATGCCATGAGCAAAGCATAACTGAAGTGGCACATTATATACATGATTTGCTGGTCACTGGCCACCCACAGTCAAGACTTGTTTGCAGTTGCAAGAACTCCTTTCTTTCTGCTTCTTTTGTGCTCACTTATGTTGTTTTTCAGCATAAACAATGCAGTAGGCCTACGTTCAGGGAACAGGTTTGCAAAGCACAACTAGACCCTAGAAAATAAAAGTTGTCAGTTAAAGGGACAAAGAGCATTTGAGAAGAGGCCATGGTGTAACGGGAAAATGAAAACTCTGATGTTATCATGAAGTCATGGCATGCTTGAACACTGGCATTGTTTCTCTGGACTTAAACCATGACCTCATCTGACAGTATTGATTTGATGGAGATATATAGAAGGAAAAATGCATAAACTGTAAGAGACAGGCCATTTTCCTCTGTCTCCTCTCTGTCCTCCTCAATACATCAGCTTGTACATTACACATCTGATGAGCTACTTCTGGTTTCTTAGGAGCTCCATGCTGTTTTCTAGCAATGACTGTCTTCAGTTCTGATTGAGGCTGAACGATAACATGCTATAAATAGGCAGCCAAAGGCATAGAGGATAGCTGTTTTTTAGGGGAAATTAAATTTTAGGCTGCGGTGCTGACTGCTGCAGCTTTTGACCAAAAGTGGTCATTGGCTTGTTTTTCCCTGCGGCCCTTTTCCTCGTGCTGCTTCTCTCTGTGGAGTTTCTTTTTAGAGAACGGTGGCCTAACCTGTGAGCCCTGCTGCAGCTACCACACATGGTTTGAAGAGCAGGAGAAATACATTGTGAATAGCAGATATATGTTTGTGTATTATGTGACAGAAAAATATGAAAATGAGTGGGAGAAAATCTATGGTGAGAGTAAGAGCAGGAAGAGAGGGTTCAGATTTGCCCATGTAGGCGAGAAGCTGTTTTATCACTGCATGTCCATGGGCAACAATTTGGTCTGTTTTTATTCCCACGCCCTCTTTTGAAGTGCATGAAATGGTTGCCAGACAGCAGCCTCCAGAAACAACTTCCTCTCTTTTGCGAATTGAGATTTTGTTGTTGTTGTTGTTGTTTTTAGCCAGAGGGCATTGAATAAAGCAGAGGGATGCAGTGCACTGTGGCCCAAGGCTACACCAGGAATACTGGCTGCCTCAGCTGGCTAATTAGTCAGGTGTCAGCCGCTTTCTTTACTCTGAACGAACACACACACGCGTGCACACACACTGCTTATCCAAAGCACTTACACAGTCATTAAAGAAATGTTCGTCTTGTGTGAAATTCTATCAATCACCAAAGACTTTCAATCAACATCAATGGCTCTGGGATACAAATTCTGTAATGGACAGAACAGTAACTTTCACTGGGGTATAAATGTTCCAGCTAATTAGAGCAGAGATTCAACATAAACATCAAGGGAAAGGATAGTGAAATGCAATATGTCTGCAATAAATTATGTGTTCCTATCAATAATTTGCAGATTATATTCATGATGATTATATAAAATGTAAGAAAGAAGTATAATGCCTGTCACAATTTCCTGAAGCTCAATGTGGCTTCACAAGATATTCACCTTACTATAACATCAAACCAAGAAAAGCAACACATATTCATAATTATTATTATGTGTGTGTGTGTGTGTCATTTCTGTTTAAAAATGGACCGTAAGTAATAACATGTTCTGTCTGGCATTATTGATCACAACATAATAACGCATCATCCTTCCGCTTGAGTGGATTTAGATTGCATGTGTTTCCTCAGGGTAGCACATAGGTACTTTTGTTTTAGTAAATGCAAATGACTGTGAAATGCCTCAAATTTAAGCTTTTGAAAAGTAGGAAACTCAGCACCTGACATAATCATTGTTTCATTAGTACTGACTGCCAAAGCAATCACACTTGTTTAAATGATGTTAATATTGTATCTCACTTAATGCATCTATAATGCAAGGTGAGGTTTCAGATATGGTTTAACGTTTTGGCAAATGCCCTTTTATTTGCTATTTCAGTCTCGTGTCTGTGCATTCATTATGGAGCGAGTGACATGTGTACAGATAACTAACATGGTATGACAATGAGTGTTGGGTGTTTTTTTCATGTAGAGACAAGCCAGCTTTTCCCCCCTTGCTCTCAATCTTTATGCTTGATAATCTAAGCATTGTACCAAGCATGCAAACATGAGTGATATCGATTTTCACATCTCTTTCTTCAGTGAATCTAATATTCGTATCTCCATAAATGTCCTACATAACAGCTTAAATCTGCTTTGCAACATGATGGGGTTTGTTTAAGTCCAGCATGTTAGAAGATAAAAAAAGTTGAGAAAGCCAGTCATTTTATTACCAGATACACCCTCAGTCAGTGCTGAATTACATGTACATTTTCTTTCTCTTTCTCTGTCTGTCACACACCCACTTGCACACACCAATGCAAATTCAATTCGACAGTGTTGAAAATCAGTGTTTAATGTGGACATATTCATCGGTGGTCCCAGTCGTATTAGGTGATATCTCCGGGAGGGGATTTATTTGATAAAAGGAGATTGATTTTTAGCTGACACACAGGATAACCTGCATGAAAGTGATAACCCTGGGCTCTCCATCCATATAACGGCAACATGCACCATTTATTCCGTACTGGCATGTATAGAATCAGCTGCTCACTGTCAGGTTGTCGCTTCAGGCGCTGCAAAATTACTTTAACTGTAGAGTGCAGAAAATACATTCAAATTCACAACATGGCTGTTTAACTTGAGTGTGGGGGCGGCTTTTCTCTCTCTGTTTTGCCATCCTATCAGCTTTTGTTCTCATTCAAGTCTCTATCACAGCTCACTTTCATGTAGTTTGGATTTGCGGTTGTTTGTGAGTGGGTTTTGATATAGACACTTATTTAGAAGGCCATGGAAGAGCACATAAAGAAGCACTAAGGGACTATCATTTTTAGATGGATTCTCTTTAGTCAGCTCTGAGCTTGTCCTTCGTTCACCTTTACTTCACATTCAGGCTGAATGGCCTTTTCATTTTCAACGTCGCTAATCATTTCTTTCAAAGCAGACGGGACTTTTGAGAGCAATTAAAGCAGTGGTGCCTGTCACTTTTACAATGAAGGACATTTTTAAGTCAGAAAAGCACAAGTTGGCTTTCTTTTTAACGTTTTTATATGCATGTTTGTGTTTTACTCACGTGGGTTACGTAGTTACGTAGTTTAGTAAACAGTTTGAATTCTTCCAGAGTTCACTCTCCCTAGTGTGATGAAAGAAAGAGCCAGTATGTCACTAATTGCAGTGTTGGCATTACAGGATTAGAGAGAGAGAGGGAGAGAGAGTGCAAACGAAGAGAGGGAGTGAAAACTAAGGACAGCATTGTGTGCGAGTGCATGAATATGTATGTGTGTGTTGCAAGCTTGCACAGGATGATGTACCTCTTCTCCTTCATGGATGTTGAGGACCCACACAGAGATGAGAGGGGAGTTCGGTGTTATCTGTTCTCTGAGGGAGAGAGGACTTCACTGTGAGAGACTGAAATGCCAAAGGCCTATCAGGACTAGACACCTGCTACAGACCTTTTACATCACGTTGTCAATCCAATTCTCAGCGAATGTATAAAAAGACACAACAGGCGCTTATTGAGAAAAACTAAATGCATGCAGCTTTAGAATTATAAGAGCGGCTTCAATCATAAATATTTATGTAACTACTTATATGTAAAAGGGCACAGCCCTAATGATGAATAAATATAATTATCACTCGGTTTATCTGCAGTTTCCCTCAGCTTGGCAATGCCTTATAGTGTATTTTGGCTCATTGTATGGTATTACATCCTGTACCTTTAACTTTTGTGATTTGTTTTCAGCCACAGCAGGCAGCTGTTTTCAGCAATAATAGCTTCAAACACGCACTGTACACTCTCCCTATCTTAAAAAAACATCCAGGGAAAAAGAAAGTAAGAAAGTAAGTAAGTAAGTAAGCAAGCAGTTCTTAAACATAGTGGAGAATTTAGCGGCTAAAGAGACAGATATTTGGCTCAGGTGTCTGGTGAAATCCCAAACGGAGCTAAAAGGAGAATATACGTTGGACTTGCATTCATCAGGTGGTCACAGGTATTACTTTTAATGATGCTTTGTATCTGAAGGATGTGGAAAAAAGCAATAGTTTGCTAATCAAGTTTGCCATCAACTTAGAGGATGGTAATATGTCCGTGCAGTGTTTACTAGCTTGTTTCTGATACACCCCCAGTGGCCAATAAATAATGTATTCATGGTTTAAGGATATAAATCACTTTGCTTACGCGGTTTCACTGGCATGACTGTAACTGGTACATTTTCTCAGCAGGTTGGTACAGCAGCAAGGTTTTAGTTATACACTGAAACGTCCTTAAGTTAGTCTGAATTCTGTGAGCTCCAGCAGTTTACACCTCTGCGCTGAGTGTACTGGGAAAGCAAGAGGAATTAATCTAATGAGAATCAGAAAACAATCCTAATTTATACTGTCCTTCTGTACCTACTTTTGTCACTTGTGGAAAAAGCTGAGGCTCAACGTTTTGGCCTTTCCTTGAAGTCAAGTTGAGCAGAAATTGGAAAGCACACAGCAGGCCATGTTTTGCTGGAAAATACTAAAGCTGCACAGAAGAGACCGCAAAGCTTGAGGACTCTCCCGAAAAGTCTTTTGACCTTTTAGTAATCTGTCCCCAGTGGTGAGGTTTGTTTTCCTTGCAGCGAGAGGACAGTCTGGGAGCGACTGAGGAGTGAAACGCCAAATAAACAGACGAATGGGGCTGCTGCCTGTCAAGCAACCAAATGTTTAGCTCTGGAGTTAGCATCTGTAATTACTTATTTTCCACTGCCCTCATTTTTCCATTTTAATAATCTGTGTCTTATTGTGTAAATATCTTCTCCTTTTTTAAGATTAGAACATTTAGGAGGTTAGAGAGAACATGCACTTCTCTGGTTTTATACGCGTTTGTGTCGGTGTGACAGGATTATGTGTGTTTTCCGACGGGATGCAGTGCCAGATAAGAACTCCTTCTTTAGACTCAGCGTGCCGTCCCTCCCTGCCGGCAGAGCCTGCTTAATAATTTAACTCCCTCTCTGTCAAACCCTCCTGCTAACCTCCCCTGACTAAATATACACGCACCTCCCGGGAGAAGGAAGCCACAAGGTCATTGTTCACTTCATATATGTGTATGTTGAGTATCTTTGGAGGAGGTCTTGTTTGGAAAGTTGTCTGCAAAGTTGGAGCTTCATGCTGTTTGGCTGCTCTTAGTCCTCCTCCTCCTTCTCCTCCCTGTGGGGTGGTTTGAGCTGACGTGGGGATGAAAGGTGGGTTTGGTCGGAGCTGTTTTGTTTGGTTGCTAAATCCCCCTCTTGTCACCCATCATCACCCCGTTTTCTCTTTTCACTTATTTTTACCTCCTACTTCCATCTCCTCCATTCTCTTAGGGGGTTGGCAGAGAATGAATGGGCCACATAAATGCCATCTTTGAGGCTGTGTCAACCTGCTGCCCCCCCATTATAGCCTGTCCCCAGACCCCACTGTGTCCACACTTGCCTTGGCTGCAACACTCAGCCCATGTTGTGAGTTCCCTAGATGCCAAGCATGCTGATTGTGTTGGAAGTGTAGGTTTGAAATCCAATTCTAGACATTGCAAAGCTACAAGTCTTGCCCTGAATGCACAATGCTCGCCCACAGCAGTACTATATTTGTCCAATACACAGCTATTAGATTGTACAATCGTATGTGTGTTTTTGGCTTGTAGCTGATTAGCAGCCCCTAAATCAAATCACATGGGTGGAATTGCATGGGCTGCTCGGTCTAATCTACTATTGGTTTTGAAAGCGAGACATTCTTCACATGGAAGGCAGTTATGTAAAATGCCGAATTCAAACAATGTTGCACTACTTTTGAGTATATTCTAAAATGTCAATCTGACTATAGGAGCCTCAGTCTGCATGTCAGCGCCAGCTCCACAATTGTTTGTCTGTCTATAATTTAGAAAATAGATGAGTCAGTTGGAGTTTGCCTGCTCGCTGTCTTGGCAGTGAAGGAAGGCAGGAGAAAAATGTTGGCTGAGGGGAGGTAGCAAGTCGCAGCTGCTCAGAGCAAGCAACATTGGTGTGATTGTGTGCAAAAAAGAGACGGGGACGGGTTTTTTCTATAACGGTCACAGTTGTGACTCTTTCCCTCTTCTCGTTGGCCAGATGGGCCTGTGGGCAGGGCAGGTGCATCCTGGTAAATGGATACAGGCCTCCTGGTTGTGTCTGTTTGTCACTT
Source organism: Trematomus bernacchii (assembly GCF_902827165.1). Taxonomy (NCBI): domain Eukaryota; kingdom Metazoa; phylum Chordata; class Actinopteri; order Perciformes; family Nototheniidae; genus Trematomus; species Trematomus bernacchii. The sequence continues at coordinate 6,149,105 of NW_022987910.1, forward strand.
TAGATATCTACAAGTTAGACACAACCGATTAGATTCATTAAATATCTAAGTTCTCTCAGATATAACGTCCTTTTTCTAATGTTAAGTTGCACTCCGTCTGCCGCACACATGTGCTGCACAGCCTTCCAGACATCAAAACATCCAGACAGGAGGAATGCAACCGATATGAATGTTTGATATTTGCACATGGTTTCTATTCACTGTGAACTACAAACCTTCAATTACACCCTTTTTGCGACCCAACCCTGAGCCAGGTTATCTTTAATTCAAATCGTAAGGAAGGCTTACAGGAAGAGAGACGATAAGCATGTCATTAATTAGTGCTCCTGATTAAAATTGGGAGGAAGAGGGATGTAATGTGCAAACAGCTGTGTGTGTGTGTGTGTGTGTGTGTGTGTGTGTTCTGCATGCATTTGTAGGGATTGTGTGATTGTTTGTGTACCAGGGTCTTGCTGGATCTCTGCCATGTACTGTTGATTACGGCCCTTTTGAGATTTATGACCCTTTGAGTTGTTTTCCCCCTGTTGTTTTCCTCAGAGCCTCCCTCTTTTTCAGGGTATTTATTGAGAATGGTGGTGCCGGGGCAATTTAACACTGGTAAGGCTTTTCTGGTGAACCATCTGCTGCGTAAGGGTTAGATAAAGTTGCTGATTCAAAGGAGAAAACAAATTAGGTTGGAGGAAAAAAACATACAAAAGACAAAACATTGAAGAGGGATCGAGAAGCGGATTAGAGTAATTTGCAGAATCAGACGAAGCCCACATGTTCATCAGGGTTGTTTAACTGCAGTAAATAAACATAATCTTCCAATGGGATTTAAAATTAATCCCAATCTAGGTTTGTCATCCTGAATAAAATCAACAGTGGTTAAAGGCCACAACAAGCAAGTGGGTTGTAAATCTCACACAGCCTCTTACTTACTGGGACGTGGCTATCTGCTGGCTGCCAGAGCTTAATGTCTGAGGCCTCTGGAGGTATGGCCTCGTTCAGAAAATCAGAAACGGGTTGTTCACATGCTCTGACCCCTGTGACATCTGACACACATTTTTCCTGTTAACATCCAAGTCTTACATTAGCTTTAAGCATATGCTGATGTGACATTTTTTAGTGCAGTTATCTCATTTAATATGATCATTTCATATCTCTTTTTCATTATTTTTTATTTTATTTTCAGGTGAGACAATACAAAAAAAACATTAGGGACAGGACAACACAACAAAACATAATAAAACAAACAAAGACGGACAAACAGCAACAGTAGCAACCTAGTACTCACTCACACTTAACATGTTATATTTACGTATTTCATATCTCTATTCATACCAGTCAATTTACTGACTATGTAAAAATGTTATACACACTTTTATGGAACCTATAGGGGCGTTCACACCAAGTTCTTTTCCCACAATAGTTCATGAGAACTCAGTTCATGAGAACTCTTTTAGTTTTGATGAACTAAAGCAGATCGCGTTCACACCGCAATGAGTTCCTGGGGGTGGATTAGGCAAATGAAGCCGCTGACGTCACTTCTTCTTCTTCTGCTTTGGGTTTACTGGCAGGCCGCAAACCACTTCACGGCGTATACTGCCACCCGGAGTCCCCGGCCGGAAGTCCCCGGAATTGGGGACTGGCTTCAGTAGAAGCTGCTGGGACTCCCAAAATGGCAGCTTCACAAAACTTTTTGGGAGTTTTACGGGGCGTGGTTTGCATTCCGCCCAGCCAATCAGACATAGGAACCTTTTTCTCCCACGAAAGTCCCTGCTCTCTAGCAGGGACTGAAAAGGGGGTAAAAATGGTTCTGATGAACTAATTTAGTTCAGGGGGCTTTTTGGTGTGAACGCAAATATATCTGAGTTCTGGTTAACTATTGTGGGAAAAGTACTCCGGTGTGAACGCGGCTATTGTTCTATCTCACACAGGCTCCGCCCTCTACTGGACTCTATGGGTACTACTCTTCATCAATGATACGCGAGCGTTCACACTTTGCATAAACGTAGCTGGCCAATCAAGGCGAGCCAACCTGAATGCACGCGCAGGCCACACAGTATATAAGGCAGCTACACCTCCTGACTGTCATCCTTTTCTCTTCAGCGAGCGGGACAACACCTGATAAAAGCAAGTAGCCACTGCAGGAAACCCGGGCCTGTCCCTCATGCCCGGCTTAATAGCGGGCGCGGATCCCCACCAGCTCTGTTCGGATGCCTGGGACCAGACCACGCCGAAGACGAGCTCGAGGTGGTGGACGTGGGAGACCAGGATATGGCCGAGGCGATGCCACCAACGTTCGCCATCCCAGCTCGCTCGTGAACTGTTAGCGCCGTGTTATGCACTCCTCGCGGGACTGTGCACAGCGTTAAGCAAATACTTTTGTTGATCTGTTTGGCAAAGTTAGGTTTGGAAACAATATAATTTCCATGCATAACACAGCATTATACCAGAGCCCCGCTGCGGGGAAACTTTGGCGCTGTTCTGAGTTTATTCTAATCTGTCAAAATGACGGACGGCTTTCAGATTTTTCCATCATTGTTAAAAAAATTCCGTCATAGACGGAAAATATTCGGTTAACGCGACCTCTGGTCTGTCGTGCACTCTCAGGACAGAGAAAAGGGGCTTTTTCTCCATGTACTTCCTGGTTCCCAGGAAGACAGGGGACTTCAGACCCATTTTAGATCTTTGCATCCTGAATCAGCACGTTGCCTGCAAAAAGTTCCACATGTTACTGGACTGCACCAGTTACTGGAACTGGTGCAGCCGGGCAATTGGTTCACAACCATCGACCTGAAGGACGCTTACTTTCATGTTGAAATTGCTCCAAAACACAGGAAGTATTTGTGTTTTGCCTTCCAGGGGATAGCCTACGAGTACAACAGACTACCGTTCGGCTACTCCCTGTCCCCACGCACGTTCAGCAAATGTGTGGCCACAGCGCTTCAGCCGCTTCGCGACCATGGCATGAGGGTTTTATTTTATCTCAACGACCTCATAGTCATGGCCAGGTCCAGGGAATGGGCAGATGTTCCACACAGCCCAATTTATCTTACAATTGACCCCCAACTTGGTTAGGTGTAAGAAGAGCAGTCCCATACCTCACCTGGGTTATCTGGGGATTTTGCTCGATGCAGCCCCCATCGAGTACGCCCCCATCGAGAGCGAGGTGTACGCCCCTATCGAGAAGGAGGGCAGGCTACGTGCCTCTCTGTCGGAGAACAGACAGATGTCCCTGCTTCAGGCAGTTTTCAGACTGAACGTTGGTGCGAGGAAAGGAGTCTAGAGCCTCTGTCCGGTACATTGGGCTCTATTCTATCCTATCTACAGCTACTGGTGGACAAGGGACTTGCTCATGCCACAGTCAAGGTGTATCCATCAGCAGCCATCTCGTCCTGTCATGAGGGATTTGGCGGCAGACCAGTCTTAGCCAACCGCTTTATGAAGCGTTTTTTGCAGGGGATCAGGAGACAGCGCCCAGTGGTGCAGGTCGCCACCCCGCAATGAGAACTGCCATTGGTGCTCGAGGCTTTGGTTACAGAACCGTTTGAGCCTCTGGAGCTCTCCTCCCTGAAGGGGTTATACAGACGGCTTTAGCCTTCCACCCCATACAGGGGAGAGCGTTCCCCACTGGGGTCCGTGCACACTCTACACATGGTGTGACTGTGTCGACAGCCTTGTTCGACGGCGTGAGTGTGGAGGACATATGTACGGCGGCGTCTTGGTCTACGCCAAGACCGTTCATAAGGTTCTATCTCTTGGACATGTCTGGCTCCTTCTCATCGTCTGTGCTTGCTGGGGCAACACAGGACTGGTGAAAAGAGGGGGGCTGTGGGTTAGTAAGCTGTATCTGGCCACCTGGGACATAATACACTTGCGTTTTCCCATGCTCTTTAGGGACCTGGGAAACGTGGTGCGCAGTGTGTAGTCACTTGCGCTGACATCTGCGGGGTTGAGCTATGGGCTTATTCAGACTGATTAGGCTCTACCCAGCCAGGTAAGCTGCAGCCCCGACTTCTCCACAGTCACAACCGGGTGATAGGAAGTTGGGGTGCGATGGATGTCAACCGAAGGCCGGTCAGGAGCAGTGTGGTGGGTCGATGTTGTGGGAGTGACAGGGCGTTTATCCATCAGGGCTCCACCCACTGTACCCATAGAGTCCAGTAGAGGGCGGAGCCTGTGTGAGATAGAACGGTGGGTTATGTATTGTAACCCTAGTTCTATAAGCACAGGCGGAGCCCTCTACCTAGGGGCCCTGTCTTTCCTATGCCGCTCGCTGAAGAGGTTGTAGGATGACAGTCAGGAGGTGTAGCTGCCTTATATACTGTGCGGTCTGAGCGTGCATTCAGGTAGGCTCGCCCTGATTGGCCGGCTACGTTTATGCAAATTCAGAGTGTGAACGCTCGCGTATCATTGATGAAGAGTAGTACCCATAGAGTCCAGTAGAGGGCTCCGCCTGTGCTTATAGAACTAGGGTTACAATACGTAACCCACCGTTTTGGTTGCATAGAGCATGTCAATTGTGATGAAGTACGTCATGCAGTATCTGATACTAGGGCGACAGCTAAAGACTATTTTGTATTAATTATTCTTCATATCATTTTCATGATTAACTGCTTGAGTATCAAATATCTTTGAAACTGTAAAAAGGCCGGTTTCCATCCAATGTGATGTCTTCTGATTCCTTATTTTGTTCTATGAACAGTCAAACTCAAAAGATATATATTTTGCCATCGTTTTAGGAAGAGACAGAATCAAATCTTGAACTGGAGAGTGGTTTATGTTTTTGATTAAAAAGTAACCCTGACATCTAATCGCCTATGAATAATAAAAACATTTATCGACAAATCGCTTAGAGCTTTTCCCATATAGCCATGGCAGGTTATCGCGCTAAAGAGGGTTATTGGAATAATATGTCGACTTCAAACTGACACCAACACTGGTGCATTACTCATTAGGAGAGCAGATACACAGAACGCATTAAAGTGTATTTGGAAATGGTTTTCAGTTAAAGGAGATTTGCTGTGTGTGTGTGTGCTTGGGGTCACGGGCTGGTGAAGGCTAGGTGTGTAAGGGAAGTTTAGAGGCAGATAAGCAAGGCTGGTAATTGATTAGTGTGGTGCAGAGGAAGCTTACGGTGATGTGAGCTAATGCTAACAGCTCAAGGCTCTCATGATCCCTGCTCTCTTCCTGAGAGCGTCTCTCTAAACCGAGGCTAAAAGGAGTAAAAGAGACAGCGGGGCAGATTAGATTTACACTAATCCCACTGGGGAGATTGGGACTATACGTTCTCTCCATGGATTCACTTTTTGTACTTTTCACCCCTTTCCCACTTGTCTGTATTTATTTATTTATTTCCACAATGAATTCCACTTCCCCTCCTGTTGGACTTAGAGATATGTTTAGATTCCTCCTCTTTCCATGTGTTCACACCATAGACTGTATATGGTTCACATATCCAGTACCGGCTTGTTTTGTTATCCTGAGAAGTCTGCCTTTCTGCCCTATTCCTGAGTTGATTGAATGAGCTTATCCAGCAGCATAGCTGGCAGCTATCTGCTCAGAGGAAGAGAGATGCTTCATTCAGGTTGAGTGGAGAGGGAAATGATGGCATGGATGATAAGTGCCCTCAGTGGGGTCAGGCGAGATGAGGACATGGGGGGGGGGAAAGATGCTGAGAGGGCAGGAGAGGAGAAAAGAGGAGAGCGATTGATAAAGCAGCTAGAAACATGAAAATGCTACAGGCTTACAGAAGTATGAAGATAGTGAAAGCTTGAAGCTGCTGTTTGGGAGTGGAGAAAAGCTAGGGAAGAATTTATTTCCTTTAGAGGAGAATGCCCATAGCTTTGAGATTTCCCAGGCTTGCAGCATAACTCGTGTTATACAGAACGTTTGTATAGATTCAGAGGCTTAGAGAGTCTGTGTGAAGCAAGGACTCGACAGATAGAGGCTAAACATACTGTAAATGTACACTGGAAAAGATTGTGTATGAAGTGCCTGTGGAGGTTTTTTCATCTTCTGATCATAAGTCTGTCAGGCTAAAAGCCCCGGCACCATGGGGCAGTTCCTCCCCCGAGGAAACATAACAAGCGCTTCGAGATTTGTCTTGGCAGATGAGAAGCGCTATATAAATTAGATTTATTATTATTATTATTACTTGCTCTCTGTCTCTGTTGACCTTTTCCACACAGTAACTGTCTCTGTTTTCTCTCCGTCTCTTCTCCTCCTTCCTACCCCTTCACGCACTCCCCTTCCTCCACCTTACCTACTCATCTCTTCTCTGTGTTTCTCTATCTCTGATCTCTCAGTTTGAAATATCAAAATCCATCTTTCCCCCTTAGTGTGTCCTGGTCAATGTTGGCAAGGGAGCACCTTTTAGGGGTTTCTAAGTAAATACTTTGCTTACTGTTCCTGGTGTGTTAAAATGTTTATGGTAACCTACTGTCTGTGTGTAAGAAATGTCCCTTTTTGCCAGAGGTGTCTGACTGTCGTGCCTTTTTGAGGAACAAGAAGTCATTTCTGTTTCCCCCCATTTCTCCACGTCTTCTCTGACCTTTTGCTCTATTACCTTTTTCTTATCTCTCCTTTCACCTCACTATATCTATTCCCCCCCCTTCTCCTTTGCTACCTCCATCTCCCTCACCCCACCCGTCCTCACCCTTTCCCACTGAGTCACCTTATCTCTCTGCAGTCTGTCTGACTTATTTATCACTGCTCTGAAATATTAAAGAGTCTGCTGCCTCCAGTCCTGGGGGAAGTCCACCACTTTTACTTACAACACACACACCCATGCAAACACATACACATACACACTCAACCTAAATCATAATGTCTTCTGAAGATGGCACACACTCTGCAGCACTACACACACTACCTTTCATCTCCTGGTTCACACAGACTGAACACAGCGTCCTGACAGAGCTGCTCCTTTGGGAGTGTGCAGATGCATGTATACTGTCAAAATGTATGTCTGAGTGACAGTGTCAGTCTGCTGTACACAAGCCAGTATCATGACACCAGTTAACATTAGTTTGTCTTACAAAACAATGGCGTACATTGATGGCAGAAGTTTTGGTAATTGAGTAATTACTTTAAAGGTCCCCTATTATACTGTATTTCATCAATATATTATAGTTCTAAGATGTATACAAAACATGTCTCTGAAGTGTTTGGCTCGAAATACCAAACAGATCATGCATTGTAGCATCCCACAATCCTCTCTGTTTCAGCCCTGTTTCCAAAGTGCTGATTCTCTGTCTGTTACTTTAGATGAAAATAAGGAACCACTCCCCACGCCCCTCAGAGATATTTGGTTAAAAAGAACACACTGTGCTCTAGGAGGAGATTCAGGTGATAAGGTGGGCGGTTGTTACCTTGGTTGGTTATTGGCTAATGGTTACACAAGCCAAAAAAATCGTTATGACATCATAAAGTGGCCAAAATCTGATCAGCTCATTTTCAGACAGGTTTTTATATAAATGGATCAGGACAAAAAGTGCGGAAAGCTTTTTTCCTGAAACTTTCAGAATCTCTATACACAGAGGGGACACATGTTTATGTATAAAATACATGAAAAAGTGGATTTTGTGTAATAGGTGACCTTTAATAATTCTTCACGCAAAAATGCCAACACATCAATGGCTCTAGCTTCTCCAATGTGAGGATTTGCTGCTGTCCTCAGATATACATTTCATAGCCAACTGAATGGCCTTGTGCTTTGGACTGCTGGGAGGAAAACGACTAACATTTGTAGACCTCACCTTACACTGTTGGAAACTGTTACCCACATTTCCTTCTTTCACTTGATAGTTTTAAAATGAATAATTGTGCAAATATTCAGCAGAATTGGTTATGAAAATAATTACGAGTTGCTCTGTCAGCACTGCCGTTACTCTAGTAGCTGCTTGATAAGTTAAGAGTACTGCCAAGTTAAATCACAAATTAGCTGAATTTGTGCTTGAATTTGAGTTGCTTCCCAACCTGTACAACATACAACAAGCTTTATCCAAAGACCCTTAGATTTGAAGAGGAAAAACTCACCTTCTAGTAGGGAAAGAATCACATTAAGCACCTCCATGGAGTTTGGAGATCAGCGAGAGGTCAATTTGAAAATAAAAGAATTATAAAAAAAATGTCTGCAGCAAAGGCCGAGGTATCCTTCTTCTATTCTTAGCAGTCTGTCCCTTGGGGGAGCAGTGGTGTTTTAAGGTTGGAAATAGTGAGCAGGCCAAAGTGGACTGGGTCTGCTCCATGAGGCACCTGCTGTGGAAAGTGGGCTGGAGAGCCGTGGCCTGAGGCCTGCTGGCTCTGCCACTGGGCCTGCAACCCCCCCTCACCATGCAGGCACAACAACAAATGTAGAAGCTGTCAAGAGTTTGCACACCAAAATTGAAATGATTAGAACCATTTAAATCCCAAATGATTCCCAACGTGGGCAAGCTTATTCCGCATATAACCAGCAATTATATTTATTAGCTGGACCGTACTAAAAGCAGAGTCGTTGGATGCATTCCACGTAAATCTTATTGAACGTGGCCAGCCCAAATGCCCACAGTCTATTTCTGAGCTGTATTGGGCAACATTTGTGATTGATTTGGGAAGCGGGCACTTGGTTTAGTCTTTGGCTACACATCGTGTCCTCATTATGTTGTATGGGAACTTGGCTATGCTTAAGATTTGAACCGTCATGAAGCAGCATGTGTCATCATCACCACCTCATCATCTGTCATAATGCTGTTTACCATGTCAATTAATCCAACCTAAGTTAAGTTTGAGGAAAAAATATTTTTCATTGCTCTGCTTCTGGAACGTAACTGAAATAGGTTAAGTGACAGCCATTGCCTTGTTCTGTTTTGCTGATTTGAGAGTGTTCGCAGAGATCATCTTAGCTCAGATATTTTCCAGAGACATCCGTTACTCCCAGCAAGTGTGGGAAAGGACAAGCGTGTCACACCGACTGACGTTGTGCAGGATCTACCTCTGTCGCTGTGCTTGTATCTGGCATCACTTACATGCATGTGTCTTATTCTTTTTTGTTTACTCTTGCTTAGATCTCCCAGTCCTATTCTACTGTGTGGTTCCTGTAATCACAGCTTCGTAATGCAAAGCCTTGTCCTCATGCACACTCATAAACCTACCTCGTACCCAGACTCTGTCCATTGAATCTAATCAATGTTTCTTCCCCACCAAGTAATCAATACATATACAAAAGCCTTAATTTTCCTCAGCAAGCTCTACCAAACCGGCAGCAGTGGATGGAGTAGATGAGAATTGATTTTCATGAATGTGTGTATGTTTATCAGCTATGCAGTTCGGTCAGGAATTAGTGAGTGGACTTTTGAAGAAAATTACAAATTTGGATTGCATATTTCACACCAGGATTGTTGTTGGATAACCTTATGATGAACTCACACGTCGATGAAGGCCTTTTTTTTTTTTTTTTTTTTTCACTAATCAGCCGGAGAGAAGAGGCAGGCAGTTTGTAATTAACGTGATAAATGCAACATCTGTCTCCAGAGTGACAGCAAGGAAAAGGGGGTGAGGTTAAGAAAAAGGACGAGGATATAGATTGAAGCACCGGAAAAAAGCAGGGGGGGGGGGGGATCGTAAATGAAAAGGGAGATGATGAGAAGTCTAATGATGTGGTAGTGATGCAGGAGGAGAACGTAAGGTGTGAGAGAAAGAGAGGTTGTTAGTAATCAAGATGACACCAGCGTAGTGCGGTGCTATTAAAATGAAAAGCCATCAATTTATTCACACATGCATCTCCTGCAAAACAAATCAGCACAAACCCAGGCTTTGCAATGTTTCTTATTTATTGGTGCCCCAATTATGGGCCGGCCGCCTGCTGCTGCTGCTGCTGCTCAACATGCTGTATGTGTATATGGAAATGAGGTGCATGTGCATGTGACATATGGAATAGTTACTTTGCACCATATGCCAGCTGTGGGGATATTTTTCATGTGTGCAACGTTGTTTAATTGAAAGAGTTGTTGTGCCAAAGAAACCAGCTGAATGGGGATGAGAGCGACCATGAATGGATGGACACAGGAAGGGATGAATGGAGTCCAGGAAGCTGCACTCAGGACGGTGGAAGCGGCACTTGGCAGAAAGGGCTGCAATGTGCCTTGTGGAGTCTTTTGAGAACGTCAACGACTGCAAAAACGACACAATCTGCATTTCTATAAGCATCAGGTGTAAAAGCTACTAAAATGTGAGGATGTTAAACTGAGCTTTTTCGGGTTTCGAAGCAGAGTTTGTTCAGCGCGAGCGCCCATTCATCAAACCATACAGTGCGTATAGCTTTCAAAGATTTGGCACTTCAGAAAAAGGTTGATCAGGCCAAATAAGAGTTAAAGAAACCTAATACATTGATGAAATAATGTTGTCTGCCAAGCATAATGGTTATTTTCACAATTTGATATTAGTTGCCTTTGGTAAAAGGCGTTGACCTACAGCAGGAAGGAGTAATACAGGGAAAGGGGGCCTTTGGAGTAGGCCAGTGTGTGTTTACACTCCAGCCTTCTTTCCTTCCTATCTTGCTGTCTCTCGGGCCCGCAGTGAAGGCATTGTGGTGTGATAAAACACACAAGCCCAACAGAGGTGGTAATCTGTAAACAGGAAACTGGGTTTGCTTTCCTCTCAAACTACAGCTTTGGTACGAACACTGGAAATTCTTTTATCTCACATTTCGCTCCTTTAATCTCTCAATCTTTGAATTTTGTCCGTCCTCTAGATCTAACCTGGAGTGCAAGCTTTGTGCTCCGTCTCTATTTATTTCAGTTTCTTGCTTGTATTGTTTTTTATCTCTTTTACCAACAGCAGAGGATGTATCCACCTGAAGAGAGGAGGTTGCGTTTACACATACACATTTTCAGTTTGAGCTAAAGAAAATCAGGCTTTAAAGAACAAGGACAAGTTTAACTGAAAACAAGCTTTATGGTATAACTGCATTTGTGTGCATTGTGCTTGCAGTGAAGTTGAGAGAAATGTAAAGGATATTTGAGAGAGAGAGAGAAAACCAGCACAGACTAATGAAGCGTGAAGAAGTTGGTGAGCGGAGATGACAGAAGCAAAATGACAGAAGTCTTTCATTGTCTCTCCTCCACCAGAACCTTTAATAGCTTTCCACCCACACACAGCGAGGGGGAGCCGTGATCAACTCGTGAAGTCAACAACATCATTGTGGAGTAATGCAGCTTTTCAATTATTGACTGATTTCTTTATCAGATTGGATTCTAGCGAATCCCCTCTTTAATGGCTGAAGAAGGGCATCTAAGGACTGACTGATGCTCCTTGTGCATTTTGTGTGTGTGTGGGCGCACATTCACAGGTTTCAGTCTCCTCTGAGAAGCTAATCAAACATAAGAAAATACTTTTAGACAGATGTGATTAATCTACCAGGGGAGATCTGCTGCACCAATAAATCAACCAGGAAATGATTGATAAGCGGCTTCAATCACAGCAGATAGAGACTGAGATAAACTTCTTTTTTAGACACCGTTTTCTGTGTGCATGCATGGAGTGATAGACAGATTCTGACATGGTCTATTAGCTCATGGTGAAAGACCCCGCTGTGGCAGCCCTCAACTGTTCAGTGTTGACATACTGTATGTGCATGTGGAAGGGTAGCAGTGTACATTCCCATAGTGTGTGTGTTTGTGTGTGAGTGTGTGCCAGTTTTCAGGAAGAGAAGGGGCTGCGGGAGCTTGCCACCCTGACTATACTGAATGAATATTCATGCCGTTGATATATCAGTGTCTGCCAGAGAACGGAGGCCCCAGATTGCAGGAATACAAATAAGAACATTTGCCAAGTGTGTGCATATATGTGTGTGTTATCTGTGTGTGGGTGCAGAGGGAGATTATAGGCCCTGGAGTGCATGAGCAATTGGGAGGGTGTAAGATTGAGATAGGTGTGTGTATGTCAGGGAGAGAAAGAGGCATAGCTGACATTTACTTAGCTCATCTGCTCTAGGCTTTGTGTGCCCCACATTCAAAGGGAGCAGAGGAACACTCACTCTTGTTTTTTGGAAGTTTTCCCTGCTGTCTTCACAACTCCGTCACCATATTAGACACTGCTGTTTGTTCTGACCACATGGGTAAATGAACATGAACTCAATGTGTGACAACACAGTGAAATGATATGAAAGACTGTGAAACACTACTATTTTAGGAACTTTTTAAAATAGCAACGGCATGCATACCAGCTGATCATTCAGTCAACTAGGCATTGGAATAATGTTACGTAATGTCATCAATGAAGATTATTTGATTTAAAGGAGGAATTGACAGTCTAACTTTGTCATGTGTTCAACAAATAATTATCAGCCCCTGTCTGGCTGTGGAAGATCCCCCATGACCGCAGAAAAACATACAACAAAGAGAATACAGCATTTTGCCTCTGCATGTGAAGAGTATGGCTGCTGATTAGTGTATATATATGTATATATATATATATGTATTTATTTATAGAATATACATAAACTCCCTGAAATGTTTCCTTTCCTACAAAGCAAAAGACAGACAGAAGACCAGTTAATGTCAGCAGTATACTCCACAGACACACACACAGGAATGGTGCATATACTGTGTGTATATCAATAGACCAGAGGTAAGTGTTGGGGTCTGAAGGACAAGTGAAATTCTAATAGATCCCAAAGGACAGGCCTATGGAGACACAAAGCATCTATATTAGATTAGTGTCTCAATCCTCTGCTCTTCTCTTGCTTTTAGCTATATGTCAGCACTTTCATAGTATTTTGATCAAAACCTATTGTTATGTACCATTGTGTTTGAGAAACTTGTAATAGTGCTGGCCCTGTCCTCAGGACAAAGATGTCTGTGAGCTGATAGATATCAGAGAAGTGCTTAGTCAAACCCTCTGGGTCCTGAACAAAAACAGTCATCGTTCTAGCCTTGCATCTGCTCATTTAAAGAACATGCTAGTGTGTAATGGTCTGCCTCCTGTCATCATTATGTGTGATAAGAAGCAAACTTAACTGTTTATCAGCTGGGGTTTGGTATTATTCAGACCTCATCAGTTTTCAACTAGTTTTCTGTTCTAATTTATTAACTACTCAAACGTTTTCGCGCCGCACTGATCAATAAACTATCGTCACATGATATAATCCGTTGTACGAGAAAGAAGGATGGGGCCATCACTCAGGGTATATAATGCCTTGGCTTGCACTAAACAATCAATAATGCATTTTTCCTGCATAAAGGACAGAGGCTGATCTGTGCAGTGGAAATGTTGACCCTGCAACTTGGTGACATTGCTCCATTTGTTACCTAAACCCCTCCTCCCTACTTTTCAACCAATATGATCAGAGTCTGTAGTTTTCAAAATGAGTCTTGGAAGATGAGAGTAGGAATGTGTAATATGTCTTCAGAATGATCTTTTGTTTTTCCTTTCAGCGGGAGTAAAGGAGTAAGATTATGCTTTGTTGTTAGTAGCTGTTGGTAATAATAGACTTACTGGAGGAGGATGAGAAAGTATCCAAAGCATAGTCTACACTGAGGTCACAACACGAAAACACCACCTTCTCGCGGTAACATCATGTTCTAGCATGAATACCCCCTAATCAGGGCTGAAGTGTTGCTTTGCAGAAAACCTCTTTGAAATGAAACCTAAAAATGAGCTATCATTTTGTAAAGAAAGTGACTGTTGTTGTCCCGACTTGTAAAACCTAACCTCGGTATTTGTTGCGGCTCCTTCTGGTTATACATCTGTTATTCATTCTCACAAGATGGAAGTAACAAAGGGCCTCTTGCTTAGCGAAATAGTCATTATTCTTAGGACGGCAGCTGTACGTAGAAAGCATATATATATATATATATATATATATATATATATATATATATATATATATATATATATATATATATATATATATATATATATATATAAAGCTTGAAAGTGAAGCACTACCAGTCTGTTTTCTAATCAGTTGTACACCTCTCAGACACTTTGAAGCTGAGTAGCAATCTTCTATTCTTGTCCTTTTCTCTCCATCTTTTCTCCTTGTCTATTTTCTCACCCGAGTGCTCATCCAAGATGGTTTTGTCACCTCTCCCTCTCACCTCCTTCTGAATTATTTTGTCTTGTTTCTTCCATCACTCTCTTTTGCTCTCACTATGGTGTTTATGGCCCTTGCTGGTTTATGCCAGTTGGAATTATTCTAATTGCAGCCCCTCCGCTCTGTGAGACATGTTTGTGATGTGTGCACCGCCCAGGCCCAAGTGTAATACCTGTTTCTGTTTATCTGTCCATGACACAAAAAGACATGGATATTGGCACACATTATCTGCACACATGCCCACACACCACATATATTCCTCTGCAATACTGCTGCTACTCAAGCCATGTGTAGATTATTACCAAAGACATTTCAGGGCAGTAGTGCTTAACGCCGAGCAGTTCATTTCATGGGTGCCACATTTACTGCAGCAGGGCTGTGTTTGAGTGGAAGTCAAGATGGAAAATGAAGTCTGAATGTTATTTAATAAAGTCTGAAAGGTTATTTACTGCCATGCTAGAGATGTGGGAGCTTCAGCGCCTTGGAAAATGTTTGCCTAACATTTCCCATGACCGTTTTTTGTTTGCAGTTTAGGTGGCAGCAGTTTTCTTGCCTCTATTAGGTGAATATAGAAGGAAACAATGTTAAAGCACTGCAACACTAGTTTTTAAAACACTGAACCGTTGGAGATGGCATTACACATCCCAGGCGAGCGTTCTAGTGACGGTGTAAAGAGTTTGTGGGTCTGTTGATTTCGGCTGCATTTTAGGTAAGGTGCTCATTTCTGCCTTGTGAAGTGTATTACTTAAAAGATAGGCTAGTGTTGTTTTACTGCTTCTTATGTATATATTCTTCTATATCTGAACCTAACTAAGACTTCCATTATACAGCACAGCAGTGGTAGTAGAGAGCTGCCAGAGAGAGAGAGAGCGAGACAGACAATAACAATAGGGCTGCATTTAAATATTGTTTTATTATTATTTATATGTCTGCCAATTATTAAGCGATTAATCTTTTGCCTGAAAAATAACTTAATCAAGTATCATAAATAGTTGTTTATTAGATTATTTGACTAATTACTGCAGATCTAGATGACATAAAAGTCCTCAGGGATTTTGTTAAACTACTGAATGCATCAGCCATGTCCGAAAAATGACACAATTACACAAGGTACATAAATACATTCAAAATGTTCATTTATTTGTAGGTATTACAAAACAAATGCTTCATCATAAATGTTTACTGTATGTTAAACTTATTAAATCAGCCATGTATTGTAACCTTTTCTTTACTCCGATATCAATGTCGGGATCATCAGCAAATAAGCAGCATTGCTCCGGCTGTAATATGAGCTGCTTAAATCCTGGCACGCTCCAGCAGTTATATGAATCATGGTCTGGCACCACAGAGCCTTGGAAATGATGCTGAGCCTCTTTTCTATAAACTAAACATCCGTCTATTATTGAGTCGGTGTCCAGGCCGTAGACACCGACAGTGTGCTCTTACTACGAGGTTAGGCTGCAGGAAGCCATGGATCAGCCAGACGTCCTCCTTCTAATAGACTGTTTAGGTTTAATATGAGTTTTCACCTCCTCTAATGGAACACGCTCCCTCTGCAAGGACACTCGCTGAGATCTCTCTCAAAGTTGTGTGTATTGTAAATGGAAATGCAGGCTGACGGTTCAGAGCAGGTTCACAGCCTGAATGTGAATCAACTCTGTAATAGTTCCTTTCAGTTTATGAGTGAGGAGGGGCAGGATCTCTCTCTGTTTGTGTATTTTGAGTGTGTACCTGTCTGTGTGTGTTTACAGTGGTAGATTTGGAGTCGCTAGACGGTCACCTTCGCTGTAAAATCTTCTTTATTGGCAACGGAATGAGCCAAGAACCTGCAGTCTGTTGTCCTCGGGGGCAGGTCTTTGTGTGTTTACGCAAGTTATAGGGGACTTTGAATGAGACGCAATCGGAGGCTTTGGCAGCCGTAACCATGGTTACCAGATGTTCTTATCATCCCAGTCCTACACCTCCCGTTCTCTAATCTTTCACAGTCATAGAGAGAGAGAGAGAGAAAGGATCTGGGGCTGACTGTGTTTAGCCGAGAGGCAGTATGTCATGTTGGGCTCTCTCTCTCTCTCTCTCTCTCTCTCTCTCTCTCGCCCTCTCTCGCCCTCTCTGTGAAGGCTAAAGGCACTGAAGCATTTCCTGGCACTTTTAATGGACTTCTATTCAACTTCCCAGCGCTGATCTACTTTTATAGCTCCGCTCTTCACTTCTGAAATCCTCATTCACTTTACAGAAGTCATTTATGATCGCTTTACACTGTCAGCCATGCAGCGCAGTGTTGGCCATTACACATACCCTCCGAGACATGGCTGGTATTTGAATATGATTATTGCTCAGAGTGGTTTATTTGTTAATGTTTCTTGAGCTAATTGTTATACAGCTAGGCGGCTTTAGTCGTCCACCTATGCACGGCGGCGTCTTGGTCTACGCCAGGCCCGTTCATAAGGTAAGTATCTCTTAGACATGTCTGGCTCCTTTTTCCTCGTCGGTGCTTGCTGTGGCAACACAGGACTGGTGAAAGGAGGAGGGCTGTGGGTCAGTAAGCTGTATATGACCCCCTTGGACATAATGCACTTACGTTGTCCCATGCTCCTTAGGGACCTGGGAAACGTGGTGCGCAGTAAGCCCCATACAGGGCTGGAAGACTCCACCCACTGTACCCATAGAGTCCAGTAGAGGGCGGAGCCTGTGTGAGATAGAACGGTGGGTTACGTATTGTAACCCTAGTTCTATAAGCACAGGCGGAGCCCTCTACCTAGGGGCCCTGTCTTTCCTATGCCGCTCGCTGAAGAGGGTGTAGGATGACAGTCAGGAGGCGTAGCCGCCTTATATACTGTGAGCTGCGCGCGCATTCAGGTAGGCTCGCCCTGATTGGCCGGCTACGTTTATACAACTTCAGTGTGTGAACGCTCGCGTATCATTGATGAGAGTAGTACCCATAGAGTCCAGTAGAGGGCGGAGCCTGTGTGAGATAGAACAGGAGAGTTGGCTCAGAGTGCCATCAGTCATGGCTGTGCAGAGCATCACATTGGGCTCTCCTTCACACAACACTTCACTAGCAACAAACAGGAGGTACAAAGGCTTGTATGCTCATACAGTGAATACACTGACCCCCGCCAGCTTTCTATCTGAACAGGGCCACCGACACACTTTCACCCGTTCTATCAATTGTGCAGTGGGCTGATTTCTGAAGGCCTCACAAATGTTTTAAATAAAGACAATGGAAACATCAATTATTTTTGTTCAGTTGGTCCATATATGAAAGTACTAATATACAAATGGGTAAATGTATTTCACCAAATAGAAAGTGAGTTCATTTATAAAAAATAAAAATCTAAACATTGGTTTCCTATGTTCTTAATGTTGAATAAAGCAGAAAATCAATATTGTAAAACCAGGTAAATTACACTCCTCTCATGAGATGTATCTTGTAAGATGAGGTTAAATCTCCACATTAAGTAAACTAGTAAGTGGAACTCTAAGTTAAGTTATTTTGGGGATGTTTTTTATCAAACTACTAAACTTATATATCCAAGGTCAAGAGTAACCTGTCATGCTCAAGTGTTAACCTGTTAAGCCCCGAGCCTGTTTTTCAGGTTTCAGGCTCGAAAATGACATGCCCAAAACAAATGACTACAACTTCACTTCTAAAAGGGTTATATGAATGATTTATTTTATCAAAGCAAGGTTACATCTGTGAGTTGGATGTAGAAGTGTCAGAATCAATATAGATTTTTCTCAGTCAGAGTAAATTCCGATGGAACATAGCAAAAAAAGGTAAATTCTTACCTCCGCCTAAAGAAAAAACATTACTTATAGTGAAAACCACCGTTGAATGATGGGATGGTAGACTAAAAGCTTTAGGAATCCAAACTATAACATATAATAAGTACCCTGTATCAAGATTGAGGCAAAACAAGTTAAATTTGACCTTTTTAGAGAGGTTTAGCAAAAAAAGGTTCCAGGCGGAATAAGCTTTCGGCACATTTGGGTACATCTGGTTCCATCAGTGCCATTTGACCTTTTTCAGGTACCAGACTATAAAAATGGTGTATTACATTGAATTATCACCATAGGTATTCATTCCATCCAAATAAAAAAAATTTAAATAAAAAAATTGCACTGCACTGCAGTTGCTCAGTTATTACAAAATGACAGATGTCAAAATTAAACTTTTCTTTTAATAATGTTATGGACTTTATCTTTCCTCTCGGTTTACTTGAAAGCTTAGCCCCAAAACAGCTACTAGATGGACATTATTACATTCTTTTTGCTGTTTCAATGTCAGAAATGTCAAATGAATATGTGGTTTTAAAAGTAATGCACCAATGTGTTTTTGCATGCAATTCAAATTCCTCTTCAAGTACAAATAAGAGGGCTTCTATTTCTGTTACAGCCTGTACTTGGCATAGCCTTGACACATACAAGGCTCAGGTGTGACATAATTAAATTAGGGCTCCATGCTCCATGCTTGTGCTCTCCACGGCCCTGTGGACAGCCTGAGCCCTGCAATGTCATCCTGAGGAGAAACCTACTACAACTCTGCAGTGAGCACGTGTGAGCACCAGCGTAGTTTGCCCTAGCTATTGTTTCCTGGTTTATTTAAGGTAAAGGCCAACGATATCCTCTCTGTCTGCAGCATTAAGCACATCTCAGTTAATAATCATTGCATACTGGAGGTAGAAATTGCCAATATAGTCTCCTCAGAGATCACTCTTTTTCTAATAATTTAAAAGAAAAATATTTTAAAATATTCTTTCTCCAGACCCCCCTCTTCAGACAAATCTTTGATGGTTTTCTGTCACTTATATCAGTCTTTAAACTGTAGGTACTGTGTCTCTTTCTCTTTCTTTAATGATGTGCCTGAGTGATGCTAATGAATAGTTCTTACACTCCTCTTCAGTCTCTCCCCCCTCTATTCCTCTTTTTGTACTCCATCTGCCTGCTAGATCTGTCAGAGAGAAAGCAGAAAGAGATTGTTCTACTTCAGTTATGAAACTCCCCCCGGGTGACTATGAGAAAGCTGCGATAACTTTCCTCGGCCTGACGATGTGATGGATGGAAGTGTTTAAAGGGCCCCACTATTTCTGTTGGGCTGTCCATCGGAGTGGCTCACAGTTAGCAGTCAGGAGGGAGTGTTTGGGTAGATGATAGAACGGGTGAAAGTGTGTAGGTGGCCCTGTTCAGATAGAAAGCTGGCGGGGGTTAGTGTATTCACTGTATGAGCATACAAGCCTTTGTACCTCCTGTTTGTTGCTAGTGAAGTGTTGTGTGAAGGAGAGCCCAATGTGACGCTCTGCACAGCCATGACTGATGGCACTCTGAGCCAACTCTCCTGTTCTATCTCACACAGGCTCCGCCCTCTACTGGACTCTATGGGTACTACTCTCATCAATGATACGTGAGCGTTCACACACTGAAGTTGTATAAACGTAGCCGGCCAATCAGGGCGAGCCTACCTGAATGCGCGCGCAGCTCACAGTATATAAGGCGGCTACGCCTCCTGACTGTCATCCTTTTCTCTTCAGCGAGCGGGAACACCTGACAGAGAAAAATAAAACGTTTGAAAGAAGAAGAAATAAGTTATCGTACCTTCATGGAGTCGCCACTTCTAGAGACCCGGGCCTGTCCTGCATGCCCTGGCTTAATAGCTTGCGCCGATCCCCACCACCTCTGCATCAAGTGTTTGGGGCCTGACCACGCCGTGGACGGCGTGAAGCCTTCTCCGTCCTGCACTGCCTGCCGGGTGCTCCCACGGCTCAGACGCCAGCACCGGTGGGATCATTTCCAGACCCACTACGTCTCACCGCGTGGTGATGAGACAGATGACCAGGTTGAGCTCGATGTGGTGGAGATGGGGGACCAGGATATGGCCGAGGCGGTGCCATTCACGTTCGCCATTCCAGCGGGGCGGATGGCTCCGTTTGCCGGGGAGGAGGATGACGAGGACTTCTCGTTGTCGGGCACTTCCGGGTCCGGCGACTTTGGAAGTCCACCACGCAGGTCTGTCCGCCAGGACTTCCCCCTGGTGATGACCATGGCGGTGGAGCGTGTAGGGCTACCGCTCCCCCCACCACTGCCGGTGAGCCGCCTCCGCCAGGGGTTCTACGGCCCGGTCCGTCCGGCGCAGCCAGCCTTCGTTTCGCCCCCGTTGCCAGATATCTGGCAGTGTGTGGAGGCATCGTGGCGACAGCCACTGAAGACGAAGGCTCCAGTGGCTGGTATGGTGGGGATCCTCAGGGTGCAGGTCCGCATGGACACAGCGTGTCCCGGCATGCCCCCCCTTGATGAGAGCCTGGCAGCCCATCTGCTCCCACAGTCAGCAGGATGGGCGGAGGGTAAAAAGCTTCTGCCTCGTGACCGAGAGACGCTGGAATATTTCGATAAAATATTCCGGCTCGGAGCACAGATGGTGGCAGCGGCGAATAATCTGGGTGTGTTGGGCGTGTCTCTGATTACTCCTCAGCAGGACGCCCCCGCCTCTCCATCTCAGGATCGGAGTGATTATTTGGACCGCAGCATCGGGCAGATGAATAATCTGATTCATGGTGTGGCCGCCGCAGCTGGCAGTGTAATGTCCCTGGCCACAGTGGGATCACGCCACGTCTGGCTGGGACTCACGGCTCTCTCCAGGAAGGACCGTGATGATCTCCTAGGGGCCCCCGTATCCACGGAAGGGCTCTTTGGATCGATCTCATCGGTCACACAGCGTTTCAGATGCTTGGAGGTAGAAAAGTTGCAGCTTAGCCGTATGCTGCCGCTGGCTCTTCCACAAAGAGGAGAGCGCGGCGTCACGGTGAGAAGGAGGGAAAGGCACCGGTTTAGAGGCGCTATCATTGAGAGAGAGAAGCAAAAGGAAACAGCTTTGCTGCTTGCTTTGACTTCTGCCAAGAGAGTATGCGAACTAACCGCTCTATCGGTGCACCCGAGTTGCCTTCTGGTTCATGGTGACCGTAGCAGGGCGACACTCAGACCAAACCCCTCCTCTGTTCCCAAGAACCTAAGGAGTTCTTCCAGGTCGAGGGTTATACAGCTAGACGGCTTTAGTCGTCCACCTATGCACGGCGACGTCTTGGTCTACGCCAGGCCCGTTCATAAGGTAAGTATCTCTTAGACATGTCTGGCTCCTTTTTCCTCGTCGGTGCTTGCTGGGGCAACACAGGACTGGTGAAAGGAGGAGGGCTGTGGGTCAGTAAGCTGTATCTGACCCCCTTGGACATAATGCACTTACGTTGTCCCATGCTCCTTAGGGACCTGGGAAACGTGGTGCGCAGTAAGCCCCATACAGGGCTGGAAGACTCCACCCACTGTACCCATAGAGTCCAGTAGAGGGCGGAGCCTGTGTGAGATAGAACGGTGGGTTACGTATTGTAACCCTAGTTCTATAAGCACAGGCGGAGCCCTCTACCTAGGGGCCCTGTCTTTCCTATGCCGCTCGCTGAAGAGGGTGTAGGATGACAGTCAGGAGGCGTAGCCGCCTTATATACTGTGAGCTGCGCGCGCATTCAGGTAGGCTCGCCCTGATTGGCCGGCTACTTTTATACAACTTCAGTGTGTGAACGCTCGCGTATCATTGATGAGAGTAGTACCCATAGAGTCCAGTAGAGGGCGGAGCCTGTGCTTATAGGACTAGGGTTACAATGCGTAACCCACCGTTTTGGGACTGGGAGTCACAATGATGTCTTCAGTGCAAATATTATCAGTTAATAAATCAAAGAGTTTCTCCAGAGAACATTTTAAACCTTAATAATTATGGTTGGAGTCAATTATCATGCAAAAGCATTGGCATTGTTAAACATGTTTTACTTTTCTCCTTGAAATTCATAAGCTCAACCATTGATTAATCTAAACAAGATAAACAGAGGGAGTAGGGTTTTATAGACAGACAAACATTTTCTTATTCTTTTAATTGCATCAATACAATTTTTCTAAAATGTATAATAATCTAAATTTGATTACATCATTCATGTATTTTACATGTTACTTAAATGTCAAACTTTGTTTTCATTGTATTGGACCAACAATTAGTTTACTGTGAAATTGTGATGTTTTTTTCTTTTCATGGTCTCTCAAACACTTGTCAAATCATGGATACATAAGAACAAATCATGGATACAGACAAAAAAATAGTTTTCATTGTTTTCTGCATGAGTTCTGGTGTGTTTCGGTGACTAGAATGAAA
The DNA here is from genome assembly GCF_902827165.1 of Trematomus bernacchii. Taxonomy (NCBI): domain Eukaryota; kingdom Metazoa; phylum Chordata; class Actinopteri; order Perciformes; family Nototheniidae; genus Trematomus; species Trematomus bernacchii. Next base: position 6,171,352 of record NW_022987910.1, read on the forward strand.
TATAATTTTTGTATTTGTTCTTTCACACTACTTTCAAATTTGAACTTCTTCCACTGCTGTTGGAAAGCTTAGACCTTTTGTTTCTTGACCTCTGCTGCTTTGACCCCTCTCTGTCTCTTTCAGCTCAGTTAACTCTCCCATATCGAGCCTGATATACTCCATTCATTCTGCTTCTACTTTCTCATCCTTTAGCTCTTCCTGCATTCCTCCATTGTGCTCTTTGCCAAACGCTAAGCTCATCCTCCATTTTGTTCCCATCTGTATTATTATCCATGATCCTTGCCATCTTGTCTTCATCCCCCTATCCTACAGTCTTCACCTTCATTCATCCCTCCCTCATCCACCTTTGTATCCACTAAGCCGATGCAGAGGCTTCAGCCAGGTATTCGATGTGTTGACCCAGTTAGCCAGCCGGTTAGATTGTCAGATAATCAAGATTTGGACTGCACTTCCTCTTCTATCAAGGCTGTCTGCTGTTCCCATGCTGAGACACATGCATCCAGAATAGTCAGGAGGAATGTAGCTGAAAAAAAGTTTTTTGTGGCCCCTGTGCTTTGTGAAGGACTGACAGGCAGACAATTAAACTGCTCAGTAATTGGCACAGTAATAACCCTAGCATACAAAGGTCTTTTTGTTCTATGTAGGACCTTCAAACTCCGTTTATGACCCTTGCTTTCTGCATGGTAACCGCAGGATGAAGGTATGTCACCTGTCTTCAGACAAGATAAAGGAACATGTCAGAGAGATCCATGGGGATGTTGGACTAAACATCACCATGGAAGCCAAGAGAAGGGACTTTTGGAAATGGAAAACTGGAAGTGTTAAAGTTTCACTGAAGAAGATGGGGAAGAGTGATAGAGCTTGCAGAGGAAAGCCTCGCCTCAATAACACTGAAAAGATACAAAAAGTATGAGTTGTTTTCATGTCTAGAGAAGGAGCAGAAAGACAGGGTTATCTGAGTTCTTGAAAGCAATTTCCCAGAGCAGAGTGAGAGAAAGACAGTGAGAGAAAGAAAGTGAGGTATAGAAAGAGAGAGATAAATGGGAACAGTGTGCCAGCACTTGAGACATAAGGTTCATGTAGGGGCCTCTGTCATATGACCTACATCATTATGTTAACTGGCAGGAAATTGCAAACCTTTTTCTGTCTTAAATTGTATCTGATCCACTGCTTTTCTACAACTGTACCATGTTTTAAAATGAGCTACATGCAGTCAGCAGAATATTATCTGGCATTTGTACTTGGAATTCTTTTCACTTTGCGACCTTGGACTGGCTCGTCTTGCCTGTTTGGCACTGAGCCAGGGGAGGGAGGCATTATTTTCTCTGAAACGCCGGTGGGAATGTGTGAGAAAAGGTTTAGTTGGTGTTATCCGTTGAGTAAAATGGATAGAGGTAAGGATACAGTTTCTCCGGCTCAGCTCTATCCCACAGCGGGGTGTGAGTGTGAGCTTGTGTGCGTTTGATTGGCGATGCACTTTTTCTTTCTTTATCTCTGTTTATCGATGATTCATCTGCTGCGGCCAGGCAGAAAGGACAATCAGGTTACTGCCTCTATACCTGATTTGTATGCCACCTGCAAGATGCACCCAGAGGGTATTTAATGGAGATATATAAGGGGTTCTTTTGTAAATCATTGGCACACTGTTACAATCCTTTGTATTAATAATGTTCCAAGGCATTTATTTGGTCTCTCTCCAAGAAGAATTGATTCTTCTAAACCAATTGGCCTTGCCTTTACACCTCTGAAGCCTTAAATAATAATTATATTTAACACAAAATCAACTCGCAATCGTTTTTGATTGATTGATTGATTTGTTTCTTTTTGTTTTTAAGTCATTAATGCCAAAACTTTGACTTGTTCCAGCCTGTCTTTAGTTGCAGTGACATCAGCATTGGGCCTGCTAATTGCAACATTTTTATGATTAGTCTATTAAATGTTAAAATTAAACCAACTATCCAAAAGCCAAAAATATTCAAATCACAGTTAAAGTACATAAACAAAGTGGGGAAGCAAATGTTAATATTCGATCATCTGAAAACAGAGACTGTTCGGCATATTTGTTTGTTAATGCTTTAAAGAATTATCTAATTATTCATTATTTAAAAGAATATTGTTGATTGAGTTATCTGTATTGAATTTATCAATTTTGAATTGATAACACTGCTTGAAAATTGTCAATTGGAAAGAAAATTATGCTCATCAATATGTAAGTGAGAATATATATATATATTTATTTAATTGACAGAAGATTTTTTTTGTATCTGCAGCCGTCTAACTCTCTCCCTCTGCTCTCTATTATCAGGCTGCGGCTGACTTCGCCAAGGCCCACCTGTCTGGGGCACTCCGCCAGCAGCTACTGACCTACGAACGTGAGAGAGAGCGAGACAAAGAAAAAGACAAGGAGAAAGAAGAAAAAAAGGAAAGGGGCGGCCTGTCCTATCCTTCCATACTGGAGCAGCAGATATTGAATCTGGACAGAGAAATGCTTGAGAAGCTCTCTGCCACTTACAATGAAGCAGGTGAGTGAATTGGTTTGTTATAGAATAAAAGAACCTGGAGAAAAATCCCCGACTCTTTAAAAAGAGACAACCATAACTACTGTATGTACAATATATGTTCAACTTTATCAATGCAAACGTGTGCAAGTTCTTGCATGTAAAACAAGTTGGGGATATTTCCCCTGCAGTTCATTAAATAGCAGATATCTAAATGTGTGCATACAGTATTTCAGCTTTAATGTGGCCACAATAAAGGGCAGAGGCCATATACAGATGGATTTAAACCACAAGTGTTGCTCATTACTGGGGACACAATAAGAAAGCACCAGTTAGTCAAGGGTGATGTTTTTAAATGTTCCCTATATAGCTGCACCCAAACTATTTTTTCCACTCCACTGTTTTCACTTGTCTGTTGTTGAATAGTGACCGTCAGCACCCCCTAAGCCTTGCTTATTCAGCTGTTAAAATACAAGCTGATCTTCACAGGGCTTGTAGTAATTATCTCTGGAGAGAGGCAGGGAGGGTGTGGTGATGCAAAAGAGAGAGTGTGATGGATGGAAAGAGGTAGGAGAAGGGTCAGAGGGAAGGAGGACATTTTGCTGTTGAGATGAAGGGAGGAGAAATGCTAAGGACAGACAGGAAAGGGACAACAGGGGCGTTCAAAGGGTGAGGAGAATGCGGGAGAATGAGAGTATGGATACAAAGGGTGATGATAAAGTCTGACATGAATTCAACAAAACCTTTGGCAGAGACAATAGGAAGAGAAAATACTGAGAGCAGAGTCATACAGTCCAATGCAGAGACATATGGGCTTCATCTGTCAGCATCATTGTCCTACATTCAATGAAAGCCTTGTTTTTATGATTATATCAAAGGTAAAACAAGTTTTGGAGACATCAGAGAATTAGTAACAGTAAGGGAGGCACAGCCGAGTAATGAGTTTCACTGGGTTTCTAAACCACCTCTGTTAATTTAACTTCAAGTCTAAAGGGAGACATTTGATTAATAAGACGATCTACACTGGAGGTTCATCTTTTTATTCTGCGGCAAAATCCTTATTGGTTTATTGAACACGCAGGAGAGAGAGTTGAAATACAGCTAATAGGATGATTACATGGACTTCCTGTGATGAGATGCTTCAACTTCAAGAACTTCAAGCTTTCCTTTTGGAGGATCACTTTTCCTTCCTGTCCCTCTGATTCAACTTTCAGCTCTGTGAGAAGCAGAGTAAACGTCAGAGAAATACAGTGAAAAAGGTTTTGGTGTTAGGGAAGAACTAAACTCTCAGTCGTGCCCATAGATAAAAGTACCAATGATATTCTTGCGGAGTCTATTGCTGAGAGTGTTTTGGAACATAGACACAACTAACTAAAATGGCACTTGGAGAGCACAGACCTCCACCAAGGCCAAAGGTGCATCCTCTGAAGGTCTTATTCCATGAGCTTTAAGTCATAATGTCGTAACAATATGGACGCTACAGAGGGGATGCATTGTGTTTTTTATTTCACAGGTCATTTTGACAACATAATGATATCTGTTTCCGACATGCATGAATTATCCCATTTGAAAAACGTCTCTTTTTTTGACAACACATGAATGCAGTGTGTAGCCTAAATGACAACCCCAGACAGCATGCAAGTGCCATGGAGAAGGCCTCACGCCCTCTGGAGCGCGACCTGAAGCACCTATTCTGGCAGCCATAGTGTTTTTCTAACACTCACCTGATCTTAACCTCCTCAACAAGTCAATCTCCTTTCCTGATCCATCAGCCTGCTTCTGTTTCTCAAGATACATCACCTGTTGCATCCAGGCTCAACAGATCTGAATATATATATTTATTTTCTTATCCCTCTAAATTTTCATCATCCTTTATTTGGGCACCACAGCAAGAAGTACTGACACTGAGCGTATAGATACATTTACAGTCAAGCTCCATTACAATGCAAAGGCTCGTGTGTTGTCTAATCCAAGCATTAGACAGTCAGGGATTGAATTTGCTGCAGAATTTATCCGACCCTTCTTGTCAGCGTCTCGGGGGGGATCTGCTGATCAGGTAATTGTTGTGCATTCTTGTCCCTGTATCTGATTCAACAATCGCATCATTTAGGGTAGACTGCTCCCTGCTTTCTGCCACAATCAGGGCCTAAATGAAGCTGGCAGAGAGGGGGGGAATAGAGAGACACACTCTCAATTCAGCAGTCAGGAGGACAACAGCGTATCAGATTTATCCCCCTGTTCATTCATCCCTTTGTTGTTTATCAGCCAACAAAAGCCTTTGAAAGACAGATAAGGGAGATGGGACTCTGATGGAATGGCCAAGAGCTTGAGTCTATTATGGAAACAGCTTCCTTAATGCGGTTTGGTATCCTATTAGTACTAACCTCTGTGTGGCTGTGTGGCATGACTCTCAGCACACGTTTGAACCCACACAAGCACACAACAGTGTCAAATGGTGTATCAGTTCAATAGTCAGTAGTTATTGTTGCAAGCAGCTGTATAAAGCTATACAAATGGTTAAGATTAGAACATTTTTAGATATATTTTAAGAAATCATTTGGGGAGAACATTTTCATCTATCTTTCGTGTCATGTACGGACAGGTGATACAAAAACAGTGAGTTAGTACAGGACACCGAGTCATCTAAATACAAGAAAATGAATGCATACGGCATCATTTCAATGTCAAACTAGCAAAATAAATCAAATTTTTGCAGGAAGGAAGGAAATATCTTGCCTCAGTAATGCAGAAGAATGTGTTCGTATGACTGGGGCCAGGCTTTTGATATAACATTGCATTAAAATGTGTCACATTATATATGATAACTAATGCATTTTAGGTAGTTACAAATGTTAATTAGGCTTTCCTGAAGTGCCATAGACAGAATAATGTCTCTGGCATAACTGGTGGCCTACAGGTTAGAAAAGCGAGTTTGCAACTGGGGTCGTCGGTTAAATTCCCAGACTGGCAGGATAGATCTGAAAAAAACAACCTTTAAAAGTCTTTGCGCATCATGTAAAATACACGATGACGTCGTCACTTTTCACTCATGCAGCATCGCGCCATGAACACCACAGCGAGCATTAAGCAGGCTTAAAGCCCAACCTTAACAGGGGAGCCAGCAGATCAGACTTGTTGGTTAGCTTATGTGAATGTGTTTAACTGTGTCAATATGCAAAATAGAGGCTTCCTATAAGTGACATTTTCAAGTTTTAAAATCAATTCAAGTTTCTCAAAATGATCTTCTGAGTGCATCTCAATTCCATAAAATACCATTCATTTAGTTTTTGATTTCCTAAGCCTTGCATTTGTTTGCTGTTGTGATTATTTTGAGCTGAATGTTGATGCCGTTGGTTTTGTTATGCTTAGAGTATCTTCATTTTTCTACCCTGAATCCAATGATGTTCATCTTTGTTTGAACTGTTGTTTTTCTCTGTGAAGTGCCTGAATAATGTAAAAAATATTTACAGTATTGGAGCAGGACATTATGTATTTGGCTCTGCTTTACATAATAAGTGCCCAAATGCTACAGCCTGTGGCAATACTTGGATAAACTATTAACTTACAGATGGAAAACATAAAAGTATGTAACTATCAGCAAAAGGCAAAAGCCAAAATGTTTTCTGTAATTAACTTAGGTTACACTAAAGACAAAGACAATAGCATCCCATTTGAAGGTTTGTTAGTGTGTGTTATAGATAAAAGTACACTTGGAAATGTGTAGCCTCGGGATATGATCATTAAATAAATATTTGATACAAACCAATCAGGTTTAACAGGCTCTGACATCCAACCGTTATAGTTATATAACAACAGCTCATCCTTGCAGAAGTTGTCAGCTCGCGTTCAGATTCCACTGGCTACGTTTCCTGAACTCACAAAAGAGACTATTTTAAAGCTGTTCTTTGCTCACTCTATGACTGCACAACCATTAGAGAGGATTTCGTTCATTGTGATGACACCCTGACGACCTCCTAACCTATCAAGCTCTCCTCTCCTCTTTCTCTTCTTCGATCTCTCTGGCAAAAAGCACTTTCTTTCAAGATAAGATCCATTCTTCCTATTCCAATCCCAAAAAACTATTTTCTATATTCTCCACCATCCTGGACCCCCACAAAGCAGCCTCCCTCTCCTCTGTCATCATCCTTTTGGACCTGTCTGCTGCATTCGACACGGTGAACCATCAGATCCTCCTTCGCACTCTCCAAGAACTTGGAGTTTCAGGCTCTGCATTTTCCCTCCTCACCTCCTACCTCAAAGACCGCACCTACAGGGTAACTTGGAGAGGGTCCGAGTCTGACCCTTGTCAATTAACTACAGGGGTCCCTCAGGGCTCTGTCCTTGGTCCCCTCCTCTTCTCTCTCTACACAAACTCGCTCGGATCAGTCATTAGCCCGCATGGTTTTTCATACCATTGCTATGCTGACAACACCCAATTAATTCTGTCTTTTCCCCGTTCTGAAACCCAGGTCGTCGCACACATCTCTGCTTGTCTAGCAGACATCTCTCGGTGGACGTCTGCTCACCACCTCAAGCTCAACCTTGACAAGACTGAACTGCTTTTTCTTCCGGGAAAAGAGTGTCCCACTCTTGACCTAACAATCAACATCGGCCCCTCTGTTGTTGCCCCGACTCAGACTGCAAGGAATCTGGGTGTGACCCTAGATAACAAACTGTCCTTCACTGCAAACATCGCTGCCACAACCCGCTGCTGCAGATACACTCTTTACAACATCAGGAGGATACGTCCCCTCCTGACCCAGAAAGCGACGCAACTTCTGGTCCAGGCTCTCGTCATCTCACGCCTTGACTACTGCAACTCCCTCCTGGCTGGTCTACCTGCATGTGCCATCCGACCTCTGCAGCTCATCCAGAATGCAGCAGCTCGTCTGGTCTTCAACCTTCCTAAATGTTCCCACACCACACCGCTCCTCTGCTCCCTTCACTGGCTTCCAGTAACTGCTAGAATCCACTTCAAGTCACTGGTACTAGCGTACCATGCTGTGAATGGATCTGGCCCTTCCTACATCCAAGTCATGGTTAAACCATACACCCCAGCACGTGCACTCCGCTCTGCATTGGCCAAACGGCTCGCTGCACCCGCACTGCGAGGGGGACCCAAGTTCCCATCAGCAAAAACACGTCGGTTTGCTATCCTGGCTCCAAAATGGTGGAATGAGCTCCCCATTGACATCAGGACAGCAGAAAGCTTACACATCTTCAGGCGCAGACTAAAAACTCATCTCTTTCGACTCCACTTCGAGCAATAACATTTCTAACAAAGCACTTATATACTAATAAAGGACTGGCTTATCTAAAGCTAGTTGAGTAGCACTTGAAATGTTTTGGCTCTATGAAACCTGATGTACTTATATGATTCTGTTTTCTTCAAGTTTGTATCTTCTTGGTCGAATGCACTTATTGTAAGTCGCTTTGGATAAAAGCGTCAGCTAAATGCAATGTAATGTAGTGATGAATTATCTATCATCCCAAGTGAGTTCCAGGCTTTTGCAAGTTTGATGTTGTGCTATGACTGTCTGACCTACGCGTGGAAAACTCAAATAAGATCTTTGTTTAAAGTGGTTTAATTGTGTAAGGACTCCAGGCATAGAGCTTTTTATTTTTCTGTAACCAGTTGGTTGGAGAAAAAAAAGAGTGTTAATCTTAAAGGAGAACTCTACCACAGTACTTTGGGGACTATTGAGTGTTTTGAAGCAGATTTGGCAGTGTTTGAAAAATTATCTGGGAGGTTCAAAGAAGTGATCTTACCAGACCCCCGAAGCCCCCAGGCTCCTGATCTCTGTTTGAGGCTAGCGGCTCGAGGCTACGCTACAAGCATAACACCTAAAAAACACTCTGAACTGTCCGTGGTTGGGTTAAATTGTGAGTATTAGAGGTCTTAACAAAGAAGAAGAATATGGAATAAAACTAATGTAAAAATATCTCTGTTTTCAGCTTTATCAGTTTTGATCTTTTAATAACTGTCTATCAAGAGTCTGACGCAATGCTAAACTAGTCAATTACTTCCTGACCCACACAGTTGCTATTGACGCCTTGCTTGATTATAGGAGATCTATTGGGCTGTCAGATCAATGCCACTGACATGTATGCTACATAATGATCTACTTAATATGTTGTATGATAAGAATTATAAAGGAAACCACAAACACTGGAGAAATAATTGGTTGAAATGTAAACGGGAGCTCAAAGCAAAACAAAATTGATAGGGCTTTAAAGAGGCTGAGGTTGGCCCTACGGCAGCTAGTTATTAAGAATGGAAAGGATTGAATAGTAAAGAAAAATAAATACTTCATATGTACCAAGGCTGAGTCTTTACCGAAGTGAATGGGTTTGCAAGTCGTCTCCTTTCCAGTGTATCTGTCCTGTCTATTTAATGAAGGCAAAAAGGACAAAAGTATTACTCATTAAATACACTTAAAACAATACACTATAGAAAGCAGGGCTTGAATAAAGCTTCATAGTGATATTTAGAGTGCTTCACAGACTTTACAAAGTGATTTAAATTGCTTTATTCAATGCCAAATGCTAAAATAGTGTTGCTATAAATCGTTAAAAGTTAAGGCAAGGAGGGCAGGTAAGACGGGATGGCAGCTCTCAAGGGACAAAAATTATGTTGTAGCTGGACTAATGGGCAGGTCGTTTTATTTTTTGGAAAGGTTTTGGGCCAGTGTGAGCAGGGTGTTGGCAGTCCTGCTCTCATTTGTTCGCCTAAATGCCAAGCAGAACCGTTAGGACATAAATCCATGGGAAGATTGCTGGTGCTGGTCATTTATACTCTCCAGAGTCTTTCGCTAACTCTGAGAGAGTGAATCAGTGCAATGATACCATTTGGAGTGTGAGACTAACTGGGGCTGAGATGTTAATTTGATTGGAGTGTGCCAGGCCAAGCAAAGCCAATAATTAGCATGAGCTCAAATGCAAGACATGGTGCCATTTTAATATGGAATGCTGAACGTGTGCCTGGCATGGCCGGGCTAATTGGGGAAGGGTGTGCTAGCAATGCACCTCAGTCCATTATCTCCATCGTCATGGGAACTGGATGAGGATAATTAGCTGGACAGCATGGTACAGTGCAGCGGCAGCTCTGGGCACGAGCAGCAGGATTAGGGATGCATACAATGATGAAACTAATAGAAATGGATTTTGCACAAACTGTGTAAAAGATTTAGTAAGTCATTGACAATAAAGTGGCAATATTCACTACATTCATCTGCACTGCGCTTCCAGCTGGTGCATAGTTATTTTCTGTCTCATTTTTCTCTACTGTTTATCTCTTTTTCTCACCCAAAGCTATAAATGGGAGTAATAAAACCATTGTCCTGCTGAGAAGTAATCTCATTTCTTATTTGTCTCGTATCTCACCAACCCTCCTCAACTCTTCCTCTCCTCTGCATCCACTGTGTTAACTCGTCCCCCATCCTCACATATTGTGACTGCATCAGGTTTAGCACAGAGTTAACTTAATATGAGGACCCTTTGAGGAGAGATCCTTTTTTTTATTCAACTCAATGTCAAACGTCTAGGAAACTAAACTCAATCAAATCATAACAAGACGAGGAACTTTAAAGAGATTTCCCATAAATTAGAGGTTATCCATATTCTTACAATGTCATTGAATCCAGCTTTCATCTACCTCTTGTAGCATTTTACACTTACATTTTGAGGATGACTGTACTTTAAATCTCAATGTATCACCCTCCCCTCTCTGTATATCTGTCCGGGTGGTCCAGAACAAGTAGGACCCCCTACATTCTCTTCTTTTTTTATCCTCACTTCCCCTCTCTCTCTCTCTCTCTCTCTCTCTCTCCAGTTTTCTTTGCTCTGTGTGAGCAGATGGCCAAACAGGCAGATCTGTTCTTTCTCTGCAGGACTTTAGATCTCACACAATAGGCCTCAGATTCGGAGTCCAGACTCTGCTTTGCCTGGCTGGGAAACTAAACAAAGAGAGGAAGGAGGAGAAGAAATAAAAGCATTTCAGAGAGTAGTACAAGGAAAAAAGTGACTTCAAAGAGTGTTTGCAGTGTTTGTGCATGAGGGAAGGGAACAATTGTTCTCATTATTTTTACTGAAGTTGTTCATTAGTGTTCCTAAATTCAGAGTAGCTTTATATGAAAGAACATACATTTGTATGTTACATCATTTTTAACCAGGACTGTAAATTACAATTTTCCATAATTGTTTTAACATTGCTAGCACTGTGACTCTAGTCATGGGGATGTAGTTATGTGCTTTGGCCCACCACTCAATGATTATTGAAAATGTCTTGACAGCTATTCAAATGAAACTAAAATGATGATATTTGGTAAAGAGATTCATGCATCCATCAGAATGATTTGTTATTAGCGATCCTGCTGTCACACGTAAATGAGATGGTAAGCCTTCTGAACATCAGCAGGTTAGCGTTGTCATTATGTGATGTTGTATTACACCCTGCATTGCAATAGATGTTACTCTTATGGTTTATGAATGTAAAAATACCTTTATTTGTCATGGGTTTTAGTTTGCTCTATGCCAAAAATCGTATTTTCTTGGTTATTTTAACCATGAATAGTTGTATTCACAGGCAGAAGCTCAGTCCGTAGGAACTTAATTTGGAAACAGGAGGGTTGCCGGTCCACTTCCTAAGCAGTGCCAATGTGGCCAAATGCAAGGATGCACTATTGTTATGGCAGTGCAATGCCTTGGAAGTGGCATCTTACCCCTTATAAATGCACTATATTACAATCGTTACTGACAGAAACTGTTCCTTTTAACTGCCCATTCTAACTCTGATATAATCCACTTTCTTCTCCCCCTCCCTTTCCTGCTCTTTCTCTCTTCCTCTGTTCCCTCCCGCTCGCCTCTCTCCTCCATCTGTCTCAGGTACTACGTGTCTGGTGGCCCTGCTCTCTGAAAAGGAGTTGACGGTGGCCAACGTTGGAGACTCGCGTGGAGTTCTTTGTGACAAAGACGGAAATGCTATTCCTCTGTCGCATGACCACAAACCTTACCAGCTAAAAGAACGCAAGAGGATCAAGAAGGCTGGTGAGGAAACAGCTGCAGTCCAGACCAGTAGACCTTTCTCCAGCAATTCTAAGCAGAACAAGGCTTTAGTTCAAACTTAAAGCCACATCAACACACAGATTGTTGTCATAAAGAGCATAAAATAGTCTTCTTATGATCAAAGCTGAGCACCATTATCCTTTTTCTCCACTTTGTGCGTGTCTGTGCTGAGGCTGACATCAAACCCTAGTGACTGATAACCCAATCTGCCTCTAACGCAGCATGTTATCAAATGCAGCCAGACAGTGCACAGTATTTGAAGGCATACTTCTCCCATCTACCCTATCTGCATACTCTCCATGCTGAAGAGAGTTTGATGGCAGTTTGCCAGATGTCACAGCGTGGTCACTGTCAGGAAAGCCCACCATCTCCATCTAATGGTCTACTTGGGTACTAAAAGAAAGCTCTCAGATTTAGTTTGCATTGTGTTGCTGTTTACTTATTCATGTGACATACTTGCAATTATAATACTACACTTGAGTTCCTACTGTTTTAACTTCAGTGAGGGGGCAGAATCTAATGATCATAATAATTATAGTTTCTCATAAACAGGAACCAGTGCTATACTAATAAAATAACAGCATAGACACTAGTCCTCTCTCCTGGGGCGGCATTTTATTTTGTTAAGGTGGTGTTTATCTGTCTCTGTGACACAGTCCTGTAAACACTGATACTCCAGAACAATTACTGATAGAAACTCAATACCAAAACCACAGGCTCCACAGGTAGAGCTGGTGATCTAATTTGTTTTTAGAGTACCATACATCTACATTTTCATTCGTGAAACCAGATTTTCTGGAATCTGTTTCAAGTACTAAATGGTAAATTAAGTCTCTGCACTAGAAAAAGTAAACAATGACACTTGATACTAGAACCTCAAATTGCAACAACCATTTACAAAACAGTCAAACCACAAACAGCATTTTTCAAAAAATAATGGAAGTATTCAATTAATAAGATTTTTAGGAAATGGTTCACTTATAATATTTATTATGATGTATCAGACTGTTGACTTTATATTTCCTTAACTAATAATTATAGTAATTAGTCATTATCTATTTTTGTATCTTTCTTTATTTTACTTCAACAGTTGTTTTATTGTAATCTGTAGATCTTAGGATACATTGTAATTATTGTGTCATTTTAGGATTTTTGCAAATCCATTACTAAAGGTTTAACTGTCTGTGGCTCTCATACAAAAACGTAAAAAAAGTCATTTGAATAGTCCTCTGACTGACAAATTGCAATTTCAAGAAACTTAGTGCTGACTTTAGTAATGAAATCTAACTGATTAATAATTAAATTGATTTGAAATAAATACAAGTCATTGGTAATAGTGGTGAGCATAAATAAATATAGTCCCATGATAATTTCAGGGCATAACTAATTAATGCATTTATTAAGCTAACTGCTGCTCTCAGCCGCTAACTGCTTAGGGTAATACTTCAATGACTAATGTCTCCCTTGCTTCTGAAAGCAATTTGTACATTCTATTCCCTGGTTATATTAAAGCAGTTAACTACATGAGCAAACATGAGGACACAGAGTTCATGTCCTCTGCTTTGCTGGGAAATGGGGAGTTTAGCAAACTAATAATAGTAACAGAAAGTTGCACATAATGGGATTTGTTTTTATAGCCTAAACTCAGATTGTTTTTTTAAATCCTTGCTATGGCCTTGCTCACCAGGAACTAGGGAGGCATCTTGACCTCATATGGAATTCCTCATCCTATCAGTTCCAGTACAATTCCCTCCTTGCAAATCTGTTGAAGCCATAGAGGACACGCAGCTGCACTTGCAGGATGTGACATAAATTGAAATCAATCCAACATAAACAATTGCGTTCCATGAGCGTAAACAATGAGCACTGAGTGAAAACATGTGAAGGGTACTAATCCAAAATATTATTTGCTTATTTGATGTGAACATAGTAGTCTCATAGATGAATAGACATGTTGCCAGTTGGTTCAGAGAAACAAAAATAGTCTTTTGTTTTGCAGTTTCACGTCAGTAACATGGAAAACATCCGTTTCTCTACTGTTCCCTCTACCTTTGTTTTCCTCTATACTCTCACTTCCTCTCATTCTCTCTCCCACCTCCCCCCCTCCATCTTGTAATTTACCCTCAACTTTTTGCTTTGGCACTTTCCAACTATTTCCCCTCTGTCTTCCTCCTCAGGTGGGTTCATCAGCTTCAACGGCTCGTGGCGTGTGCAGGGCATCCTGGCCATGTCCCGTTCTCTGGGCGATTACCCGCTGAAGAACCTCAACGTGGTCATTCCCAATCCGGACATCATGACGTTTGACCTGAACAAGCTGCAGCCGGAGTTCATGATCCTGGCCTCGGACGGCCTGTGGGACACCTTCAGCAACGAGGAGGCGGTTCGCTTCATCAGGGAACGACTGGCCGAGCCTCATTTCGGCGCAAAGAGCATCGTCCTCCAATCCTTTTATCGTGGTTGCCCTGACAACATCACCGTCATGGTAGTCAAGTTTAAAGGCAAGGCCAGCGAGAAGTAGACACGCATCAACAACACACAACATCTATATCATGTTTGAATATTAGTGAGAAGTAATAGGGTTAAGATGAGAGATTTAAAAACTCAAAACAACATTTTGGGTGAGAACAATTTCTATCACAGATATTTGCAGTTCCCCTCCTTTACTTTTACAAATGAAAAAGCGTTACTTGTAAGAAATTGCTTTCATTTAGTTATGCAACAACAGATTGAGCTGTGTGTGTGCGTGCGTGTGTATGCTTGAGAATATGAAAATAATTGATATATTTCACGTTAACAACCAATGCATTGCCTGTCCAATAATGAGAAAATGACAGTAAACAAGCTAGCATGGAGTTTGACTTCCACGTTATTTCAGAGGTGAGGTCTTCCACTATGTGACCACTAATGTTTATGCTTTTAGTTGTCTAACTCTGTTGTCACATCATTTAATTGTAGACTTGTGTCTACCAAGTGACTGCACTGAAAAAGTATTTTTTTCCTGGATCAATTACATGTCACTGGTGCAAATATGATTGTATTCCCTTTATACAGGAACAACACAAATGATACTATGCTTGTTTAAATATCACCATCGATATTGTACAGCAATACAACCAATTACAATGGTCGCATCACACTTGCTGATCATGGGAATTTGATGTAAGGATGAAAGTGTTTTGTCTTGAATTTTATAATTTTAGATGTTGAATGTCTAAGTTCACTTAAATTGATTGCTGTTTTTGTGCTGATAAAGTCTCAATTCTGTTTTGATTGTTGATACATATTACATTTGTTAAAGCTGAGACTCTGGTATGATCCCCACCTTATCAGCATTTATGTAACTACTGATAATGTAATGCTGCAGATTGTTAAAAGAAAATCTCTCTTACAACTTAAAAATAAAAATCATTTTAAACTTGAGGAAGGAGGTAATAATTAAGGTATCACAGGCAGTTACAATTGTGAATGATTTAGCAATTTAAATTATCAAGAAAGATTTACCACCCTTAGGCTTCTTTTCTACATAATTATTGACGTGCTAGTCCTTTATCTGAGGTTTCTTAAATTATCACATGACAAATTAACGTTACAATTTCAGCCTTTAATGCCATGTCCTCTACATCCTGCTATTGATCATTAACATTTTCCTGAACTGTAACTCAAAATGTAACAAGCCTTTGAATGAATTGTGTTATTGTTGCCTTCTTTTTTAAACTGTTGATTTCCTGTTATGAAGTCTGCTGCCAAAACTACTTTCAGTTTAATGTATTGCCGTCGATCATGCCATGCACACTGCTCGACCCTGAAGTCGTACCATGTTAACTCACATGTAAAATAGCATTATGGGAAGAAATGTCTCTAAGAGACATGGAATTGTAAGATGAATGTACATACTGTCCTCATGTTAGTATCACCCCTCCACTGTTCATGCATCAATGAATAAAGCAGTGCGCCTGTTTCTGGATTGTTTAACTTCAGAGATATATATATATATCAGAGAAAACTGTCTGTTTGTGCTTTTTCAGTTCACATTCTTCCTAAAATATGTACCTTACAGAGTGTTTATGTGGCATCTGTACTTGTTTTTGTTGACTTTAATAAACTGTACAAAAATACAATAACAATTATTCTGACATTTCAAATTGTAAATCTAAAAGTGAACATTAAAAATGATATATGATCATTTTGTGTGTTTTTTATTTAGAAATTATTCAGTAAAAGTAACTCATACATAGAGACAATAACCGGAAAGAAAAAAAAACATGGAGATCTTCAACAAAAATTGAAAACAGTACCCGTACATTATGTATGGGGACTCTGGGGATTAATATCAATAAAGGTAATACTTCAATTGATAGTAAATATAAGACGCATCTTTTCCCTGTATGATTGACATATTTGCACTTGGGTTAAATATATAGGGCACTAAACAGAAACATGAATACCTAATCTTTTCTCAAGTATTTCCCTAAAGTTCTCTTACATGTTTGTTTTTTCCAGCGAAATAAATTAAACAATGGGTAATGAAGAGCTGATTTTAGTCAGGTTATGCCACCTGCTGGGCGATGAGAATATATTCGTCACAGCAATCCACATTTAGTATGTCAGGTGATTCGGCTGATTGTTACTAGAAAGTAAAGAATATTTCAACAGATATAACAAAAATAACTCACCCTAGCTTTAAGATGTCATACAGAATGAATTGGGCAAACAATCATAAATCAGCCAGAATTAGAAATGAAATAAAATGCACTAATATTAAATCTAGCGTACTAATTGTGACAATGTATAATTCCAATCATATTGTCCAGTGCTGATGTTGTACACTATTGTGTAATGCTAAAGTCTGTTTCAGTAATTCAAAATGTTTAATGTATGCGTATTTATTTGGGATCAATAACAGATTCCCAGAAACCATTTTTGCTGACAGGTTTCTCAAAGGCTCACATTTTGCCTACATAATCTCAGTCTAAAGATACAACTACATTTACCCAGCCCAGGGCGAGTTATCCCCCAGCTAAATGTTCCTGTGATGACATTGCTCAGGGACATCTAGCCAGGAAGAAACATAATCTTACCGGTGTACCAAAATGGACTTCCTGGTTGGTATCTGATGATCTGTAGCAGGTGTGATGTGACTCCTCTACTAACTGTGCAGTGGTAACCAGAGAACTGTACGCAGTTAGTTGCACCATCACTTTGGATATAAATAGCATTACTGAAAGCTACGCAGACACAAGAGGAATCCCATCACAACAGAGGGGAGGGATCACTCTGCGCACATAAAGCATACTGACTGCAGCCAGTCTCTATAAGAGACGGGACACACTAAGCCTATAGATAGTCAGTACAAAGGGAGCCATTGGGTACAGCTTATTTCACACAGCTATACAAAAAGAAGAAGACGCTTACTTTATAGTCACGAGCTGCACTGTGAGGACATGGGCCTGCATGGATCCAAGCCTCGAAAACAAGCACAGGTCCTGATGCTGGGTCTGACTGGATCTGGAAAGACCACACTGCTCTACAGGCTGAAGTACAACGAGAGTGTGCTGACCGTGCCCACTGTGGGCTTCAACGTGGAGACGCTTGAGACGGACAGGAGCAGCCCGGGCCTGACGGTGTGGGATGTGGGGGGCCAGAGGAAGATGAGGCCCTATTGGAAACATTTCTATACTGATACAGCCGGACTGGTGTTTGTGGTGGACAGCTGGGATCAAAAGCATCTGGATGAGGCCCGCAAGGAACTTAATCGGGTAAACAGATACTTTTATACTCTTAATTGCACATATTCTTCCTTCAGTAAGAATTGTGTTTTTGTTACTTCAATTGGATGTTTGAGCTATTTGAGCAGAGTGATGTATGCAGTCAGAGTTGTACTCTTTAATAAATGTCTCATAGCAGAAGTTAAAGGTAGGGTAGGCACATTTGAGAAACCGGCTCGAGATCGCTAGAATTTGAAAATACACAACCGGAGAAAATCTGCCACTTCCTTATAGAGCCCCTCCTCCAACACACACGAACGCGCACATGACCAATGAGGGCACGAGATAAGTTTGTGCCCCGATGGAAGGCTGACAGGCAGGTAGGCCATCCAGTTACTTTAGCCAGGCCGGCTAAAATGATTGGTCGTACTTTTTACAGTACTACGGCTTCCACAGATGAAATTTTTTTATGGATTTTTTGTCAAAGCACTTAAGATATTCATTGCTATCGAGATGTTAAGAGCATTCCATGGAATATAACAAGTGTATCTCGAGCCGGTTTCTCAAACTTACCTACCCTACCTTTAAGCAGATATAAGAACATTTGCACATGCTTATTAATGTCTTGTCAACAACTATACTATACTAAACCAATTTGTCCAAAACTGTGTATAATATTTTAATGAATGAGGACAATTCACCCTGCAATAACACTTGAACTTTGCTTAGTTTATATGTAGTATGAAGAACATTTCACTATGACTAAATTCAAGATTCAAGATTCAAGGCTTTATTGTCACGTGCACAGTAGCTACAGTGTAGATATGGCAATGGAAAACTTAAGTCACAGGCTCCTCCAACAGTGCAACATGAATACATATAGGACATAGAACAAATAAAACAGATAAAATAGAACACATGCTCTATTAGTGAAAACATTTACGAGTAACTAAATCATATTTCATTACAACAGTTTTTTTTGTCTGTCATCTGCTTATGCACCAGTACAGCATGCCAAACAGAACAAAATAACAATTGTTCGCAAACATAATAAATACCCTTATCTCTGTTTAAAACTACATTACAGTGTGCAGTATATGTGTTCAACTGCTCAATGCTTGATAGATATTGGTTAAACACAATAAACCAGTTAACTAAAATATTTTGTACACAAGTTGACGTTTTTTTGTTTGCTTTCTTCTCCACTTTTAGGTCCTGAGGCATGAGAGTCTCAAAGGAGTCCCTCTCGTGGTCCTTGCCAACAAACAGGACCTCCAGGGCGCTCAAAGCCCAGAGGCTCTTTGTGTGACACTGGACTTGAGAAGATTGTGCGAGGGCAGGACCTGGTTCATCCAGCCCTGCTCAGCCACCACCGGCGTGGGGCTGGAGGAGGGCTTCAGGAGGATCGTCTATCTGATGAAGACTCCATTCAAACAGACTCAAGAGGACATTAAGGTTAAGATGAAGTCCAAAGGGTTCAGTGTCACAGCTATGAAAAAAGTAGTTTGTCTCTGCAGCAGATGATGGGGGAAAATCTGGTTTGAGAATCATTCAAGTGATTTGCAGGAGTCCTTGTTGTCTGCCTGTGTAATTCAGCAGCAAATGGCCTCACTGTGGCGTCTATAGGATCAGAGTATAGGAGGTGATGAGAAAAGGGATGAGATTATCTCAGTTTTGATTGTTAATCTACGTGACAGAGAGAAGCTTTATTCAGTGCTGATAAAGACAAAGTGTCCTTGGACCATGGTGATATCCCATGAGGGTGCTGTGATCTTGGGTTAAGACAGCTGGTGTGTCAAAAACTGATATTTGAGCTGAGCCTGAGAGAGAAACTGAACCTTTTGCAAAACAGAGTATTTGCAATGATTCAATCTAAGAGTTGTCTCTATACATGGAAATACAAACCAAATATATATTGGTCTGTGGGTCAAAACAATTTGGTTCTCCAATTGTGCAACTTTTGTTTGTTTGTTTTATTTATGTTTAGTTTTATATTTATATTTTTATCAATTTTTATGAAATATAAAGACTTGTTGTTTTGTATAACTATTGGGTTTGTACAACACAAATTTGACTTAAACAAAGGCCTATTTGTGACATTGATGTAAAATATAGATGTTGCTACATCATACAAATTAAAGCCATGACAAAACTGTAAAATCTGTCAACTCAAGGCGTGTTTTCAATATGTGTTTATTATCATGCTTACAATATGTCAGTGTTGTTTTGTCTAATGTTGCAATTAAATAAAGAATAATTCATGTTAAAGTCCTGAAATTCAAATTCTTAGATTTTCACATATGGGTTATACCCATAGACTGTATATATAAAGGGTTATACCAGGCGTTTTTAAAGGTATGTCTTAAAACATACTTACATGCTTATTTTTTTATTGCAACTGCTGCACAACAATTTCCCTTAGGATAAATAAAGATGTTCTTTATTTTATCTTGTCTGTTTGGCCCCGGATTGGTAAACCGGCCGTTGGCTATTATAGCCTACTGATAGTATAAATTAAAGTAAAGCAAAGTATCTATAGCTGTAAGCTAAAATAAATGACTGTAAAACTAGAAAGAAATAGATATTATGGATGCAGTGGTAGAAAATAATAAGTAGCTACATTTATTTAAGTGCTGTACTTAGGCTTACAATGTTGAGGTACTTAAATGTAATGCAGCTTTCTACTTCACACACTTTAGTTACTCGACACTTTGCAAATTCAGATCTTTATTAACCTCTAACGAGGTATATGAAATACATTGCCTTGCATTTATTTAAATCAAAACACCTTCACGATAAAGATTAATTAAAAATATTGCAGCAAAGACCAAAATTAAAATGCATCTTACATTGTAATGCGTCAAGAATAATAATCGAATATAAAATATGGTGCAATGAAAGCTCCTCTGGCTGAATAGTGATTACTTCTACTTTTAAATTCAAGTATTTGTTTTACTATCATTACAAACTTTAACTAAAGAATGTGGGACTTTAATTGTAAGAAAGAGTTTTCTAAATTATGATATTAGTAGTCTGTGTTAATTGTCATTAAATACAATGATCAGACACGTTACATTACATTTCCTTTAGCTGACGCTTTTTATCCAAAGCGACTTACAATTACCAATTAAAGAGACATTCCCCCTGGAGTAACTCAGGGCTAAGTGCCCTACTCAAGGGCACACCAGTGGTGGTGTTCCTGGCGGGATTTGAACTCACAACCTTCCGATCTTCAGCCCACCTCACTATCCATTAGACCACCACTAGACAAAAGGGTGTGTCTTTCCCCCCCCCCACACCTTTATTCAAGAAAAAAATATATGTACATCAACCATAAATATGTGATTCATTGACATCAGGGTACAGTTAAAAAATAAAAATAAAATCAATATTAAGAAAAAAGTGATAAAAACAAAAGGTAACATCTCAAGTTAATATGAATAAAATACACATTTGGTTTTGAGTTCCTTCTTGTTTTTACTATTTTTATTCATGGTGCAATATTGTTGTTACTCTAAAAATGTGCACATTTTCCCAAAAATCTAATTTGTTGTACAAATAAAACATTTGTATAAATTCCATCACCTTTAAAGTTTATAAAAAATGTCCTCATCTTGAAGTTGTAACGTTTGTCCCGTTTTTCTTACTCAACATCAGACCAAAAGTGTGAGTGTGAGTATAAACAGTGATTGAATAAATGAAAAATGGTATCTTCATGTAAATGACAGAAATCACAAGAATAGTCAATATCAATGTTAAATCCCTCTAGTGTCTTTTTTAACAAAATATATTGTATGAAAAATGTTGACTGAAAACTCTTAAACTTTTATTGAGTAAAAATGTATTTCCAACTAGCCACATTTCTTTCCAATTGATAACTTCATAAAGTGAAGCCCAGAAGAATCTCCCTGAGGGCAGAGTTACACTTTGGATGCTATTTCTCTTATATTTATGTGAGCATTTATCCATGGTAATCTGGGTTTGTATCTTGTAAAGTGGCGCGCCCCGCAGAGACACGTTCACAGTGAAACCAATGAGAGTGAAGGGGATTTCCCCACCCTTCCTCTACGCCACAGCGAGGCTGCCCTCCACCACCGGCAATCCCAGTATGCACCGCGGACAGAGCAGCAAAAAATAGTCCGCTAACGAAAGGCTGAGAAAAGGGAACCAGAAAAGGATAGCTCACAAGCTAAATTCACGATTTAGATTGTATTTACCGCAACCACAACTGCGAACATGGCTGACAACGAGAAACTGGACAACCAGCGGCTGAAGAATTTCAAGAATAAGGGCCGTGATTTGGAGGTAAAAGTTATGCAGATTGGTGTCGAGGATCTCTTCCTTTTCTCGGCGCCGCTCTGTTCACAGACAGCTTCGCCTTCTGGCTTCCTTGTGACGTCGTTTCTAATTTCTACCATCGGGAACTTTTTTACCTTAATCCTTGGCCAGGGCCTCAGAATATAATCAGTTATATGTCGCTGGCCTTGGCTGTGCTAACTCCATTTGCTTTCGCTGGTTTCGCTTCACCGTGAGAGCGCGGTGGTTATAAAACATGTCAGAAACGCTAGTCAGAGTTCATCGCCTCCGCTGTATGTTCTCTGCTAGCTCGATGCTAGTGAGGCCCACGGGGGACATGCTAGCGCTACTCAGGCATATCGGCCGCCGGATCGGTTTAGGTCGATGTGTTGGCTAGGAAAACTGATACACGTGCCTCTAAAAGTACATGTAACTGACTTATATGTTTTATTAGCCGTATATTTGCATGTTTGGAAAGCTAACAGAGCGGCAGATTAGCGTTATTTTGGTACTGCAGTTAGCTAACCTATGTGCTAACTGATTTGCTAGCCACCGTTAAGCTTGCTGGTAGAGCTTGATGGTGGCTGCAGTTCCACCCATCCCCCGTCTTTACCACCAAAAACAATGGCGGAAACCAGTTAGCCTTTAAACTGGCCAGTTATCTAGACATTTTTAAATTGTGGCGTAGTGTTATTGCGGTATTAGGTGTTTTACCAACGTTACACATGCTTAGAAAACGAGGTTAACACGACCAGCTAGTTAACACGATCACATGACTGTTAGATCAAAGCTACACGTTAGCTAACGTTGCATCCATAAGTTACCACTTGATTTATAGTCGGCTCAACATGCCTTTGCTTCGTTAGTGTTCGCAGGGGTGTTGTTTTCAGGCGCCCTCACTCAAGACGTAACTATATGAGCAGGATATAATCACACATCCTGTTTGACAAGTAGCTACCGAAGCGGTCTAGGCCTCTAGACATACGACTAGCTACTTGATAATCACTTGGTGGTCTGTCAGTGATGAACACAAGCATTACCAACAAATACCATCACTTAATGTGAGGTGTATACTAAAACCTTTATACTCAGTTACCTGTTTATCAGGCATAGTTACACCTAGGGCGTTATAATTCCAATGAACACAATAATACATGTCCCTGTTTGTGTTGAAACTGCATTAGATAGGTGTTGAATCACCTGCATGGATGTTTTGGAGATTCATTGTAGATCACTAAACGATACTATTCAACAACAGCACACAGTACAGTCTGTATAAAAGACAGAATCAGCACCTCTTTAAACCAGCTTCAACAAAGAAACTGAACAGTAAAACCTTCATGAAAGACTCACTGTGGGACTGCAGTTTTTGCTGAATAAGTATGCCCTATAATATATCTGCAACATACTTGTAACTATAGTCTTTAAAAAAAAAAGATAACATGAATTTAAATTGTATATTGAAGAATATGTAAGTTAGAGGTATTGTTGAGGCACATCTTACAGTAACTTAAGCTAAAGCGAATTAGTTCAGGCTCGGGTTTAGGGTGTTAGGCAGTCACATGCAGATTGTGGGATGTTGACCTAATGCTCCAGGTATGACTGATACTACAGATTGACCCTGCTTTCATAAACTTAAACTTGATCATTTGCCCAGGTTTGGCAATGGCATGTTGGGATTGATGTATGGCTGGAACTATTTTCACTGCCGATCTATTGATCAAAATGGTTGCTGGTTATTTGTATGCAGATGTACTAATCTGTGCCGCTCTAGAAAATAGTTCCTAAATGTTCTTATGCTATCTCACCCACAGACTATGAGAAGACAGAGGACTGAGGTAGTGGTGGAACTCAGAAAGGTTGGTACATTTGTATTATCTTGTCTTCTTATCATGATGAATTTCTTCTGAAATGTGCATGAAGTAATATTTCTGTTTCCCTCCACTACAGAACAAAAGAGATGAGCACCTTCTGAAGAGACGAAATGTGCCCCATGAGGACATCTGTGAGGACTCTGACGTTGACGGAGACTTCAGATCGGTACGATACTAGTCAACTGCTTCTTCTAAGGGTGGCCCACATTAGGTTCCTCTCCCTGGCAATACAGTCCAGAGGTTTAGGATACGATAACATTGTGTCCCTATGATGCTGTGTTCTTGCTCAATCTCAGTTGGGTGGGGCAGAAGTGTGACAAATATACAGTCAACAAACGTTCTCCATGCTAGGTAGTGTCTCATTATCTTCAAGTAAGAGACCGGTTTCAGTGCAGCATCCTTTGTAGAATCACAAAATTGTACTTTGTAAAGCTATCCGTCATCAGGATTTTAGTATTTTCTAAATACCTTCTGTGCTTTTGTTGCCCAATACTTCATCTTTGGGACCGAAATTCATGTTATGCAGCATTTCAATTTCAGATCAAACGTGCAGGTATAAAGAGAATAAATGACTACTCTCATAACAAGTATTCAAAGTTATAGATATGGGTGTGGTAATAATTTGTGATACATAAAATAACTATTTATAATGCAAATAGTCCTTGGATTGTGCCAATTTGAGGCACTTTATTTTCAGGTTAGCATTAATCTTACCATCATTGATAAGCCAAAACATTAGGCCATGTGCTCATTATATTTAAGCTTAAGGGCTCACAGTGAATGTTACATCCCTTCATATAAGTAGTTTTGGCACACGTCACCTACACGTTTTAGGGTAACAACGTAAAATCTCCCAAAAATCGATGGATCGAGAATCCCACCATCACTGAGGGGCTCTAGGTCGTGTGGTATTGCTGGAATAAAAAGCCACTCAGCAGTTCAGAAATTCAATCACAGTAACTGCCTAGTGTCATTGAAAAGGCTGACTTTAAACAGGCTGCTTAGCAATATATCAACAATGACATGCTGCTCTGACTCACTGCAAGACATTAGTGGCTTTTGTGTGTACTGACCAATCTGGTTTAAATACTCAACCAGCACCACCTGAGTTCCAGCCTTCGCTGTTTTCAATGTTCCAGTGGTCACCTTCATGTTGTGTATTCAGGGTTGTGTTTGAGTGTTTTTCTTTTCTAGTTAGTTTTTTGTTGCACGTTACTCCACCCCGTTTATTTAACAGTGCACAGTAATCGGCTGGTTATTGGAGGCACCAGCCGACTCTTATTTAACTGGGCCTGCTTTCATGGTCAGGGCTTAATTAAAAGTAAGAACGATACTCTGCACACTTGATTCTACACTGGGCCTTCAGCTCCCTGTAGAGGCAGTCAGGTGAGGGTGCCAGTTGGCACATTTTCACGTTGAATGCTGGCCTTCACGTCCGGCCTGCTGACTGTTCCAACAGAACACCAGATTGGCTGTGAGAATGCAAGTCACTGCTTTGTCCTGGTGGTATTTCCTGATTCCTAATGTCCTGTTTCTCGTAGTTGCTTTGGTGGCTCTATTCCCTGCTGTGTCAACTTTACAGACAAAAGCAATTCTAGGAAATACTTGTTTAAATGTGAAGCTAGAAGCTGACCTGCTCAGCCTCCCGTAGTACTGCCAGGAAATAAACTCTTTGGGGTATTTTCCTTGATCAACCACTGGATAAAAATGTACTTGGATCTTATCATCTTGTACTTTTGACTAATGACTCTTTACTTTCCTTTTCAGCAAAACACCTCCCTTGAAGCAATAGTACAAGTAAGTAGGATGTTACATTAATTTGTTATTCTTTGTCATTTATCTCCTCTTATGGGCTGTGTATATAATGCAGAATTTAACTTGTGTTCTTGCGTTACAGAATGCCACCAGTGATAATCAGGGCGTCCAGCTGAGTGCTGTTCAGGCTGCCAGGTAGGAAACCACACCCTCACACTCTTCTATTCTACTGATTATCTCTTCAGTTTACACCAGCAGCTGGCATCTCGTTTTATATTATTATACTTTCTTTATAAACATTTAGGGTCACATTTCTCATGTTGTCATATTGATGTTCACAGAGGACTATAGAGCGCTACTATGTACTCTGCTGATTATTAACCTGTCAAAGACACATTTGGATTAAGCCAAAATAAAATGGCTGTTCACTATTAACAAAGTAGTACTTTAAATGTGATCCAGATTCACATCTGGTTCATCGGGTGTTTGTGAGCCAGAGACGCTGCACCAATACTTTGTCTGAAAAGGTTCTTTGATTAAAATTGATGGCCTCTTGCAAAATACAGTTCCAGTGTTGAAATTTCAAGGACTGAATGTTTTTCCAGCTCTGTTAGACAGCGGTGATTTACAGTAAGCCAGCCCGGTCTGATTAATGGACATAGTAAATGGCACTGCGGCTCAGTAGTGCAGCCCTGTTTAAGATGAAGAAAATGCTGCATGAGGTAGTCGAAAACATGTTTCTTTATTATTTTACAGCTAGTTATTTTTATTCTTTCATCTATTCACGGCTACCATGCAGCTTTTTTGACACCAAAGATGCCTTCAAACGTGTCCTGACTTAACGTTGAGGTCATGAGCCGGGCGGTCACTGAGATTGTGATTGACACTGTGTGGATTCTTGACATTCTTTAGCTGTTTCTCTCTGTGTGTCATTGGTTCTTCTTGTTTGCATTTCTCTGTAAAGCCATCAGTATGAGTAATGGTCTTTTGTGCTCTCTTTTGTTTTTGTAGGAAGTTGTTGTCCAGTGACCGTAACCCTCCCATTGATGACCTGATTAAATCTGGGATCCTTCCTATACTGGTCCACTGTCTGGACAGAGATGATAAGTAAGCAGGCTGCGAATGTTTCTTTGTGCTTGTGGCAGCGCATAATGCTCTTTCATGTGTGATGATATTAGTAGCATTATCCAGATCATGTTGAGTTTATGCACACTTCAAATGTATTCAAATGCACAAGCAGGGTTTTATCCGTGCCTGCATCTGAAGCACTTATGTAAATGTGTTCTAGTTTCACCTTCCAGGGATGACAGAAATATAAATGACTCATCAGCAGGCTCTGACTGTTACGCCACTGCCCAGTCGCAGTGACTTCAACTCAGCCTTCTCTTTCTCTCTCACCTCTTCACAGCCCGTCTCTCCAGTTCGAGGCAGCCTGGGCTCTCACCAACATCGCGTCTGGGACCTCGGAGCAGACCCAGGCCGTGGTCCAGTCCAGTAAGAGCCCTTTCATCTCAACACAACACCTTATTTTCTCATGTCTGTAGTGTACAACATCTCAATATAAACCTCAATCTATTACCTTTCACTTTATAAACAAATGTGCTTTTATTTATTATAGTAGGTGTGACATCCACACGTTTTGGCATGTTATTGCATTTGCTTTAGTCAAATGCATCAACGGGGATTCATGTATTTAATGGAGACATTTTTGTATAAGTATTATTTATTTATTCCCATTAGTCAAAAACATTTAAATGGTGGATGTGATAAATCATCATAAAGCGAGCTGCAACATGAGAAAATGAAAACACTTAAATGATTGATTTATTAATCTTGACAATGCACGACATCTTTATCTATGATTTAATTATGCAGAACAGCAGTGTTTAAGTATCTCTGGCTTTAAATACTTTAATAATAAGATTCAAAGGATCTGAATGCCACATCTTTAAGTGATATACAGTGAAGTTACTTTGATATTTTCCTACTTTTGCTCTTCTTTTTATTTCTAAGCATGTTGTGTCCTATTCCTTTTTAAGTGTAGATGTGTCCAAGTGGTCATTTAAAGATTCTGAACAGATGATGAAAGTCCTCTTTGTGGAGCTGTTTCTGAGTTAAAGCCCTGCAGCCGAGTACAAGATTCCTCCTATGATTGATACTTATCTGTCTCTTGGTGTAGATGCTGTGCCTCTGTTCCTGAGGCTGCTTCACTCCCCTCACCAGAACGTGTGTGAACAGGCGGTCTGGGCCCTGGGCAACATCATAGGTGAGTCGCTGTTGGTGTGTGTGTGTGTGTTGGAAAAAAATACCGCGAGTCCCTGGACGGCATGTGAACCATCTGTGTGTGTTCTCTCCAGGTGACGGCCCTCAATGCAGAGACTACGTGATCAGCTTGGGCGTGGTGAAGCCCCTGCTCTCTTTCATCAGTCCCTCCATCCCCATCACCTTCCTGCGCAATGTCACCTGGGTCATGGTCAATCTGTGCCGCCATAAGGACCCTCCACCACCCATGGAGACCATCCAGGAGGTGTGTATGCCAGAATGAGGGAGCTGTACATGTGTGTGCTGGATGCACGGTTACATGGGTGTTTGTGTAAAAGCAATGATTCAGTGTTTATGAGCGAGAAGCTTCCAGTGAGGCATTAATCATCCAGTCTTCAGTTCATACGGTTCCAGGAGCAAAATATCCTGAATCGTGATCAGTTTATTTTAAAAACCATCAAGTTAAAAAACAAGAGGATGCTTCATGCAGTCCGACACTAACAGAGTATCGTTTATGATACAGGAAAAACCTTTCCATACCAGTCACGTCAGATGTGGAACATGTATATTAAAAGAATATGGGAATAAATCAAAAATCATAAATGTGGACTTCTTGGTTTCTTGTTGTTAGGCCTGAGAATGAAGGCAAATATAAAGCTGGTTTACATAAAAAAAGAAAAAAGCCATGTTTGTCTTTTTCTCCCCATAGTCATCCCTCCTGTGTTCTCTTCTGTTCTCAGATTCTGCCGGCGCTCTGCGTGCTGATCCACCACACTGATGTCAGCGTAAGTAGTCTGAGGTTTCCCCCAGTTTTGTTACACAGGCTGTGGTGCCTTGGCCTCTCTTAACTATTAACAGAGCAAATTCAATAAATGCTTCACTGTTGGAGGAAGTTGTTCAGGTTGCAAAGTGTAATAATGAGTTTCCTTTCTTCTTTGCTGCCTCCAGATCTTGGTAGACACCGTGTGGGCTCTGTCCTATCTGACGGACGCTGGGAACGAGCAGATCCAAATGGTCATCGACTCTGGCATCGTCCCTCATCTGGTGCCTCTGCTCAGTCACCAGGAGGTCAAAGTTCAGGTATGAAGAGACGCCAGGCATGACGATGATTATGTGAAGGATCACATCTATAAGACATCAAGCATGGACTCTAGAGATTGATAATCTCATGGTTTAACGGTTATTATTCTCTTAACAAATGTAACGCTTCCTCTTCACACCCAGACTGCTGCTCTGAGGGCCGTGGGGAACATAGTGACCGGCACAGATGAACAGACCCAGGTGGTGCTCAACTGTGACGCTCTCAGCCACTTCCCCGCACTCCTCACACACCCGAAGGAGAAAATCAACAAGGTAAAACTACCTCCATCTTCCTCCTCCTGCACATATACATGCCCCCCCTGGCAGGTGTTGTCTGCCTGGACGTGATGAAATCAGAGACTTGGTGCTTGTGTGAATGCTGTGTGAAAGTCATAGATGGGGCAGATAGTCATTCGTAGGGATTCGCAACATGAAGAACCTCCAGGATGAAGAAGAAGACCTCAGTTGAAGTTAGTCAGTCAGATCGGGGGGGTTGGGGGAAGGGTTGTTGGTGTGGATGTGATTGAATGAGTGATTCCTTGGGTTGGTGGCCAGAGGGTGCTGAAGACCACGAGTCTCTGCTGATATCGGAGTGCATCTGAGACCAGTCACTTTAAAACAGAGGCCCACTGTGACCTGGACGATGATTAGAGCCTCAAGAAACGCCTTCGCCCCGCCCACAGCACTCTGTCTCGCCCAGAGGTCCCACCCCTCAGCGCGGACCTCTGGATTCTGATCCAGTTTAAACACAAACTCATAAGTCTTTAAAAAGAGGGAGTGCTATTCTATCCTTTTGGCTGCTAATCATGGCCCCATGCAGTCAGGTTCCTCCTCTAGTTAAAGGTTTGACACGATTATAATCTTCTGGCTTCTCTGGTTAGGATAAAACCCGTCTATGTTTCTATTTCCTTAACAATGTATTTGTGTTGTTTGTCCTGTAGGAGGCAGTGTGGTTCCTGTCCAACATCACAGCCGGCAACCAGCAGCAGGTGCAGGCTGTCATCGACGCCAAGCTCGTCCCCATGATCATCCACCTGCTCGACAAGGTGTGTGTCCGTCTGTCTTTAGAAGCTGTGCAAAGAGCAAGAGGATCGTGAAGGGTTCTGTTTAATGAGCTTGTGGGGGAAATATGTGTTATTAATGTATTTTTGTTTTTAGGGTGACTTTGGCACTCAGAAGGAAGCAGCCTGGGCCATCAGCAACTTGACAATAAGTGGCAGGAAAGATCAGGTAAGAATCTTCTAAACAATTCAAGTTTTAAAGGAATGAGATGTAGTCATGAAAAACTGTGGGAATATGAATACACTTGATTTATGTAGCTCTGTCCTTGGGGTTAGATTTTTATTTTAAAAAGTACTTTTACAGAAGAAAATAAAACAAACAATCCAGATAAAATGTGAATAAAGCAGAATACATAAGCACAGAGTTAGAACTAACACATGAACAATTTAGTTATAATAAAACAAACTAAACATTTCCTAAAGCTTTCACAAATGGATTTTTTATAATTCAAAAGAGGCTGAAGTGTGTTTGAGTAAAGGGAGAAGTTAAAAAAGATGTTCTCTCAATTTCGTTTAGTTTGTGAAATTATTCCTTTTGACAACAGACATGTGAAATGTTGTTTTGAAACCAGTCATTGGCATTTTTCAAAATGACTAGTAAAAGTAGAAAGTATGAAAGTGAATACCATGTTGATGTTCCTCACCGCTCCTCTTCTGTCTGCAGGTGGCGCACCTGATCGAGAAGCAGGTGATCCCTCCGTTCTGCAACCTGCTGGTGGTGAAGGACGCTCAGGTGGTGCAGGTCGTCCTCGACGGCCTCAGCAACATCCTCAAGATGGCAGACGATGAGGCTGAAACCATTGCTAACCTTATTGAGGAATGCGGCGGTAAGTCCCATCAATGTTTGATTATTATCTGTGTGTTTCTTAACATTAGGTTTCATGCGTGATTGTGTGGTGTCTGACTTGTTGTTTTCTTTGGTTCCTCAGGTTTGGAAAAAGTAGAGCAACTGCAGAATCACGAAAATGAAGATATCTACAAATTGGCATACGAAATTATTGATCAATTCTTCTCTTCTGATGATGTAAGTGAATCCAGTGTCAAAGATGATTTCACTAAAGTTCAAAGTATCAATCCAGTGTTGGTTATCAATAGATTTGCTATGAAGTAAAGTTGAAGCCTTAGACTATCACATTTTATATTTGAATGTAAAAAGAAAAGGTTCCACCACATTTAAGTTGATTGACAAACGTGTTGAAGATAAACAGTGAAGATCTAATAATGACTCACAAGTTAGAGTTTGCTTTTGGTCAATCTTATGCTGTAGCGGCACCATTAGTGTTTAAACTACTGTCATGTCTGCTGCACCTTGTTAACGCTCTCTCTCAAACCCTTCAGATTGATGAAGACACCAGCCTGGTCCCAGAAGCCATCCAAGGTGGAACTTACGGCTTCAACTCTGCCAACGTGCCAGCCGAGGGATTCCAGTTCTAGACGGCATCTGGGGTATTCTGGAGTTTTGTTCACGATGCAGCACTCTGTTCAACATAAAAAAATTAGGAGAGAAAGAGCGAAAGAGAGCGAGTGTGAGAAATTTGATCCATTGTGCTTGGCTCGTGGGATCCATGGCTGCATCTTATCTGAGAGAAAAATGTGTGGATTTCATTTGGCCTTCCAGGGGAACCAGCCCAAATGAAGGTTGAGATGGCGAGTGGGTGCGAGTGAGAATGAGTGGCTACATGTTGCAAAAAAAGCAAAACATCTACATCGAATGCGTTGAGAGACATGCCGACATAACTTCTGTGTTATTGGAGCTGTCGCCTTCGGAAAACTACTTCAAACGACAACAAAAAAACTTGATGTCTGCCCGGGGAGAACCAAGGACATCCAAAAATAACAAATCAAGAGATCTTGACATATTACGATACAACCGAAAATAACTAATTTTGAACTGAGATGAACCACGAACCATCACAATTCTACGGTCCTCCGAAAAGAGAGGGTGCCACCCTCAACGTGCCCCTCCCCCAATCGGCCACGCTATCAGACATGTGTGTGAATGGACCCATTGTGTATGAATGTCTGGACTCAGTGCTGAGGAGCCAGGTTCATCTCCTCCAATGAAACGCCCCGACAGGGCACCATCCTCTCCCTCTGGTGGGCGGGGCCAGGAGTCCGGCTGCGCGTGTCGCATGTGCGAGAGAATGGACGGATGAGTTGTGTGCTTGGCTGCGTGCGTGACTGGGAGTATGCAAGACTGGGTGAGAGCGCATGCAGAGAAATTCAATTACAACATCTGAAGAGAAACAAAATTGCAACAATGAAGTTAGCAAAGGTTTCAGGAAAAGAAATTCTGCCTTTGAAAGAGAGGCTGATCCACAAAACCCTGAAAGGAAGAACTTTGGAAATGAAAAAAAAAAATCATCGTCATCACAAGGATTCTTTTTCTGTTTTGAATTATTGTTAAGTTAGTATTAATTGACACTGGACAATGCTATTGGCAGGTGTGGAGCAGCAGTGCATTGTATTAAGATGCATTTGGTGGCTTTTGGGCTTTTTCTTTTTGCCTCCAGTGTGTTCCTTTTTATGATATTTTTTATTTTCAGCTTTTAGTTTCATTGCTTCTGTAAAGGTAATTGACGACGATGGTAATCCACCCTCACACCTGAACCCTAACCTAGGCACCAGACATGGGCTTGATGCTGTGAAACTGACACCATCACTATAATCAAACGACCTGTTCCCCTGTCACCTCATTATTCTCCCCTCAATCTACAGCAAAACCACTGCTTTGCAGTATCGTTGCCATAGCTTTGACTTATCACAAAGGGAGAAGAGAACAATGGCCATTTCACGTAGGATTGTGAATCATAACCTTTGCATGTACTAAACTATAGCACAGTTATTTTTTAGGGTATTTTAGTTTCCTTAGGCTGTGGATACAGTGTAATTTTTATTTTAAGTAAAACTGTGCTTAAATGTTACATGTTTCCCTTTCCCTTATCCCTCACTAGTGTCCGATTTGCTAAATAATCTATGGTTTTGCACATGTACTGCAAAGTGAGGCCTGAAGGCATGTTGGTGGGTTTCATAGGTTTTGACCTGCCAACAACATCCTACAATATGCATCACTCAACCACAATCTGTTGTCTTTCTAGAGTAATCCAATGATGCTTTTTAGTGATACTTGAGAAAAAAATAAGGACTTTATTTCAGGAGCAGCAGGAAAGGATCTGCTAATGTATCTCAGCTAGACAAAGAGAGGATTTAGCCTCCTTTTTCTCAAGGTCAAAAGGTGTCCCACACGTCAGACTGGAGTTGTCCAAAGTGGGTTCTCCTGAGT
The DNA here is from genome assembly GCF_902827165.1 of Trematomus bernacchii. NCBI lineage: Eukaryota > Metazoa > Chordata > Actinopteri > Perciformes > Nototheniidae > Trematomus > Trematomus bernacchii. The sequence continues at coordinate 6,204,229 of NW_022987910.1, forward strand.
AATAAATAACCCATGAACAAGTTTGCTGTACCTTTTTAGTACCTTGCAGAGTCATTAGCCCCATACTACTCTTCCCTCTTATACCAGCTAGGTGTACAAGCTTACCCTTTCCATTTTTTGTGTTAACTTCAAACACTGTAGTAAATGATTACACATTGTGCTCATAAACCTTCTGTTGAACATAGGGGTCTTTTTTTTTTGCAGCATTCCTTGTTAGCAAACATGTGGTTTCAAATCTGAATTTATGATATGGAAGGTATAAAAAGGTGGTTTGCCCAAAAACCTTTTTGGGAGATAGGCTACAGGATAGGTTGTCTTCAAGAAAATAAATAGTGAAACCCAAATCGAGAGACTGTGTGTGTGTGTGGTCTGTTGTGAAGATGTGTGAATAATCACTGTTTTTACACTATTTTGAAATGCTGATGTTGCTTGAAATTCAAATCGAGGAAAAGCGGGCCCTGATTGGCCAGGAAGACCGTTTCAACGCATGCGTACTAAAAGAAACAAAACAAATGATGCCTTCAGGACTGCCGGAAAGGTCGCAGTTATGACGGGCGGAGTTGTTACATCCATATGAAGAACATGTGCCATGGTTCATTTCAAACTTGCAGTACTAGGGAACTAGCCAAGACATTACAAGAGTGAAATATATATGCGTAACATTATTTTATTTTTGGAAAGAAGAGCCGATTTAAAGCAACGTCTGGAAACAAACATTTAATAACAAGATTTGTACATACGCGCTTGAAGGCATCATGAGAAGGAACAGGAAATGAGAGCTTTATTTTGGACAGACCCTTTGCTCTGAGCACGAGCAGACGGTGAGTTAAGATTTAACGCTCAACATCTTCTTAAAACTGTCTACCTTGTGTCACCAACCCTAAATCCATTACATGATGAAAACAAATGGTTGACAGGTCGCTGAGAAGGTAATCGAAATAACTTAAATTTGGCTTACGAAGCCATTAGCATTTGAGGGCGAAGTTGATGTAGTTTAGGAAATGTTAATCTAAACCAAATCAATTATGCGGATACATGGTCTGTTTTCATTTGATGCTTTATGAACCCACATATGCCGTTATCATGTGCTTCTTTTCCTGTGAAAGAAAACGATGCGGTTGGTTAACTATGCAAACTTCACATGTCCGATTAACTTCGCGAAATAGTTTACCATACAGATTCGAGAGTGAAAAGATAAAGCAACTTTTTAATGCACTCATTACATGTTGTAATATGGCACATTTAACTAATATATATATATATTGGTGATCGGGCTGCAACAGGACACCTGTTGCAAGTTTGCACCTGGTTGCTCACACGGCTGCAGAATTACTCTAAATATGGATCAGGTTTGTGGGGTCAGTTACACAACTGAACTGTGTGTGTGTGTGTGGTGGGGGGGGGGGGGAACTGGGTGTGTGCTGGCAGAGGGCCTCCTATTGTCACTGTGGTGCCAGCTGTAACGAGAGGAACACACGAATAGCGACCTTGTTGCTGTTTTTCTGTCTAAGGCATTCCTTACTGTCTCTTTTATTAGTCTTATGAGATTTGTTTGAAATATAGGCAGTGGTCACTGATTAGTAATAAACCAATGTAAACACTTTAAAACTGAACATTGTGGTAATGTTTGTCGAATTGATGGCATAGCTGTTGTATTTGATTGTTACAGATGAACAAAGTTGCACTCTTGAGTCTATAACTCAGTAGTGCACTCAGTCACAGAATGTAGTACTGGAGACTGTGATGAAAAAGGGCTTTTTACAATCATGAAAATACAGTAGCTGAGTGCAGTGAACTACTAAAGATAATTTTTTATAACTAATTAATCTGTTGAATGGTCTTCTCTTCGAATATCCTGTTAAATCCCGTTTACAGTCCAAAACCGAAAGAAACATCGAATCCTGACACATTTAGGAAGCTGAAACTTTCAACCAGTGTTTGGAAAATAAAACACAACAATATTTGATGATCAAAATAGTTTCATTTTAGGTTTAACTCCCTAAACTCAATCACATTCTGTCCCATTTTTCGAATTCTACTGATATAGAAACAAAATGTGTTTTGCTAAACAGGTGCGGCCCGTAGCTTTTCCTCCGTCCTGCTGTCCTGGCTGCCAGATCTTCTCCACCCCCCTTACCTTCCCCCTGAGCCCGGCCTCTAGTCTCCACCATGGACAACCTGGAGGAGGACCTGACGTGCTCCGTGTGCTACTCTCTGTTCTCGGACCCCCGGGTCCTGCCCTGCTCACACACCTTCTGTAAGAGCTGCCTGGAAAACTTGCTCCAGGTGTCCACCAACTATTCCGTCTGGAGGCCGCTCCGAGTCCCACTAAAATGCCCCAATTGCCGCGGCGTGGTGGAGCTGCCTCCGATGGGTGTAGAAGCTCTGCCCACCAATGTATCACTGCGCGCCATCATTGAAAAAGTAGGAAAGAACACAACTTTTACCCTTTGGCGACCTTTACGAATGAAATCCTCTTAATGGTTTCTAAACTTTGCTGCTTCAGTTTGACTTACGTGTTTGCTCATCTGCTGTTTCAGTACCAGAGTGACAGCTCGCCGCGACACCCTTCCTGTGAGCAGCACCTCAGGCAGCCTCTGAACATGTACTGCATCCAGGACCGGCAGCTGATCTGTGGTCTGTGTCTGACCATCGGGCAGCACCAGGGCCATCCCATAGACGACCTGCAGGCGGCGTTCATCAGAGAAAAACAGACGCCTTCTCTCCTGCTAGCCAAACTCTCTGAGCAGAGATGGGCGCAGGTGGGGAATCCTCTAAGTACGGACTGTGGAAATCTGTTTCACTAAACTCAATGTAAATGCATGTAGGAGTAAAAATCCTTTCTGTTCCTCCTCTGTCAGGTGTGTGAGCTGGGGGAGCAGCTGGAGCAGGAGAAGGCCCGCTGCGAGGCTCTGGTGAGGCAGGACCGCCAGGAGGTCAACGAGTATTTTCAGACCCTGGAGGTGGTGCTGGCCAGGAAGAGGCAGGCCTACCTAGAGGCGCTGGATACAGCCGCTGCAGAGGTGTCGCGCGCCTACGACCCGCTCATCCTCAAAGTGAAGGAGCTGCAGGTGAGTCTCAGGACTAACTGCCGCTATCCATTGTATCTGGATTAAGCTGTTTCCAGTGACGGATTTTGCTGGTTTAGCTTCAAGCGCCTCAAAAATGATTTAATGCCATTGCAGATATGTCAGAGAAACCTAGGGTTATGTGTCATAATTTCCACTTGGGTGTTGACAACATCACTATGTATAAACTTAAATATTGATCTGGGCGAGTTGTCGTGAAAAAAGGCTGCCCCAATTTCACATTCTCCCTGATTGATCACGGCCCAAAGGAAGCAGGAACGAGCACATGTTGAAAAGTACCGCTAACCGCCTTATCCCTGCAGGAGGAACAGCTGGACCTGGTGTCAATGGGCTCCTCGGTGGAGGAGGAGCCTAACCCGCTGGTGTTCCTGGAGCAGGTGCATCTGTTCAGAGAGAGGGTGGAGGAGTTCATCAAAACGCCTTTGCCCTCGGCGATAAACCTCTCCGTCACCCCGAGGGCAGCGGAGCACCTCCAGCAGAACTGGCCCGCCGTGACTATCGGCAGCCTGGAGGAAGCCCCCGTCCCCAAGGTGTGCTGCTGCACCAGATGTGGCGGCGTGGAGGCCGGCGTGGAATCTGAGGCTGGGGGGGATCAGCTCCACGGGGAGAACTTGTGGCGTGCGCTGCAGTCGACTTCTTCTGTGGTGCTGCTGCCGCTGCTGCTGCTGCTGGCAGCGCTGTGGGGGCCCTCGCTCAGTTTCTCTCTTCTCTCCCAGTTCAGTCAGTTGGTCCAAGGTCTGAGCGGTGATGTCATCACATCTGTGTGGGACTCGGCGGGGTCAGGGTTCACGGTGATAGAGGCTGCTGTGGCGAGATGGAGCGCTCATTTCTCCTCTGTGGGAGAGAAGGCCTTCGAGCAGCTGGCCGCCTTCTTCTGGACTCTGACATCACACTGACACACACCGAGTCTCACTGAAGCACTCCTGTAGTACAGCGGGTAAAATCCAACTGAAAAACCTTCTGCCATCTGCTTTTGTCCCGATAAAGGCAATGAGTAAATGAATAAACACAAGGCAGGGATAATTGATACTACAGAAATAATCATTGAATATAACTCATTCACTGAAATATATCACATGACCTTATCAAGCTTTAGTCCCCTTCAAGATTCCCTGTTCCCTCTTATGCAGACCTGGGGAAAAACCCGAGTTACGTCTCGGGTATTTATGTTCAAGTTCTTGCAAGTTCAAAATGTGAGCAGTTTACGTTAAATATTTGTATGTATTGAATTGTGTAACTGTCAAGTGTTATGTTCCTCTTTGGGGTGTGTTTTTCTAGGTATGGTTCACACTGCCTCGCAATTAAGCATTTATCATACCCAACACTAATCAAACAGTTTTGAAGCTTGGCATAAAGGAATGTAAATATCGGGGCATTTCAGCAGCTCTCCTGGTGTCAGAGCTGCTGACCTCAGAACAGCTGCTCCTGTATATCCTCACAGGGACGCAGCTGTGTGTGGACTTTAGAGCTGATGGTGAACACACACGACTCAGAGTGCCTTTAACCATCACGCTCTTATCTCGCCCAACTTAATCGCCTTTTTGTACTGGCTTGTAGTTTCACCAGGACCAAAAGCTCAACCCTCTTTTTTTACTCCAGCGGTGGGCAAATATATAAATTGTATTATAGCCTTTATAAAAGCTTTACCGTTGCAATTTTGCATCAAATAATTGTTACGTTTTTTTGCTCAGGCAGACCCTCACTGAAACACCAGTGAGCCAGTATGCCAAGCTGCATTCCTAAATATTATAATCTCATGTATTGTTAAAATTATATCACAACGGTATGCTGTTACAAGCATCACACACACACTCAAAGACATTTTGGTTAATGTCAGGCGTTTTCCACAAATGTCACCCCAACCTGTATTTGTATAACTTTTTGGTTACTGTATTATGTAAGTTATAATAAAAGTTTGAATATGTATATTGTTTTGTGTAGTATTTATCTTTTTCTACATCTGTCCATGTGCCAGTGTAAGATGGGGTAGAAGTCAATGAGTGTTGCAGTATGTCTCAAAGTGATGTCGTGAGCACAATTAACAGCCGCTTGCTACATCTGTCTGTCATGTGAAATCTATCTGTGGCATCCAACCATCACATGACCTCAGACAAATCATGACTGCTGGTCAGATTATATTTAAAAAGGTTTAAAATTATAAAGTCGACAGTTTGTTTCATTAGAGTATTTAAGGTGACAATATTTTAGAAATATACAGCAAGTCAAAAGATTTTATTACATTTTCATCACAAAAAACTATTGTGTACAATTTACACATTCTTTCATGGTTTATCAGTTCATTGAGTGAACAGAAGGGTTAAAAGACACTTAGAATACAACTTGGTCAAAATATACCCACTAAGTCATGTTTATGCACAATAAGTGTCTGCGATTGGGAAACATTTATTGGTTCAGAGTAAAAAATAGTAAAAAGAATAGCAGCATTTTGTAAGGTTAAAAAGATGTAATATGTACATGGTGTGGAAGAAGGAAAGTAAAACAGGGAGAATAAGCGTGAGGGTTAGGCCGTGACTGCGTCGTGCTCTTTGAACACGATGGTCTTGGGGTTGATTCCCACGCTCTTGGTGGTGTTGTGAGTTTTGTAGATGCCGATGAGACGGTCAGCGATCTCGAACATGTTGTTCCTCAGCGAGATGATGATGAACTGAGCGTTCTTTGTTTGCTCCTGCACGGACACGACAGAAAAGAGAAAAAGTATTGATATAGAGAGATTGAGACTGCTTTAGAGCATACAACTGCTGCAGAGGTTCCGTCAGATCGTACACTGAAGCAGGAAGTGAATAGGACTTCTTAGAGTCCGATAGTTAACTGCCTCGTGGTGAATTGTGTTTGCGCTCCTAAAAGCAGGCACTTTTCTCTGACCTCCATCAAACCAGGGGGACACCACCGCAGAGATTAGCTCCACAGTTCTGAATGAGCTGGCTAACATGTTTCATTGTTGAAGCATCACTGAACTACGGAAGTGCATCCCGACTTGCTAATCCACTACATCCCTACTAAAAATGTACTTTTATCTCCTAACACACATCCATACTCACATAAATGTAACAGGCCACGATGGAGACGTTCTTGAAATCGAGCGCAGCATCGATCTCGTCCATGAAGTAGAGGGGGGTGGGTTTGTAGTGGTGCAGAGCGAACACCAGCGCCAACGAGCTGAGGGTCTTCTCTCCTCCTGACAGGTTAAAGATCTTCTTCCAGCTCTTCTTTGGAGGACGCACACTGGACGGAGAGACAGAACACCACAGCTCAAACAGAAGGTCAGAATCGATGTACAGAAAGGTAATAACCAAAAGGTGTCTTTGGTCTTCCGTCAGTGCATCTGTCCTCCCACCTGAACATGATCCCCTCAGAGAAGGGGTCCAAGCTGTCGACGAGCTCCAGCTCTGCGTCGCCACCCAGTGTGAGCATCTGGTAGTTCTCCTTCAGCTTGTTGGTGATGATGTTGAACCCGGTCATGAACTCGTTGAGGCGCTGTTTCCTCAGGTCCTCGTAGCCGTGTTTGAAGCGGTCCCTCTCCGTGGTGATCTGGTCCAGCTGAGCCACGCGCTGCAGGTACAGATCCTCCTGAACACAGGCACACCGTTTCCTTTGTCAATACATCTCTGAACAGGACTTCAGAAACATCACCACAACTCACCTGAACTTTGGAAGTTAAGAACAATAAAGTCAATAAATGACTTTCATTCACAATTCAAATGTAGTTGTTGGGTTTATTATGAGCACATGTGAACCTCTGCTGGGGTTAGACAACAGGATGTCTGTTGTTAATGTTCAAATGTTTGCATACCTTCTTCTTGTACTCCGCGATGGCCCCGAGGTTCGGCTTTATTTGAGCACACTTGGTCTCCAAGGGGAACATCTTGTTGATGATGACGCTGGGATTGGGGATTTCTTCCAGTTGAGCCGAGGTGAGAACAGGAAGCTCCTCTGCGGGCTGGCCCTCCACCGTATGAAGGGACAGCTTGGTGGCCTGGAAAATGATATCCAAGATTAAAATTCAACACACAAAATATTTCTTCCAACCAGACAATAAATAAGCTAATACCTAAATCCGCCCTTCATTTTAGAAAAAACTAAAAGATATGAGGAACTTCAAAATGTTTACCATTCATTGTGGGCATATTAGGAGTATAACAATGCTCACATTGCAATATAAAAGCAGAGCCCCTTATTGGTTGTTTAAACCCCCCCCCCCCCATTGGACCAATTCTCAGTAACATGGCAGGGCTCAGCTCTCACTCTGAGTATGAAGTTATAATCACAATGACCCCCCCCCCACCTCTTTCTGCCAGTGCTTGATCTTGTTGTTCTGCTCGGTGATGGTGGTGTCGATCTGCTCGATTTGCAGCCGCACGCTCAGAGACTCCTGCTGCATGGCGTGCTCCTGCTGCTGCAGCACCTTGATCTCCTTCACCACCGCCTGGTACTGCTCCTGCACCTCGGGGAGCACCGCCTGCAGGGCAATAAACAATATCACTTTCAAATAAATACTATTATTTATTCCAGAAAGTGTCCCGAATGATCAGGTTTCCCCTCATTCAAATCAGGACCGCAACACCTTGAACTACTCATTTCACTTCATGTCAAACTGTAATAGGGATTGTGGATTTAATCACTGTGACTTCTGATGGAAAGGACTATTCAATGTACTCTTCATTCCTTACTCACTTAGTTTCTTCAATTTTCAATTTACAAGGCACTTTTGTAACCTACAGTTAGAAGAGACCATGTTTATGATGTCCTGAGTGTCTCTGGGAGCAGGAATAGTGAATAAGGGGGTCTAACCTCGGCCTCCTGGCAGGCCTTCATCACGTCCCCCGCCTCGTCCTCCAGCTTCTTCAGCTGCTCAGTGAGCTCTGCCATGGACTTGTCGTTGTCCTCCAGCTCCTTCTGCACCCGGCTCACGCTCTCCTCACACTTCTTCAGGTTGCTGCAGAGGGGACAGGAGAGCAAAGGGAGACGGTATTAGCCTCTGTCAGACTGGTTACTATGTGTCTGTGAAAAACTGAAAATAATAATGATAACAGTTCAGGTGTATTTTGCTAAATGAGGGCTAGGGAAATGATAGTACGGTTACAAGGCAATGCCAACATTCGAACACTACTATGTTAGAAAGGTGTGCGCCACAACATCAGAAAGATCTTCTTGCACTGAAGCAGCAAAGCTCCTGAAAGATTCAAACCTTTTTCAGACCTGAGATCTATAACTTCAAAATGCTTCTCCAGTTAAAAAAAAGTTCTCTTAGGACTCCGTTAAACTTCACAGGGCAGTTATTGCTACAACGGCAATGTTTGTGCGAAGAGAAAACATCTGCAGCAGTTCCCTCACTGCCAGTCTGAACACATGAAGGAAGAAGAGCGCTCACACAGGAAGCCTTGGCGTCTCGGCCTCTAAGTTACGCTGTGTTCTGAACAGCTTCTTCAGCGGAACAAAAACACCTCGCATGCAGGCGTCAGTATCTCCTTTTGACCACAGCATCAATCTTTGTGTTACAGCTTCAGATACTGACGACTAGATGCCTATTCTAGACAACTATAAGAGGAGAGGAGTCGCTGAGTGTTCCTGTAAGCTAATGCTACTTATTAGGGATGCTCCGATCGATCGGCCGCCTACTTATAATGGATGATTCACTAATAAATCTATATTAAACATAACACTAGAGTTACTTCCTTGTCTCACATAATAAGCAACTTCAATGAACCACCAGGGGAATTCAAGATATTTCAGTTGATCCATTGGACTTGGAAAGAAGTGTAAGTGAAAGACCTAAAGCCATGATGTCCTCACCGGTCGGCGGTCTTTATGGCCACCTTAGCCTTGGTGATGATGGAGGAGCAGTCGTCTAACTCCTTGTTGATCTTGTCCAGCTTGTCCTGCTGCGCCTTCAGCTTGTGGCTGTTGATGTCTACGATGAGGGTGTGGAGCCGCTTCACCTCCGTCTCCACCTTCCCAGCCTTACTGGACGCTGCGTCAAAGTCTGAAGGAGAGAAAGAGGGGCAGAACAGAGAGGAGGGTATTATTTCAATATGCAAGGTCTGATCACAATACACAGAGGAATAAACATTAATACCATTTTCATAAATATGACTGGCATTTAGATATTAGAACTAAAAACCACAACTCAATATGAACCTTTTGTCACCATTTCATTATGTAGAGGGACAGCTTTTCCACAAATTGCAACTCAGACTAGCAGGAAATAATCAGTAGGTTGATAATAATATGTCTCTCTACAGTTTAGAGAAGAGCTCCACCTTTCTTGAAGGCGGCCAGGCTCTTCTCCAGCTGTTTCTGTCTGGCCTTGTCGGGGGCAGCAGCCAGCACGTTGGCCTCCAGCTCCTTCATCTGAAGCTTCAGGTGAGTTTCCTGATCAGCCAGACTCTGAAGGAAGGAGAGAAGGACATATGCATGTCAGGGACACTGTCGTGCTAAGAGCAAAAAGCAAATATGTGACTTGCTCTATCGAAATCAGTCGCATTGACCCGAAGACACATTTTGAGTTGTATACACTGTTGGAAAGAGGAGATTCATAGCTTTCTCCCGAAGCCCGAAAAACTAATTTCTTACGCAAATCCACGTTTATTTTGAAATGAGCCGTTGCGACTTCCGACTGATTTCGATAGAGCGGGTCACATATACTTTAACAATTTCATTTTGGGCTATTAATAGTAGGGCTTATTTTAAAAATACAACATCAAATTGAGAGACATTGCCAGTGAATGAAAAGAAAGATGTGTGTGTGCGTACGGTCATGCTGTTGGAGTATTTCTCCAGAGTGTTCTTCATGTCTCGGAGCAGAGTCCTCAGCCGCTGCACGCTCTCCTCCAGCTGCAGCCTTTTCTCCTGGCAGTTCTGCAGCTTTGACACTTTCTCCGTCAGCTGGCTCTCCATACGGTCAAGCTGCACACAAAGAAGAAGAAAGAAAATCTTCATTAAGACGACAAGTTCAATTTTCATCCAGCATCTAGGAACTACTTCCAGGAAACATTCTTAAAGTAAAACTTCAATCAGGAGTTATTTATCAAACTTGCTTCACCCACTTGGAGTTGTGAGAATAAAGGGAGTCATATCCCAGCTCTGGGATTCTGGGAACTTCATATCTTCAACTTTGCCTCCGCAGCTCTGGGTTAGAGTCACATGTCAGGAAGACTGACCGCACCAATAGATTCAACTTCATTCCAGCAAAAGTGTCACTTGTATTATCAGTTCATGTAAATGATGTTCATGTTTTACTTGCATTGAACTAGATTTGATTACATCTAATCTGCTTTTTGAGTTGTTGTATTGCATCTTATGTAGCAGAATAAGAGAGAATTAAATGTGAGCATGCCTTGGTACAAAAAGTATATTAAGTAAAGCATTTGCACAGAAGGCTCTGTAGGTTAAATGTAGACTTCAATGTATCAGACGTCACTATCAACAAGTTCGAATGTACATAATTGTGACAAAACGGTTTCTTGTTATTATAATTCAATCCAAAACTTTTTTTTTTAATCTTCTCCCGTCTTGAAAAAGTGAAAGTAGCAGCTAACATGCATCACTTTGAATTTGGTCCACTCAGGAAGTAGGATGCACTCTCACCTCCTCCTGAGAGACCTCGGTACCGAGAGAGGAGCCCATCCTGCCCTTCATCGCTCTTCCTCCTCCAGTCATGGTTCCTGTGAAGCACATACCCCACAGGGAGATTTAGACAAATAAATAACAGAAGAAAGTATAATCTTCACTAAGAACTAGCTAGAGAATGATTAACCAAAACAAAGTTGTGACAGGAGAAGTGGGGGGGGCACCCACCAGCCATCTCGATGATCTGTCCCTTCAGGGTGACCACCCTCCAACGCTTGTCCTTCTGGAAGGCCATCCTGGTGGCCTGCTCCATGTCCTGGGCCACCAGGGTGTCCCTCAGGGCGAAGTAGAAAGCTGTCCGCACACTCTCCTCCTTCACACGCACCATGTCGAAGAGACGAGGGGTTTCCTCTGGAGTGCGGATGGGAGCCATGTTTCTCTCCCACACCTTCATCTGGGGGAGGAAATGAGGAGGTATGAGGAGATGTTATGTTTAATCAGAAACCCCGAACTACTGTCTTGATCGGCTAATCAAGTCAAAATGTATTGATCTTTACCTTGTCCAGACCAATGAAGGTTGCAAAGCCGATGTTCTGCTCTTTAAGGAACATCACACATTTCTGGGCGGTATCGATGGTATCCACCACGATGTTGTCCAGGGCGCCACAACTAGAGGAAATGGCCACATCGTACTTCTCCTCTATGGCTCCCAGGTCTCCCTGCAAGCACACAAATAAATGATGAGACAACATCCAATGCTTACATTTCATTCAAATGTTTTGAGCTCACAATAACTAGAAACCAAACTTTTTTTTATTTTTACCAATCTTCCGAAGATGCCAGGGATTTTGCCACTCTTCTTCTGCTGCATGAGGGCGTCCAGGACTCTTCCTCGGCTGCGGTTGGAGGTCAGAGAGCTCTTGGCTTCGTCCACCTTCTGCCTCATTTCCCTCACCACTTCCCTGGTCTCATTATCCGTCTTCATCAGCTGCTCCAGCGCTTCCCCGTCCTGTAGAGAAAAAAAGAAAGAAGCAATTAAACAAAAGCTTAAACAAATGGCGCCATACGTGTGGCAGCAGTAGTCAATAGAAATAGTAAGCCTAGACTGGCCTAGATGCGAACCGGCCCATATAATGCTGCCTAACTATAATAACTATGTTGGTTTTACCTTCTTGAGCTCCTGTTCTTTCTGAGGGATTTTCACTTCCAGGTCCTTGATGGCGGCGCGGCGCTCCCGCAGCGTGTCAGAGGTCGTCTGCAGCGTCTGCTTGGCCGTGTTGAGCTGAGTCAGCGCCGTGTTGTGGCGGCTCAGGTAGATGGCGAGCTCCGACTGAGCCAGGTCCATACGAGACCGGGTCTCATTCACAGCCTTGCTGAGCTCCATCAGCTCCTTCTCTTTGGTCTGGAGAACACAGGAAGAGCAGATTTAAGGTTTGAAGACAAATACGTTTTTACAGTTATAGCGCAGAGTTTACTATCTAGAGTGAAACGAAGCATGCAACAAACTAACACCATGATTAATACACACACCTCTTTGTCCTGTTGCAAGCCGCTGGTCTCTTCCTTCAGACTCTCCATCACCTCCTCAAGTTTTTTCTCTTCTTTCACTTTCTGCTTTTCCATCTCCTCCTTGCGAGCGGTTGCCTCAGAGATGGCCTTTTCACTGCTGGCAGGCACCCCGCGCACTTCCTCCAGCTGCAGACACAAACAGATGAGATGTGTCAGACTCTGGAGTCTAAGCAACAGAGGCTACAACACCTGTCTGAGTTCAACCTGAGGACATAACTCATCAAAACACACTTGGAGCGACCACAGAGGGATAGCCCTTTAAGTCTGAAATTAGATGACGAGATTAAGGGATCAGGGAAGACAAGAGTTATAAAGTGAATTGATTGAATACGCTATCTGTGAGAGCTACACATTCAGAAGCAGGCCAACTGTAATCAACTATAAACACACACTCCGGACTGAGCAGTAGAGGTATGAAAATAATCGTTTCTACGATGCATTGCGATGCGGACGATTCGGTCTCGATGCAGTGACGGAAGATAACCGATTATAGCGTAGTAACGTTGCTTCCTGATTTTCCGGCCGCGGCTTTACTATGTTTTTTTTTTTCTGTCACTTTAATATCAAATCGGTCGGTGACGCAGAGATCAGGGAACAGACGTGACAGCGGCACCAAACACGGAGCAGTCTGCTTTATCCACCAACACAAGAACACCAGTCCAGAACCAACAGCAGAAGGACCCGCTCTGAATCACTCCGTGTCGCTGCGGCTCAGAGACACAAGGATTTATGTTTTTCAAAAAGAATCGCGTTACAATCATGTCAGGTTTTTGGTGGATTTAATTAAGTCTTAGATTGCAGAGTATGAATGTCCTCTAGCAATTTTCAGACGATATTATTATTATATACACGTGTGTAAAGTTTGTGAAGGCAGGAGGAAAAAAGCTTCCGCGATCACCGTCTCCTCTCCGTTCCTCCAAACCCCGCCCCCTCCCTGAAAATAATGAGTGACAGGCTGATAGTGACCCGATAGAAACTTTATTATTCACTTAATCACTGATTGAGATATAATGAAGCTAACTTAATCTCATACATTCATGGGATGTATGTAACAGTAAGACAGAGAATGTAAGTGTGCACCCACATGCAGTATTTTTGTTTGTATATGCTATTGTAAATACTCCTGTTGTCTGCTGTGTTCAGACTCAAGTCCTGTGTGTGATGCCACATTCAGGATATTCAGTGTCCTTTTTTTAACAGAAGACCGTTGCTAGAAGCTGCAGCTAGACTGCAGAAGCATTAGTTTTTTGTTTTTGAGGATGGAACAACTTCACACACAGATATAGGGAGGCTAGACATATACAATTAATTTATTTTGGTTTATAAATTAATGTCAAGACATTTATGTTATTGATTTCTGAAGCACTTTCTAAATAATAAAAAGAGAGTTCATATGTATTTACTGCATGTATGCATTGATGAAAAATAAGCCATGTGCAGTAATATAGAAAATTGAGGATGCAACGCATTGGTATGAATCGTGATGCATCGGGATATCGAATTGAATCGAATCGTTGACAGGATAATCGTAATCGAATCGAATAGTGAGACCAGTGAAGATGCACAGCCCTACTGAGCAGGCCCTGGTTGGGACCGGCACAACAGTAAGCCGCGTGGCAGAGCTGAAACCAGGCAAGGCGGAGTGCTGTGTGTGTTTTGTAGGGTTAACTGCGGGTGAAATGTGAGTGTGGCGGCTGGGAGTGTTACACAAGCCTGGCCATAGTTGAGTACCACACAGCAGAACACTGCTCCCCGGAGCCCGGCCTGCCTCTGCCCAACATGTTTCCAGAGCACGGCCATGTAGGTGGAGCAGAGAAAGAGCAGAGAAGGAGATGGGAAGCTAGACCTACATTTACAACAGAATTCTCTAGAAAAGGCTCAGTAAGTGTGCAAGAGAAACATTAGTCCACCATTAAAAGTGAAACAGAGCACGAGTTGGCTATCAAACTTCAAGCCCTCTAGTGGCTACTTTACGGCACATTGTCCTTCCTGCCATTACATTGGATTTACAATTTATTGAAGAGTTTATTTAATGCATAATGACAAATAATCTAGAAGAAATCCAGGGGGTTTCCCTTTGTCCAAGGAGAGGAAAAAATAAAGCAAGGCCTGGACACAATTTTGCAACTGAGAAAACATATTTGTTTTGTTACATAGGTAAAGAGAAATATCTGTGAATGTATTTAACCCTTGCTTTGTGTAGCTTTCAGGCAGAATGACGTCAGTTCTTTCTCTGGAAACTGTCACTCTCCCATTAGCCAGGCACTTTGATTAAAACACTACACAGCCTGATACATTGTTACACAAATTAACATTATCTTTGAAACTTAAACAAGGCTTCATTTTCACAATGATCCAGAAACATTAAATTCTTTACATTTAAGAAATGAATCACTTTAGATCCCACATTAATTATGGCTAATATCTCTTAAAATACTGAAATACAGACAACAAATAATGAACAATACAAAAATAAACAGCACGCTGTTCTGTCTGTGCAGTTAAACACGAGCCTCTGAAATTAGAGAGGGGGAAAATGTGAAAAATAAAAACCTTCCTAACCTACTTGTTAATGTTTGCTCCAGTGAGTTAGACTCAGAAGAACAAGTTACAATGTTGTTAAATGCTGCAATACATGAAGGTTCCTGTAAGGACTGAAATGAATGTATTTCTCTCCAGGCTTCAAAACAACATCCCCTTGTTTTTTTTATAAGAAACGGGAAATTGTATTTTTAGTGCCCATGTTTCTTTCTTGGCCGCGGTACAGAATAAACAGAGCAACACTGGAGTGTCATCCCGCTGGTTCTAGCTTGCCTTGATTTAGTACAACCATGTGTTTGTTTATGGTTATGCATTGTAAATTAGGAGGAAATGGCAACAATTATGCTCTCCTGACATATCATGCGACAGTGGGAAACCTGTGAGAAAGTGGAGTAATCACTATTGCAGAGTAGCACACGGTGATACCAAGTGGAATGAAGTCCTTTAACAGCCTGTAGTGGAGCACCTTCTAAAGAGCAACATACCTTTTCTTTGTCCTTTTCCAGCTGCTTCTGCAGTTTCTTGCTCTTGCTCTTGGAGTGTTTGATTTTCTCACGCACTTCAACGTCCTGCAGGTCCAGCTGGGTGAACTTCTCCTTCCGATTCTCTATGTACTTGTTCAGCTTATTTTGTTTCCTGGTGGAGAAACAGCAATTTCACTTTAGTCAATCATGGAGAAAATGTCTTGAAATACTACAATTAAAATAATATGAATGCAGAAATGTTTCCATTATAAAACAATAAGAATGATGATAAATAATATGAATAGGGCCAACTCCTAACAGAACAAAACAATTTAGGACACATACGCAACAGCTTTCCTGAATCCAAACTGGACAGGGAAAGAGAGAAACTGACGACCACCACCAAATGATTGGATGAGTCCAACAGATTGTAACCTTTGAAGCATGTTACATTGGTTAGAGGGGAAGCACAAACATTTCTTACTTTTCTACATTTTTGAGCTCCTGGTTCATTTTCTCCATTTCCTCTGATATCTTTGCATTCTTCTCAGTGAGTTCCTTGGTGTCCTCCATGATCTTCTGCTTCTCCTGATCTTTATCCAAAACACGCTTCTGCAGATCATTGCTGATGGCAAAGAGAGATCCGGAGAAAAGGTGAGTAAAACGTAGTAGTTTACACATAAACCAAAGAAACCGGCATCTGACCCCAGAGAAGGGTCGTGTTGCCCCTGTGAGGCTCAGAATGAGAGGATAACAATGCCATTCCTATGCTAGGGTAACATTGAAATGTAATGAGGATGTTTTCTTTTTGAATTAGTCTTGGAGAAAACAGGGACATGTTGCTGGTGCACTCACACATAATACTGGCAGAGCCGACTCTTGTGTTTGAAGATGTCGTTCTCCAGGGTGAGGAACTCCACAGCTTTGTTCTTTTCTCCCTCCAACGCATTCTTCTCCTTTTCCACCAGCTTCACTCGGTTAAGCTAGGACAGTAAACATATTGCTGTACTTAATATCATGTGACAAAACTGTAATAACATTTATAGACAGAAAATAATATGCATTAGACTAATTAAAACATACAGAATTAATGTTTTATAGCATCTCCATCATTCTGATCCCACATAAATATTTTGATAAGAGCTACAATAGCATTCATTTGTTTCTAATCACTCGAGTATCGTCTGACTTGGACAAAATGAAAATACATATGTTGAAATACTAATATAGCACAACTTTCATCAATGTATGTGTGTTCAAGTGTGTGTGTCTTTTGTGAAACATGATGAATCATGTCTTGGGCAGTCTGCCAAACCAAAGACCAAGTTATCTTACATTTCACAGTACACAACTATTAAAAAACATTTATTTTCATCCCTGATATTTGCATAAAAAGCTTACAAACTATGCACATTTAAACCTCTACTGTATAAAAGGCACAGCATATGAAGTCCAGACACAGGAAGTCAAGTTTGTTATCTCATGAGTGTGTGAGCAGATGGTGTGTGAGTGTCACCTTCTCTCCCCTCTGCTCATTGAGCAGCTCGATGCCGTGGGCCAGGGTCAGGATGGGCTGCTTGAGGCGGCAGGACCCGATGATGTCCTCCAGGTACTCCAGCATGCCCTCGTCATGCTGCGTCTGACCTTTGGGCTTCATCATGGCTATCTGCTCCACCTCACCCTAAATACAGTCCAGATCACAAGGAAAAATATACTTTCATTTCAACATGGAGCCAAGAGTTCTAATAAAACACTCTTATAATTAAATAATATTGTATTAGACTATTAAGAAGTGGTCAATTGAATTTAGACCTCTATACTTCAATTTTTTTTTATATCTGCTACACACACACAATGGCAGATACACAGTCATGTACAGTTTGAGAACACGATGGCTCTCCGCAAAAAACACAAATATTACACTGAGCTAAATAAAAAGAGGACATCAAATTAAAATAATTAAAAAAAAATGTTAAAAATAATAGATATGGTTCAATTAGATAAAACAAGTATACCATGAAAATGCTTATTTACACATTATCCCAACCCCACCAATAATTATGGCTCATTACACACTTTTCTTTTTCCCCACCTTTTTAGGATTGCGGACTTCTTTTATCTGCACCGTGGGTTAATTTCCCACAGTGTATTCTAGTTGTCACCGAGTTAGGCAAAGCTCTAAGGAGTAATCATACTGGTCTGAACATGTTATTTTTAAGCATGATGGCTTTGAATAAAACTATATCTACGTTAAATATTTGATGTTAACTGCAAATATAGAAACATCTTATTCCAAAATGATATATCCTTTATAGGTATAGAAAAAAAGCAGCTCGGGTACAACTTATGTATGAAAGAAAAGAGAAGCCAGCAGAGGTAGGGGAGTTCCCACGTCAACCTCTGCTCTCACCAGTGAACAGACAGCTTCCTCTTAGCCAGAGGCCTGGAAAAGTGACTTTGGAGAAAAGCTAAAGCCTCTTCCAATACTCATGCAATCATGTCATGGACAGAGAGCTGAACATCTAACAGGGAGAGTAGACATGCACACACACAAACACAAATCTACATAGAACAAAGTCAAGCAGAACACATGTAATCAACCTAACCATAAACAAGAGGATAGTAGACACCAAGTGTTCACATTAAACTACAACGCACACAGCAAAAATAATAAAATAAAATGTAAGAAATGGGACAACCAAGATTAGATCAGCCTTTTTGTTTTGTTCCGACCTATTGCATCACCCCATAAGCCATGGGTTAATCAGTAATAATGGGTAGGTTACACATGTAATACAATCAGGAGGGAAAGGGATGCAACAAGAGAACTGGTACAAACTCAGCAACACAATGCTAAATCAAATGTTCAAAATCATCTAAAAACACAAATAATACAAAATAAACAGGAATGCAGTACATTTGCCATGGAGGTAAAAAATAAACAAAATGTTGAACCAATAAAAGTCTTGGTAATGGAGGGTGTTTGATCCAGCCACACTGAAGCAGCACTGCCAATATTGGGGTTGGGGTCTCACACGCCAATATTTACGTGCTGCTAAAGCGTGGCAGGTACATGGGAAGGGGGGGGGGGGGGGGGGGGGGAAGGAGGTCGTCCAACCTGTACCCACTGGAACGCAAAACCCATAAAAAGGCTCCCCCACTACAAAACCAGAGTTCATTTTCAAATACAGCCACTCACAAACCGGTCCATATATGGGTACAATTGAATTTATTCCTTAAAATTCTAAAGCAGCAAATAATGGTTCGCACCTTTTCCACACTGTTTCAAACCATGATGCGCTGCTATAGCAGTCTAAGGACTCTTAGAGAGCACATCCTCTCCTTTCCAATTCCAGGGCAACAGGTTATCCCCGCAGACAGGCATGGCTGTAAGGTCACCATGAAACATTTGACCCACAGAGGACTGTGAAATGGGCAAAGAAGGAAGAGCAGAACATCTCTGACAGAATGGGATGGTCAGAGCAAGAATAAAAAAGCAGAGTTAAAGACAAATAAAAATAAAAGCACAATTACCTGTAAGATCAGAAATCTGTTGTGGTCGAGGTCAATGCCATGGCTTCGGAGTAAAACCCCCACTTCTTTGAATGTGGTTTTTTTGTCACCGATATGATAGGCTGAGGAGTTGTCTTTGTTGGCCGTCCTGGAACATAGAACTTGCTGTTGGGGATGACTTCGTAGTCATCTCCTTCCTGGCTCAGAGGGGGGGGAGCAAAAGACAGAGAGCAGCTTAGTGCAGAACAGTTTGAGGAGAAACTCTAACAGCTCTACTCATAAAATGATCATGCCCCTAATACTGGCAAATCCACTGAGAGTGGTGAGACAAAAACACTCAATATTAAAAACAATCAACAAAAAGGCTTGTTTAAAAAGCACAAAACAGATCTAGGGCAGATACAATTACAGGTTAAACCACATCAGTGTAGTGTATTATATCCAGTGTACCACATGTACCACATTTTCAAAATGTGTCAGATACAATGAGATTATAAACGCATTGCAAACACATCGATTATTTGGCTAAAAAAGTAATAATTTAAAGAACAGGTCAAATAATCTAAATTGTCTACATCACATCTAACAATAATTTTAATTAAAAAAAAGAGCAGATTGTAAAGTCAGCAGAATGTATAGAAATCTAGCATCAGTTTAGTAATTTGATTTTTAATTTAATCGGAACTGCTTAACCATAAAGAAAGGCTTAGAAAATGAGAAAAATCAGAAATGTTACAGGGGTCAAGACAAAACTAACACTCCCTGTGGCAGATCAAATTTAGATTTTTTTTTAACTTTGAATTCATTACACCTTTGTCAGGAATGTTGACAAGGTTAACTAATGTGTGATCCAATGCTAATAATAAATGGTCATAACTAACACCCATGTTATTGAAATTCACAGTACCATCAAATAAATACAGCTTAGCTACTGTATTGAACGTTTAAAAAGTTTTCAAAGATAGAGGACTCAATCCTAGCCCCTTTGTGAATTGACTATGACATGTGTAGGTGGCAGTTGGAACTTTCATGACTGCTTTGAGTCTCGGTTTAATCAGGGGTCTGATCATTGTGTGGCAATATTATATCATGATCAAGGAGTAACAAAATATAATACAAAAAAACAACATCTAACTACAAGGAAATATGAATTTTCACCCCCCCCAGGCCAAATGAATTGTGTTCTCTCCTAAATTGATACAGAGTGAGTGTAATTTACATCTGTGTGACAGATATATACCTTATCAATTATCTTTTGAAAATGGACTTCCACAGTACAGCTTTGCACATCCTTATGTTGATCAGAGCTGTGAATCAGCACCGAGAGCTTTTTTGATCTGATTTTTTGAGCTCTGTATCCAAACACAAAGAGCATTGAATCTATCACATTGGACTTCCCACTCCCATTTGGACCAATGATGCAGGAAAAGCGCTGAGAGAAAGGTGGGGGAGAGAAAAAAACAGGTAAATCAATTATATAAAAATATACTGCAGCCACAAGTAAATACTGTAAATGTCATACAGGCTATACGTTACAATTTAAACATAGTTAGTTTGTGATAGTGAATGTTTTTCAAAAGGGTGTAGTGAAGATTTACTTTAATACACTTATTTTCGCAGCGCACAGGGGGATCAGAAAATGGTCAAAAGACAAAGTTTAACAACATATATAATTTATGGGATATGTCAGCACATCACTACCCCTTGCACGATACACTCACTAAATCAAAATGGAGGAATGTGACTTTTCCTACCTATTTTTTTTTTTAACTCAATTAAATGTTATAATGTAGTATAAACAATTATTTATTTATTTTGTATGTATTTCCAGACAACATGTACACAGGCAGTATAGTTGTGCAATATGACAATTTAAATAAAATTGAGAAACACTAGAATGATGGTAAATCTGGGAGCTTAAAACAACACATTAACAAAGTATTTCCCACAATGGGATGACATTTGTAACCATGTTTGGTCATACCTTGTGAAAAGGCCCCAGAATCTGCTCTCCTGAGTAAGATTTAAAGTTGCGATTAACTAAATGCGTTATCATCAGGCGTGGAGCGCCCGGTTCATTGGTCATCGCTGGGGGCGGGGGTGGAGGGATGCTGCCGAGAATCTCCTCCAAACTCCGATTATCAGCCGCCTCGGCAGCTTCCCCCTGAGACGCATCTGTGGCACAGAAAAAGTACAATTTTTATTCCCCTGTGCGTGTCGTTTCAGGTGGGGGACAGTGGCGCGTGGGGGAGGGGTGGAGGAGCCAAAAAAACAAACAAACAAAACACAGGCAGCAAGTTACAACCGCAGTCAAACAGACACTCCGAGAAAGTTGACAGGCGTTATTTTTTCTTTGTTCTGAAAACAAGAGCCAAGCCATAAAAGAAAAAAGACCATGGCCGCTTATGAACAAACCCACTTTAAAATACAAACGCTCTTCAAGAGAAGCGTTCATACGAGAACGTAGATGCGCCACATTCATTTCGTCGATAATAAATAAGTCAATTCCACATTTCTATCATCAACGTTACACATTCACTCATGCTGAACTGCACGCCAAACGCAGGGAGGCAATCGTTTTATTTATTTATAATAATGTATAACGTTAAACCGATTACGTTGCCATCACACCAAGCCACAACGACCTGTCCAAAATCTATTGTGCTCACATAAGCATAAACAAGCTGAGGGGTCGATGTTTTTAAATTAAATGCATGCAGTCAGACACACAGTGAACAATTTCAACGTATTCCAAAGAATACACACATCACTTAATGCCGTTATGTATCTAAATCTTGTCATACCATTTATTTTACAAATTGCAAGTTATAAGTTATAAGAAAAACGTAAAACATACTTTTGATCTACAACATAAAACCCTCCATAACCCGATATAATTTACCTCGTTTGTTGAGAAGATCCGGGGAAGAAGTAAACTCGACGATATTAAAATCATCTCAAAAATCATAAGACAAGTATTGATGACTGACACTTTATTTAAAAAATGATCAGCCATTATAACTACGTGTTGAGATTTAAGTAAGAAAAAATGCTTCACAGCTGTGGCAATTGGCCACTAACAGAACGGCAGTACACGCAACGCCATTGAGTGAACACAACTTATTTAGATTCACAGACACCAAAACAGCCTTTGTTACTTGCCAGTTGTCGGCGGTGCCTCCTCTTGGCCATTGGACTTGGTCTGTGGAGGGGGTACATCCAGCTCGTCTTCGGAGTCATCCCGGGGCTGCGACCCTTTCCCTTTTGACTTGGAGGAGGCAGTTGAGCTCTTTGCCGTTTTAGATGGCATGATTTTAAATCTAAAGGGGTCATTGGTAAAAAAAAGAAGGATTATCCATGAGTGGTTTTTGTGCCTGTCAATCTCCCAACTCCACTTTTAGTCGGTCACACGCAGCTACCAGGCTTTAATCATTTCCACAGTCAGATCCCCCTGCCTCCCTATCCAACTGTTAGTCGGTATATATTTTTAATTGGACCATAGCTTGATTTTTTTTCTCGCTCCCTCTTTTACTTACATCAAAACATACAGTAACAACATGAATAATCATGTGTATAACCTGACCGTGTGATTAAAAAAAGGATATCACCCTGATAATATCAGTAAAGAGATCAGGCTGACAACTGCCTGATGATTGTAACAAATTAGATGATATTCTAACAGCAAACATTACAAATGAATAACTTCCTATGCTTTGACAGATTCGTTTCAGTACCCCTCTGCATCAAATGTAGGTTTTTCATTTCTGCGTCACAAAGTTGAACGAATAATGACCCTTGCAATGATGGGAAAAACGGAAAATATTGTTAACGTAACGCTAACAGGAAAACCCTGTTAATATGCAAATAGCTACATTTTCTTCCCAAAGTGCACAACCTTTTCTATGTTGTATGGTTATTACTTTAGCTAAACTGGCTCACTACCCGGTGGTTAAGACGCAACGTCCTAAATTAAACGAAGAGCTTAAACTGACACCAATATCAAATGTAATCCCCCCCACTGTTATGTTGGGGGCGGAGGTGCACACGGACCAACCTAACTCGCTAACTCATTCAAAGAACGAATGTAACGTCAATATAACGTAACTGTTACGTTGACGTTATAACTACATGTACCTATGCAGATAAGTACTTTAGTAACGCTTGCTCGGCCACAGGATAAACGTATTTATTGTTAACTTTGCCACGTTAATGCGCTGATTTGGCTAATGTTAACGTAACGTTAGCAGCTGTAGCTAACTATCAGATGTGAAACAATGCAGCATGCTAATGAAATAGCAAACTTTGACTATCAAACGTATCTTCGTCTTGGATGTGTAACGTTACCGAAACACTGTAAAGTATACTGTACTCAATGTGAACCGTATCGCAATTGAAAGGGGCGAATTGATATGGTATTCGCATAAATAACATTGCCAAACGCTAAAGTGGTTGACTTTAAGCAGCCAAAAGTATTTCTGCAGTTTAACGTTTAGCATAGCAACATTAACGTTAGCTTAGAAAAGTTATGTTTCAGCCAGGGGCGTGTGTGACTACAACAAGGCACGTCTTGCGTTAAATGTAATAAAAGGCAAAAAAGAGACCACTTCGCGTTACATACCGCAGTATTGTTAGTCATTACGTTTTTAATCTGAGCTAATGTTGAAACGTATCGTGTTGTTAATGTTAACTAAGGTTGGGAGCTAGTTATGCGTTTCAGCAAATAGACGGAACCCAGTCATTCACTTACTCTCAGCTAAAGTGTTTCAATATACCTTCCACGATAAAAGCACGGTCTGTCAATAGTCTTCCTTTCTGACCCAAATCACGTAATCGGAAAAAGTATTCGTTCATCCAAAATCGGCTAATATAATCCACAAAATATAGCCCGTGTCATTCCGAGTCGCTCTCCTACTTGAAAACTCTAACTTGTAAATGGCGCCTAAACTGTGCTGTCGAACCAGATTCGTTACAAACTGACGCAAGGCACCATGGAACGTTCAAAGGGCAGGGGGAAAAAAAACACGAAATTCAAAAAAGGGGACGAAGCCAACTCCGCCTCGCTCCAAACAAACAATAACAAGACGAAACAAATTACAAAACTGGAAAACGCAGAAAGTAACTATTTGCTTTTCACAATGGTATATTGAGTAAGATTATTATCATATATTCAAAGCGTAAAGTTTCTACGTGTCCAAACGGTTGCCTGGTTACAATAGAACAAAGTCCCGCCCAGAGGAACAGTTTTACATTCGAGGAAGTATTATTCGATCGATGGACGAGTTGTGTTATTTTTATTTCATTTTATTGAGTGCCATTACGAACATTCATTTAAAATGTGCCATTTATACTGGTAAATCATTCGAAATATCTGTTTTCGATGACACAACTCTCGCGATAACTTGCGTTTCAACTAGCTGCTTATGACGCTCATGACCCATTTTACATGGCTACCAGCAGTTAGCATGGATAGCTTGAGCGAGGAATTGCTAATAAGTGATGGATAGGCTTTCTGTATACTTTATTAACTGTTCATGCATATTTGCTGGACCAAGTGATACGCATACATTGCTGGCTGTCCCATAACTAAAGTCGGTAACGACAGAAGGATGTCCGTTATAAGCAGAAAATCAAGTTAACTTTAGCATTCAAGTAGCAGGCAAGGCTCTGGGACATCTGAGGATTCACGTTAGCAACGGTGGCAGGGACCGTAGCAACTGCAGACGCTTGTTTCATCCACCGTTACAGAGAGCTACCAGAGCATGCTAACAGCTAAGTCGCCATATATTAAGGGTACGGTTCAATGTTTTGGATTGAATGTTTATGTTGTTTCTTTCTGTTTTTGACATTGTTGTGTTATAAAGAGGTTTTATACGAGAGGGCGTTCACTAACTGACAATGTCTTGTTCGTTTAGGGATCAACAGAGCAAACATCCACCATGAGATTGAAAACATCGTTGCTACAGGAACCCAAACATATCCTTTTTACGATGTCGTTTACCAACCTTACATTGCGTTTCTGTACAGTTCAAATAACTCAACGTCAACACGTTGAAAGTGTTACCACTATACGTGTTATCAGAATCACAATTCGTTTATATATATCCCACAGTAAGTATTATTATATTTACAAGTGTAGTCATTTAAGCCTTGTATTGTTGGGGTCGACCTAGCACCTAACTTCTGCTAAATCTAGAACTTGTTTATTCTATTTTCAAAAGTCCCTACTTATTGCAAAAGCAACCATGGGATTTCGAATGACCAATTACAAATACATATGCCTACCTTTCTAACACTTTCCTTAACAGCAGATCACATAAGGAACTTGTGAGTTGTGTTGGCTGGACCTCAGCAGATGAGCTGTACTCATGCAGTGAGGACCATCAGATACTTAAGTGGACCCTGCTGACCAGTGAGACCAATCTAGTTGTCAAATTGCCAGATGACATTTACCCCATTGATCTACACTGGTTCCCTAAGACCGTTGGTGGCAAGAAACAGAACCAGTCTGAGATCTTTGTCCTTACCAGCACTGATGGCAAGTTTATTTTATCTCTACAACCAGACCAGCATGCTTCAAAGATTTGTTTCTGAGTGTATTCATAAAATCAAAGTCAGTTTTGTTTCACAAGTTGTTTATTTAGTAGCAGCCCCACGAGAAGGGTCAGTGCAAAATTAGTTAGACAACTTTATGTTGAATGTAGTCATCAAATGTTAAATGAACTAATGTAACTAAACATAATTAATGGTTACAGAGTTTGTTCAGCCTGATTTTTATTCTGAGTTAACACCCAGGGTCTTCCTTGATCATTAGAAAAGTGTGATGACTCAGGAGTTTTTCCTTGTAGTTTAATTAAATAGCCTCCACCAGTTTAATAATGCATACAAGCATATTTATTTCCATGATTTAACTTCAAAAGAGGATTGTAGTATTGCACTAAAGAGTGAAATACTACAACCAGCTGTAGTTTTTATTGATATTCAATGTCAAATCACTAAAAGTGAATTTTTGTTTTTCATCTTTATATGTGTAATGCCAAA
This sequence comes from Trematomus bernacchii, assembly GCF_902827165.1. Taxonomy (NCBI): domain Eukaryota; kingdom Metazoa; phylum Chordata; class Actinopteri; order Perciformes; family Nototheniidae; genus Trematomus; species Trematomus bernacchii. Next base: position 6,230,030 of record NW_022987910.1, read on the forward strand.
CTTGGCAACAGAGTGTTTGTGTCATGGCATCCACATGGCCTCTTATTTCTCTTCAGCCTATATTAGATATAAACACACATGATATGGATGTTCTTTTATGGCAGGCAATGTGAGGTCACAACACTAATGGCAGTGTAGGGTTGCATAAACACACCCACAGACTGAAGCAGCAATTTTCTTTGCCAGACAAAGGAGTAGTGAACACTCTGTTAAGATTCACTTTTGCAACTTACTTTTGCTTTTTACCTTCTAACAGTATACAATATAAATTAGCTATTGTTTTTTTGCGGGGGGAAATTGGATTTAGTTTCACATTTTGACAACATTTGGATTTAGTTTCACATTTTGTGTGTAATCTTATATTCTCAGAAACAGAATATTCAACATCACATCAAATTCTAAACATCAAAATAATAAGTAAACTTAAGTGTTTAGTTTGCCTAATATTTTCTCATGGCAAAGCATGATTGCATGACTGATTTTTTTCAGAAAGGATATTGTGGTGAATAGTACCAGGCTGTCCTAAAGCTGAATCATTTAGCATGAAGGATATTGCTGGGCTGTCTGTTTGGAACAACAGTCTCATTCACTTTAACCCCGTTGAACTGAATGTGGTGTTATTATGATTTCCAACAAATGTATCATCAGGAATGTTGCAACCAACCCTATATAAATAGAAATAAAAGAGCAAGGGGTTAATACATTTTAACTTCAAGTTATCATACAAAAAACACATTTTAGAACAACAAGCAAACGATCAATGCAAAAACAGAAGCATTGCACAGACAATGTTATGACCACTCAAATATGAGACTGAGTCAGTGCATATGTGAGTAAATCTTTTTAATATGTCATTCATTCAAAAGAGACTTTAAGTACAGCTGTACTTTCCTGTTATACTCACTACCTGCTGGACCAGTAACATCCACGTTTGTTGGCATGTCCAAATTTAGCAGTGGGAGAGAGCTGCAGCATGCTGATTTGCAGTTTTAGGCCACCAGAAATTACATAGAACATTCAGATTTTTTTAATACACACTGCCACAAAATATATGTTAGGCTAGCGTTTTCAATAACTGTCTCCATGCCTGATCACCCTTCTTGTCTAGCAAATACAAAATTGCCCCATTTCAACCAACTAAAACCCTTAAGCTGTCATATATGCTATATGTTTTAAGATGATCTGAGAGGGGAAAATTAAGCTTTGTTGCTTATTTTCTTTAAGGGATTAACACTTGTATATTTATTTAAAGTCCTGGACTATACAGTCCTAGTTTGATCATTTACAAACAGTTTGTGCCATTGCTTGATGCAGCAGCCTGAACCAATCAGACTTATGGAAACATAGTCTATGTAAACAGCAGCCACATAGTAGCTAGAGTATAACGCAGATGTTAATATTCCTGAATTATTGACTGCTAACATCCAAATCACGCATAGAATATTTATATAAGCCTGTTCTGCCTCTTCACAGGGAAGTTCCACCTCACCTCGAAAATAGGGCGCGTTGAGAAGAGTGTTGAAGCTCACAAAGGAGCGGTTTTGGCTGGAAGATGGAACTATGATGGCACTGCTCTTATTACAGGTAAAGACTACAGGGATATACATATATTCATTTGGATTTAAAAAAAAACATTGGTTTAATAAGCTTATAACACATATGCTATAACTTTTACTTGAAATATAATGTTTGTGAATTCATCAAAAAGAAAGAAAACAAAATCTTTATATCTCTTTCTGTATCTTATTATTCAGCTGGAGAAGATGGGCAGATCAAGATCTGGTCAAAAAGTGGGATGCTACGCTCAACACTGGCCAGCCAAGGCAAGGCTAAAGACCTTTCCTTTTTCTGATTTAAAAAATGTATGTATCAAGTGCTTGGGTGAAACTACTCTCCGTAATTAATCATATTCACCTAACCACTTTTTAAAATCGCTAACCCAAAAATTAATTCACAAAGCTTAGCACATAATTGTTATGCTTGCATCCTCTGCACTGTGTTGTCAACAAAATGTCTTCTGATGCCCGTCTTTTACAATACTTGCAAGACTGACAACTCCAAGTAAGTCTTAAAGGTATAAGAGATGATTTATAATTCATCATTTGAATGACAGTGGAAGAAAAAGCCAATCTGAGTTTAGACCAATACACTTTAAAGCAGGTCACATCCACAACAGCTGCCAGCCAGCATCAGAAGCCATGTGAAGCTCTGACCAACCAGCTGCAGGCATTTAGTAAACACAACACAACATAGCCCAACAACAATTACAGCCTGTCTGTCTGCCTCTCTGTATCTCTTACATACACACGCACATAGTACTACTGATTGCCTTAGGACCTTCTGGCTCAGTGCATCTTGTGATCGAGAGAATAAGAGCAAAAATCAGACACTTGACGAGAGGAGCAGGCGCACAGAACTTCAGTTGTATACACGTGAATCAGGGGAGCCTTCTCCTTATGTGTTCTCAGATTGTAATATACTGTTATTTTAAATGTTGTACTGATATTTTTCTTTCATTGTAAAAGTCTATCTGTGATTTTTGCATACATGGGCACCTCACATGCACGCGTGCCGGGGTTATTAGCACACTCCCTGAGCTTTCTGCAAGATTTTCTTCTGTATTAAACTCAAGGTAAAATGACATTCAAGGAGGAAATGCTTTTTTAATCCTCTCCTTGGCTGTTGGATTGTGTGCAGTGTGTACATGCTGAGTCTATTAGAACGTAACTGTGCTCGGTTCAACCAAAAGCTCCATGTTGTTGTTTTTTTTATTATAAAAAGCACCAGGACGTTGCAAAGCTTTTATAGGAGTAGAGTTTTATTAAAAGCCATAAAAAAAGACTCCTAATGATACATTTCTCTATCCAGCGTTCTCCTCACAGATGGCGTACTTATTAATTGATTCATCATGCAGCTTGACTTATTAAATGTTTTTCTCTGTTGTGGGACCGAAAAAGAGATGGGGGTTGGGGGGGGGTGAATGAAATTTGGCTTCTGGGGAAATGGATGGCACACTCCTACTGAATGACGGATGCTGTGGAAAACCTGGCTGGGGCAAAGCAATTCAGCCCCAGAATTTAGGAACAGTTTCCTTAGCTGGTTGTTTAGAGAATGAGCTGCAGACCTACAGGCTTTGTAAAGCACCTGGATATAGTAGAATTGGCACAGTTGCACTCCATACTCCACATGGCACTCGGATCACTGCAGGTGTTGCTTCTCCTCAGAGCCTTCACCACCATATACACACACACACACACACACACACCATAGGAGAAGGCTGTTCTTCTTGGGTAGTATGACCCATTTGAAGAGAGAGAGAGAGAGAGAGAGAGAGAGAGAGAGAGAGAGAGAGAGAGAGAGAGAGAGAGAGAGAGAGAGAGAGAGAGAGACAGAGAGAGCAGAGAGATCAGAGATACGAGAGAGAGAGAGAGAGAGATCGAGCAGCAGGATGACCCATTTGAAGAGAGAGAGAGAGAGCGCGCTGTAGGATGAAGTTCGAAATGCAAGAGGGAGGAGAAAGCAACTTGCCTCAACCCCTCTCATCGCCTTTGTCAGATCATGTGACCAGTTGGCATTTGTGAGAAACCACATGCACCTGGAGTGGGGTTAAATGTCAAGCCCTCTCCCCTCCACACGCACATAGCCACAACTCAACTCATACACACACACTCATACACACACTTTCCCCTCGTTTGGGCTTATACTGTAGAGGTTAGACAGGTTTTCTCAGCTGGTGTGCCTGCAAGCTAAGTGCCGCTCCATCCGGCTGAATGAGGTGAGATCTCTGAGGGAATATGATACCTTCTGAGGAGGAATTAGCACTGCTGTACCCCCTAGCTGTTGTTCATACCAGCTCCTAGTTTGTCAAAGAGGGAGGGAGATATTCATACTCACACAGTTTTCTTTTTTCATCTTTTAAATATTACATTGAGGAAGAGTCAAAAGTCCTTGTGTGTGGAAGCACAATCTATTGCTCTTGGTTTGAGTAACACACAATTGAATCCCCTGTTAATCTTCTGTCTTTGCATCTTTCAGGGTCTCCTGTGTATTCTGTGGCCTGGGGTCCAGACTCAGACAGAATCCTCTACACCTCAGGGAGGCAGCTAGTCATCAAGCCTTTGCAACCCAGTGCCAAAGTCATACAGGTACACTATTTGTTTAATGTATTCTCTCAAGAGGTATAGATATGTGACTTAAGTAATTGTTCACTTAAGATTTTATACGTCAGGGTTTTAGAATATAACCATGTTACTGAAACTTGTTTTTAATCTCGCGTTTGTATAGCAATAACTTTACCTGCCTGAGTACCTGACATCACTGGACCCTTTACCTATTTCCAGGTCTTTGTAAATTACACTTGAGGTTTATTGATTTGTATTACAAAGGCTAAATTAAAGAAAATAAAGACAAATTATCTATGATCTTTGAGTGCTGTTGTACTAGAGAGGGGGCAGCACTGACAACCTGGAACACCAGTGAGGATTTTCCTTGTTCACATATACATTTTTAAATTATTATTTTTGATTCTGGACACCTCCTGGGACCTTATATAATAATAATAATAATAATAGTACATGTTATTTATATAGCGTTTTTCCTTGTGCTCAAAGCGCTTAAGTTGAGGGTCTCTGTGCTTCTTTTAAACCTTTTGCTCTCTCGTACAAGCACACACATCACATCCAGTGATGCTAGTTCAACCTTTGTTGGCTTTATTTTAAATGGGTTAACATGGGTTAAGAATGACCTGGTTTGGGTATCTGATAAGATAGGGTTGAGACAAACTGGACTCTCCAAAGGATCTTCTTTGATCTCTGCAATCTCTTACAAAGACATAGAAACACACAACAAACAAATGCATGTGTTCACGTGGATTTCCTTTTGAAGAATCAAATGAGCAAGTAAGGTACTATAAATAAATTATAGAGCGTAAGCATGGAAAGGGAACAGGAACAAGAAAGGCACATAGTCTAAGAACAACAATAATGCTACTCTCTCTGGAGCTTATCCTGCTCATCTTAAGTTTTTCGACTCGGTAAAATTAGAGGGTTTCATTGCTCCCCACTGCTCTTCAACATAAGTGAGAAGTTATGTATGCATAGCATCCTTATGTTGTGTTGAAATAACATTCTCTCTCTCCTCCCTTTAGTGGAAGGCCCATGATGGGGTTGTTCTGAAGGTGGACTGGAATTCAGTTAATGACCTCATACTGTCAGGTGGAGAAGACTGCAAATATAAGGTGGGCAGTGTTTGCGTTTATATTATTTTAAGATGTGTTGTGGGTGTGTTAAATGTTTTTTTTTTTTACTTTTTCAAACCATATACTCCCTTATCAGGTGTGGGACAGCTTTGGCCGTGTGCTTTACTCCTCGTCGTCTCATGACTACCCAGTCACCTCTTTGTCCTGGGCTCCAGATGGAGAGGTGTTCGCTGTGGGCTCCTTCAACACCCTGCGGCTCTGTGACAAGACTGGAGTAAGAAAAAAGTGTATTATATATATATAAACCTTATTTCTAAATTGTGTCCCCTCATACAGTAGGGCGTTAGGCATTGTCAGTATAAACTATTACATACTGTATATAAATAAGTACACACAAGTGCTCTTGTATTAACAGAAACAATTAGTCTTCCGCGGTCTTACTCACTTGAACGAGGACTGTCAAAATGGTGATGTCAATTTTTATACCATCTAAGGTGGCATCATTTCAGTTGTATGTGTTTCCATTTTGGTAAAAGTTCTTCTCGTCAGTTGTGCAGATGCAGGTTTAAGGGGCCATACACTCTGTCAGATCAGCCTGTTGGATGGTTGAATTTCTTTGGAAACCCTTGCCACCCCTCATACACCCCTCCGCCTTTAGGTTAGGAGGAGGTGGTGTGTCCATTTTATAACTTTCTGGAAAGTTCTGCATATATTGCAATTCTCTGTTTTGTATATTGTAATTCTCTCATCTGCCAATATGCTTTGCAGTCAGTTAAGTCTTTTTTCTGAACCACACAATATCTGAGGTATGTTTCCAGTGCAGTACGGTTTATATTGTGTAGCTCTTTGCAGGCCTTCTATATCACTGTTACTCTCAAACAACATTAAGCTGCTTTCCACATGTTCTTGTTACCTGGTGCTAATGGTAACCCGAGTTGTAATGAAAGAAGAAAGGAGAGAATGAGGAATAGTAAGAGTTGTTTTATTATTGCTGAGCTTTTTGCCAGGAACAATGTTAATAGCTCCTCGCTCTGCCCTCATGGGACATTTAGGGCTTCTTTGAGTTTATGTGGAGCTGTCAGTGCATTGCCATTTCAGACCTGTTGTAATGAAAACAAAGAGCCAGGGCCGGGTTTTGTGTGCTGATCACCAAGCATTTCATGCTCCATTTTGATTTCATTAGGTTCAAATGGCTTTTATTTTATTTTGGAGAGCTGAAAAAAACTGGACTGGATAGAGGTCTGAGTCAACACATTTATATCCTCCAGAGGAGTCATTTGTGTGTGTTTTTGATAGGTTACATTAATATAATGTGTAGTATGGAGATCCAATTAAAAGACTGGGGAAATCCTTTACCGTTACTTTTAATATCCTGATCCAGGGATTTCATTGTCTTTGGGAAAATTACCAGACTATAGCCTTGAGCTGATTAAATCATTAAAATGAAGACAGCTTGTTTCCATTTTGTGTAAACAAATGTAAAAAAGTGTGCTATAAAAACTAAACAGGAAGAACTCAGTACAACTTGCTCCTTTATTTTTTCTAATGACCCGATTCACCTTACAGCCTCGCATTATGAGTTTGTTTACGTGGTTGGTTTGTTCCATTGTTTTGTCAGTGCACCACTTGCTTTGCTGTGGTATGTCTTGGTTAGGACAGTGTGATCATCATGATGATAATTATGATGATTATGGTTCTGCCTTGCTCCAAGTAGAGAAAGGGTATGCTCGCCTTCTCCTCCCTAAGCCCCCCAGAGACTGAGTGTTCTGTAGCATGGCGTGGGAGGCTTGCTCAACAAGAGGATGGGGGGGTAAAAGTGAAAACCTTATGTGCAAATTCAGACATACACTCCCTCTCGTGCATCAAGTTAGAGAATGTTTTATTTGCATTCGTGTGCACACTTGGTCCCTGTAATTACCGTAATCCCATTGAGCTTGTGAGTTTACACACAAACACAGAAGCCATTACCCAATTAGAGGGGCTTCACCTGTGTTGTTGCTGTGGTTTTGTCGTGGTGCAGAAAGGGTTAAGCAGTACGAAGAGTCTTTTCAGTTACTCGCGTGACTAATGGGAAGGAGTTTCATTCTGTATCTGCTACAATGAAACCTTGCACTTTAACGTATTGCTGCTGGCTCAGCAGGATCAGTCCCGCGCATTTAACCCCTTCACCTCCCGTCCAGCTCGGCTCTCCTCTCCCCCTTAAACTCTCAACTCGCTCCTAATCTCTTTTTCTTTTTTTCTTCAGCATTTCTTTCCTCCACGCACCACAGGGCAGATGTAGTTTGTTACACCCCTAATTATCACCGTGGAGGGAGGCGGAACACAACTTGCACCCACACAAAAACTTTACATCCAGGCAAAAAGAACTGGGAAAAAGATTTTTAGCAGGCCACACATTGACTGAACACTAAGTTTGTTCTGTTTAGTTTATCCATAGAGAATCAACATTTAGTCATATTTGAATACCATAGTGAATTATTAAGAAATATTTAATTATTTTCATAGCGTTTTGTTGAGAGTTTGGAGTTCCTGTGTGTGGAGTACTTTTTCTCTGCACATGAGCTTTAACAGGACACAAGACACAAAGAGGTTCACTGTCCCTTTTACAAGATTTGGGATAGACAATAAGTCAGTGTCTGTCTGTGTGCCTGCCATAGTATATGCATGTGCCCACATGCCTGTGTGTGTGTATCTGTGTGTGTGTGTGTGCGTGTGTGTGTGCAACCATTGCCGTGCAAATGTGCCTGCGAGACAGCAGTCTATTTACGAGGCGCTGCAGCTGGTGTCTAGCGTCTGGACTCTGTCACGATCCCTGACACTGTCACTGGCTAACAAGTAGGACTCATTGTGCCAGGCGAGCACCCTCTCGCTTCTTTCACCGCGCCTCCCCTTCCTCCCCCCTTTTTCACTGCGCTTGTTTTTTTTTCTCTCCACTGTAAGGCCATGCTCGTAATCGTATACAAAAATGCAATGCTGCTTGGTTTTGCATTTCTAAATCCGGCACAATATACGTTCTTTTTGTAAACTCAAACGGGGCGAATAAGATATCATGTTAATGATGTAACTGAAGTTCTGCAGATTTATTGTCAATAGTTCAGAGTTCAGACACTTTAATATTAAATGAAGATTCAATTCTACTTGTATTACAGGAGGGATAAACTGCAGAACGTGGTCCCAAGAAAGGATCAAAGCGTGGGTGTTTTGCTCACATAAGCAGAGCAGAATCTTCTAATCTAGTCCAATTTCATATTTATTTCACCATCCTTCCTTTTGGTTTGACGCTCATTCGGGACTTAGCGGGCATTCAAACCAAAAACAGCCTTGTGTTAAAGTGAGGCAGTCCACCACAGCGCCTTTCCACATGACATCACATTGCGTTGTGGCAGAACCTTGCCTGGTTTAACTTTTTTATTTATCATTCAATTGAATGTCAATTTGAACATGGCCTTAGACCCAGGCCTCATTTAACTTAGCAATTACTCCTCCCCTCCCTCTTCTGATCTGCTTTACCGATAAGTCAGTGTACATATCCCGAATATCCCTTTTCTCTCTGAGCCTCTTTTTTCTACTTCTCGATTTGTAGTTTATATAAACAATAAGAAACCTAGTAAGAATCATCAGATGGTTTTAATGTTGGCCTCGGCTGAGCCCTTTTTCTTACTGAAGCTCTTGACATGTAAAAAAACTCAAATGTCTAATTCCTTGGAGTCTTCATGCTTGCAGTTTTTTTCTCCACAATGTGATGTCATATGTCACCCTCCCTATGTTTTAGGAGATGAGTAAATGAAGGTATCGAAGTTAAAGGAAATAATGGCATAATTTGTTTCCATAGCTGGGTTTGTAGAAGTGTGAAACCGTGAAACGTGTGGTTACTGTCTGTTATTTAATACAATTGTCAAATGGCCCTCAACCATGACAACCAATGATTTATTATTTTTAGCTGTGGTTTTTTGCAAGCTCCACCTTCTTTGGAAAATAAATGTCTATCTATCTATATCACGAGTGTGCTAGCAAACAGCTATTCTGTTTGAATGTAAGTGGGAGATTGAGCAACTTTTCAACATTTCCTCTTTTTCAATGATATATAAGCAGATTTTCCTTTGTAAAGCGTAATGTGTAAATCCCACTCTATCTTTCCTCCCCCATGCCTCCCTCCTCCCTCTGTCAGGGTGTGTTGGACTACCTCGTGCTTATCAGTGCTCCCCCCTCTTGGCTCACTTTCACTTCTGCCTTCCCCGAGGCCCTCTTTACCTCCCTTTTTCTTCTGGGTGAGTCCGGGGGGGTCCCTTTAGGGTCTGTGTGAGCCTTGCTCAGCATTGCCACTCTGGGAATGGGTCCACGTCCAGCTGGAATCACCATCGCTCCTCTCCCTCTCCATGTTTCTTCCTCCTCCCTTTCCTCTCTTTAACGGGCAGCCTCATTCTCTATAGGATCTTTGTCAGCCATCCTTTTTGCTGCCAACTATTATTTTCTCGTAGAGAGTCTATCACTCTTGGCTATCCATTAGTCTGATGGTCTTGTTCTTTTTCTGCTGTAGACTTTCATCCCCTATGACATGCCATCTTCTAATTGCCCGACTCCAGGCTTCCCTGTCTTCTCAATGAGTCCTTTTACCGGTTTCCCCCTCTATCATTTGGGAGTATATACCTGAGCCTGTGCTGGCAACATGCTGCCAACAACCGGCCCGCCAACATCTGGAAATTGCCACTGCTGGAAAAGAATAAAACGGCCCAGGGCTCTGGTCCTGATCGTGAACCACTGTTAGTGAAGCATGAAACGGCAAAAAAAAACAATGTGGATTTATAGTGGCAAGGCTTTATCTGCTTTCATCACATGAGAAGGTGAAGTTGTGCAGTATAGTTCAGATGGAGAAAAGTGACGCAGCAAAGGAAGGAAAAGGCATGGTTAATAACACACAGGAGAAAATATGAACAAATAGTCAAAAAGCAATTATTGGCATGCATCTGGCAAACAAAAGAGCATGTGCGCATGAGAAAAGATGGTGACTGAGTGTTTGAAAAAACGAGAAACTTTTAGAGCGTGAGTGTGTCAGCGAGGGAGAAAGAGAAAGAGAGAGAGCAAGAGTAAAGTCAAACAAAGAGAGTCCTGAGTCAGCAGCAGAGCAGTTTTCTCCCCAGGCAACTGGGCAGGGCTACTCCTCTCTCTCTCTCCACTTGCTTCACCCCTCCTTCCCCTTACAAATCTGTGCTTTTGCATGCTATTTCTTGCTCTCTGCGCTCTTCCTTTCTGCTCCCTCTCTGTCGTAAGCCCGCTCCCTCCATACACTGCGAACTGGTAGAAAGAGACCACAAGTTTCGCAAAGAGCCATAGCTCGATCTCACCCTTCAGACCGATCTGCCTCGCTCTTGTTTTTATAGGAATACTCTTACTGGTTCCGTTTGAACACATTTTGAGGAGCTTTCCAGGCCTGTTGAAGCGTAGTTAGGAGTGTGGACAGCATATGACTGTAAGATGCAGTGCTTACATGGAGACTTAATCTATCATCCCAAGGAGCTCATTAGTTTCCCTCCAGAATGTGGGGATAATGGTTTCTCCTTTGTATTCCAGGTCCTTTGTGCCGAACAGGCTTTGGTGTTCTGTGTTGCTGAACTTATTCTGGCACACTCTACGGAACACTGTATACTAATGTCCTTCTTGCAGATGATCGACCCCATTTTTTTTTTTTTGTGCAAGCTCATGTGTGTGTAAGCCGGTGCTTGTGTTCGTAGAGTGGGTTAGAGTAAAAGGCACTTGTTGACATGGTAATACTTTTACACCTCTCTAGAGTTCGGCTAAAGGCTTGCCTTGTTGGAAACCAAAAAGGAGGGGAGCATGAAAAAGAGCTGAGAAAAGAGAGCAGTTGGAGGGGTGGGGGGCGGGGTAGTGTGGAACTGTCCAATATATCCTGTAAAGTTGGCCTAGGCAGTGAGGCTTGGAGGATTGGTCTCCATAAAAGACGGTGGTTTCTCCTTCCCTCAATCCTCCCTCTTTCCTTCTTTCTCTCTCACTGTGCTCTTGTCCCTCTCCCTTTTTTTCCCTTTACTTCTCCACCCCTCCATCCTTGCCTCCCCCCAAAACGCTGGAGTAACTATATGACAGTGAGACAGTGCCCTGCCAGCTCCTCTGGCAGAGTCATCATTCTCAGCAGCACTAAATCACTGCCTCCACAAGCTAGACAAACATGTCACACTCATCGAGAGAAAGAAGCAGAAAATGGGGATAAAATAGCATAAAAAAAGGGCTTTGATTGTGCACACAAATGAGCGTACACAGAGCATGTGTGTAACTGGGGTATCACTTGTAGCTTTACTGCCAACCCAGAGTTCATTAAGGGCTGTTATTGAGGAGTAAGGCTGGGCTGGAGGCAATGGACCGAGATCCAGAAAAGGATGATTTGAAAGGGTTTCATTTTGGCTTCACCCTGGGGTTCCTCCCCCCTTCTGCTGGCTTCCACACAGATCATAATGGTGCTGCGCTTTGACGTTGACTAATTTATTGACTGGCTTCATATAGTATAATTTGATATATATGTTTGCCTCCACAGAGAAGTAATGGACTTGTCATCACATATACGCATGTATGCACTTAGCTTAATGTATGTGTTTGTATGGCTATGTGGATACCTGTGTTTGTTTAAGTACTATGAAACCAGTATTCATGGCCATGCGTGGTTTCAGTGAGTACAGAAGACCAGCCAAGGTGTACGGATAAAGTTCAGCCTAGTTGTTATCAACGGGCGTATCATGAACCCTTGAAGGATTGAGTTGTGCTTGGCACTGTCTTTGTGTGGGGGGGATTCAATAGAAAGTTGTCCCGGTCTATTGGTTACAATTCATCAATTCTTTCTACCTGTATGAAAGCCTTTCGATCATCTGAGTACTCCAGTATATTTAATTTGTACCTGCCATCAGGCATGTGTTTGTGCATGTGTGTTTGTGTGTGTACATGATTGTGTGTGTTAGCGCATGTGTGCATAGTTGGTGCTAATATAATTCTGCTGTCCAGCTCACAGCTGTGTCCTGCTGATGAGTCCCAGGAGGCCCCAGCATGTGTCTATGGTTACTATGTTGAGGCTCCAGCATGAAACCATGTGTAGATCATTACTCTCTCTCTCTCTCTCTCTCTCTCTCTCTCTCTCTCTCTCTCTCTCTCTCTCTCTCTCTCTCTCTCTCTCTCTCTCTCTCTTCCTCTCTCTCTCTCTCTCTCTCGCTCACTATCTTCTAGTTTGTCTTGCTCCCCTCTCTCTCTCTCCCTCTCTCCATTTTTCCCTGCACTGCCAAAGCTCCAACTTGTGCCACTCTGCACTCGTCCCAGGCCTCTGTATCTCTCTAGCCGAGCCAAGTGGGTATTTGAATACAGAGATTTGCAGAGCTCCTCTCACTGGCCTATATTTAGAAATGGGCTTATACGATAGCTATAGTTGTTGTGTGTAACTGCAGAGTCAGGGAATGCAAATGGTTTATTGTGCAGCAGGCAGAGAAAGCACTGTGCTCGTAACTTCACTTAGTGCATATTGGGTACTTTAACAGTTGGAAATGTAAATCGTTGTTGTGTTACAGGCCATAACTATGTAATAAGAACAAAAATTCCCTCTTGCACTGTACATCAGTGCATGCATACATACATCATTTTACACAATCACATGAGGAAACAGATCTGCAACGTAAAGAGACACGACCAGCTGAGAGGACAGATTGTGTGGAAACCTTGAGCCACACAAATACACAGTACTGTTGTAACCGTATTGTTGTTATTATTATTATTATTATTATTATTATTATTATTATTATTATTTATCTTGCAATTATAATTTTTATAATAGAACATCACCATTATGTGCACACTTGTTTTGATAGTGAGTAATGTAATACTGCATTGCAATGTGGCATAACGATTCATAGATGTTTGGCAGCTAAGTAAAACTGAATCTCCATAGTTTAACAAACACATAGTTTGAAAGTAGTTTGGCTCATAGCAACATCATCAAATCTGTGTGTGCAGATTTGAATTGTGTATTCTCTTTTAAAAGGCAATTCTGAGCTAGAAGAGTTTCCACACATACAGGTCTGACCTGTCCTGGACATAAGCCCATTTCGTTCTTATACCAACAGTCAGCCCCATCCCCCATGGAGGGGTCACTGCAAACTGACATTTACAAGGCCTCCTAATCTGCTGAGAGATTGATGAACCCTCATCATAAACTGCCTCCTCCTCCTCTCCTCAAAACAAATGGCTTTGTTTTTAGTTTCACTTACATAATCGTACATAATTGGTTTAGGAATGGGAGAGTAGAGTGAAGAGTAGATTTGTGTCAGCATTTTCATACATGGACAGTGTATGTTTATGGCAAGGTACGTGCCTGTATATGTCAAGTGTCCGTTACACTCAGACATGTGTGTTGTGTTTATTATGTGCAGGGAGTTACACTCTGTACCTGCGCTGCCAGGTCCTGCACACGCACAACACACACACACACACACACACACACACACACACACACACACACACACACACACACACACACACACACACACACACACACACACACACACACACACACACACACACACACACACACACACACACACACACACACACACACAGGCAAACTGAAGCCAGCTGGCTTTGAGGAGAGTCTGCCATCTGTTCTGATTTATGTAAGACAGTTTACTCTGGACTAGGTTGGCTCCCACTAGCTCAGTGATAGACCAGCTAAGGTAGTCCTCCTGCCACCAATGTACAAAGTGAACACAGTGCTATAGGCTTGAACAAAATGGTGGCTTTTCGTGGTAATATCTGTTATCTATTAATGAAATAAGTCATGTCATGGCAAAAAAAAAAAAGCCACAATCTATTGAGTGGCTGGTAAAATTCGATCACTCACTAGCTATTTTTTGCACCCTGATTGCAACGTAATGTACAAAGTTTTCACCTTTTTTTTTTACCAGATTTATGCAATTTCCTTCTTTGTACGAAGGGTCATTCAGCATTCAAGCATCATTTAGACGTTTTTATAATTTGTTCTGCTTTGTCGAGAAACTTTACTTGGAGTATTCATGTGATCTAAGATGTCGAACATGTTTTACTCACTCGTGACAATTCATAACACTGTGGGTAACTGTCATGTCATTAAAAGTTACTGACACAAGCAAGGGTCTGTGGATCATCACTTAGGGGTCCCACTGAAACAAAAGAGAGCCAGATAGTAACACCAGCCAAATACGGTGAAGGATGGTAGAGCAGCGTTATTAAATATTCTGGCAGCATCCCACCAGGTCATTTTACCAGTTCACTTGTGACCATTGATAACACTGTGGGTAACTGTCATGTTTGGATGTCATTAACATTTTCGGACACAATTATATTTTTGCATTTGAGATTTTAATGACAGGCATTACAGTGTAGATTATCAATTTGTTTGTAATGTAATGTCATGACTCATGTCACATACAGTTGACAATCATGTTAAGACAATTGTTGCAATGAAGAGGTGGGGAATCAGATAGATCTACAGCCCACAGTCCATATTAAGTGCAGGATCATTTCTACAACATGTACTCTATAGTACCGTGTGTGTACTAAATATAGGGCCAGTACAGTACTTGTGTTGCAGCTGCATAAAATGCAGGTTTTTAGCAGGGTCACAGACTCGGGTTGACCCATTAACACTAATGGCTGGTGCAAGTTTTTCAAAGATGCTTGCTTCAGTGTGACAGAAGTGTCAGACGTAGGGCTAGAAAAGCATAGAAAGTCTGGAAATCTCATGCACCCCCTCTGATTAGCATGTTGTTGACTTGCATTAGGGCTGGGGGGGAGCAGAGAGCGGTCAGGGCAGACATATTTAATGCTTGTGAAGTAATGGGGCTGAATCAGCAGATAGCTCCACTGGGAGCCATTAGTTCAGACATGTGTCATTAACCCTTTCCCTGGCCCAAACTGCACCCCCGCCCACCCCCACTCCCCTCAGCCCGGGCCATGAAGACCAGAGCAGTGTTTCAGGTAGTGCAGATAGAGAGAGGGGGAAGGGGTAATGGCACTGATACAAACTTTATTTTTCTCCTTTGACTTTGTTTCTAGAGTATTCACTCTGTGTGCTTGTAACTTTTTCAGTGCTTTGTTTTCACGTTAGCATTGGCTTGTTCTGTGTATTATTTTAGTCAGTATTCCGGCTAAATAAGGGGGTTTGATAGCGTTAAATTCTTGTTCCAATGAAATCATTTATATCAAATATTTACACCCTGTCTGCTTTAAAGGTGAAGGTTAAACAAGAAGTCAATCGACTGTGTTCCCCATCATGTCAGTTATGATAGATTTGAATAATTAAAACATTAGAAAACGTATCAAAAGGTCCATACAAACTTCTCAAACTACTCCAGCAGCAAATCCAAATCTGAACTATCCAGCCGCATGTGCAATATGTTCCAACGCTCATATTTTGGCTAAATATGACCAAACACACAGCATCTATGTAGTTGGCTAAATACTATGCTTGTGACAACCAAAAGAAAAGCTCACCATGAAAGCAAACTTGATACCTTTACATTGTTATACTTTCTTTCTGCCATGTTGTCATTATTGGAATGCCTGTGACTTAATTCAAGTTGAACACAGCTGCTGTTCTGTGGAAAACCCAAACTTTTGACTTTCAGCAGCCGCCTTTCAAGCCTACAGGGAATACTCCAGTCTAATATCACTTTAATTGTCTTGTGATTTTAAAAGGAAGAGTAAAAGGGCCACAAAACAATTGAAAATGTAAAAGGGCAGAGTTAGTTGTATGCTATAGAGGCAGAGGGTACCTTTTAGAAACACGTGTGGGATATATATCCGCTGTATTTATTTTGAGGGAGTCACATTGTCCTTGCTTTTGAGCTAACGTTTTACTATATTTTTACGTAACCTTTTTGCAGGCCTCCCCATGTTGGCTGCGGCTGCAGGGCAACAATAGAGAGAAGGGGCAGGCACACAACACCTGCCAGTCTTAATGGTAAACATATGTCGAGAAATTCAGAGAGATTGAGCAGGAGGTAGGGAGGAGGGGGAGAGGGCAAGCACACTCCTTAAAGAGGCTCTAAAGAGGCAGTGTGTTCGGAGATTGGCTGTGTTTCTTTCGTGCGTGCATGCATATGTGTGTGTGTGTGCAAATGTGCCGCTGCCTGCAGAGCTGTCCCCATGTCTGTGTGGGCTCATGGTGGGATGCATGCTTAAAGTCAGGGTCTGTGGACCATCACTTGGGGGTCCCACTGAAACAAAAGAGAGCCAGATAGCAACACCAGCCAAATATGGTGAAGGATGGTGGAGCAGCGTTATTAAATATTCTGGCAGCATCCCACCAGGTCATTTTTACCAGTTCAGCCCTCCAGAGTTTGTCACCTACATGCAACTTACGTCTGTGTGTCTGAGTCACATTAACACACACATGTCAACACACACAGGATGCATGTGTGGGCGTTCTGCTTGGTGCTCAAAGTGATCATCACAAATGTTACATGACCAGCCTTGTTCTTTGACACAAGTACATGTGTGGGTTTGTGTGTGTTTAATTCACCTAGAACTTCCATGCACAGCCATACATTGCTGCTATGTGTACATAGTCTGCGTGTATAAGCTCATTGTACGCTTGAGGGGTCTCCCCCTCTCTCCCACAGAGCTCAGCTGAGAACTACACGTCATGTCTGCCACCTTCTCTCCGGCCACAATGCTGCCCATTATGAACAGACAGGGTTCAGTGACCAGAGAGTGGACTCCAGCTAGAAGAAGGCCCAGACCCAACTGCTACAGACCCCCCCTTACTTTTCATTTTGGCCCTTATAGACTGTTTCTGCATGTCTGCTTACTCTTTTGTTTCGCTGTCTATTACCTATATCTCTCTGCACACATTTGAAATAACCTTACCGCCTTGTCCAGTAGCTTTCTCTGTATACAGTAGAGCTCCACCCCTTTTATCTGCTTCAAAACCAGTTGCTGAATCTACCTCCACTGATTGAATGCCCCCCCCCCCTGCTGCTCTCTCCTTTTGCTTTCGCCTACATTCCTCCTGTCTTAGTAATAGTGCATTATCAACCCAACCAGCAATTTTTCCCCAGCATCAAACCTTCTCCAACACTAGTTTGGATTAGTGTAAAAAATAAGCATTTTAGAAATGATACAATACAGGTGTTGTGATTGATCAGTATTTATATTTATGTTACAACAAAAGTTAGTTATTTGGTCTCAATGCAATCTTTAATTGTGTTTGTGCGACTCAAAAAAAAAAATTAATTATAGAGTTAAATGTTTAAAAAGTTCAACCCACTGAGGGTACGCAAAGTAACTACATTGTGCCAGTCCTACGTTTACATTTTCTATGTTTCTTTTTGTTTTCTTTCTTTTCTCTTTGAAGAACTTCTTGATGCACTTTTTCTCCTTTCGTGTTAGGCAGCCAGCTTTCAGAACCTCTAACCTCAAGTAGCTCATGGAGGGGAGAGACGCAGAGATTTTGTATCTGCAAGCTTTTCTTGAAAAGGAAATTCAGTAATCCCACTGTGTCCTAAACTCAGACATCGACTGACAACTCTTGACAGGCCATGGGATCAATTCAATTGAACTAATTCAATCCTTTGACACACATGCACACCTTCAAAACAGACATTGGACACTCACCAGAGGGGGGTAACAACGTTCAATTTTTCCTGTCGTCTTGCACACACATTAATTCCTCTGATGTGCAATTACACTATCTTCATCTCATCTCTTAGACACACATACCACAGAGTTTATGGGTGCTCAATGAAAAAGACACTCCACCACCAACCACAAACAAACAACAACAAACCCCACCCCCCCGACTAACCAACCACACCCCCCCCCCCCCCCCCCCCCCCCCCCCCCCCCCACCCCCCCCCCCACCACCCCCCCCCCCCCCCCCCTTCCCACACACACACACCACACCCATTCTCACTTGCTGGCTTGCCGGCTGGCTCTAGAATGAGTCAAATGGCTCAATGTGTTAAAAGCATTAGGTAAGCATGAATCCAGCAGTGCTCCTTGGGCTGATATCATATGTCCTGCTTCATTACAGTCTGGTGTATACATTCAGCTGCATCTCTCCATCTATCTATCCCTCTCTCCTTCATCCCCCCTCTCCTGTCCCCCCGGGGTGCCTTAACACGAAGCGAGCCATCTCAAGACTTTAGCTGAAAAAAAGACGAGATCTCTCAAGTAATCGACATATAAAGAATAAATATTAAAAAGATTAAGGCACGCTTGTTCCTGTTAGCGGATAGAAGCGTGGAGCTGAATCCTTTTGAGGGAAACAAAGGTAAATAGAAATTCATTTGACTTGTATCTGTTTCTTGTCCACATAGCTGTACTGGCCTAATTTTACCCTCCAACTATTTAAGTTCCTGATATGACTTTAACTGCTGGGAGGGTGCTGACCAAAACCATCTGAATGGCGTGGGCATAAGGAAGACAAACAGACAGACCAGGAAGAGGGAGAGGGATCCAAGCAGCGGCATGTAACCTGCAGCCTGCCGACTGTTACCTCACACCACAGCTCACATCTTGCAGCTGCATGTGTATGAGGCAGCGAACACACTGAGGGCCTTTTCTCCAAACTCCACCACAGCACTTGGCCTGCTGCACCACGCTTGCCCCTCAATCGCAGGCAGCGCTAGGCTAACATTAGCCCTTTTCTCCCTTCGTAAGCAGTTTGCAGTGTGAATGCATGTATTTGTGTGCAAGATCACAGCTGACTCAGATCAGTCAGCCACTTGGGTTTTAAGCAAGAGTGAGGTCAGAGGGCTGGGGTCGGCTGTCAGATGTTGATGGGTCTGTTTGTTGGAGATGGGTCTTTTGTGAGACAGTCAGCAGTATTCAAGATATAACAGAAAGATTCCAGGTGTGCACAGTGTAAATGATATTTGGAGGAGATAAAAAAATATGAAGTGTACCACACTCTGCTTTTTGGAAAACGTTAAACTGCTGGTGGATCGAGACTGTCTCAACTGATTTGTGTTGGATCAAACTGCATGAATGTTTTTGCACCTCATTCCTGCATGGGGTCATGTGTGAATAGCAGCAGGGATAATTTTTTCGGGAAATTCGTACAGTCAAGTTCCCAAATCAAGAAAAAAGACAAAAGCCAGTACAGCTGTGTTGTGAATGAAAGCAGTTACATTGCAGGGACAAACGAATAAAGGACGTCCAACTGACATGCAAACTGATTGCAGATCATATTTGAATATGTGATATGCTTACTATTTCGAATTTAAGCTAATATTTAGCAGATGGTTATTTGTCACACAGTTATTTTTTTTGCCAAACACACCTTTTTTTTCAGAAAAATGTAATGTTCTGCTGTGTACATGTCTGCAGGGACTTGTCCTAGCGTCTTCTTCTTCTGCTGATTTTTCTGACGGTTTGCATCCATAAGTGTTGCATTATCGCCATCTGCTGGACCCTAACTGGCCACATCTATTTCATCTTTCCCATGGCTTGTGTGAAAAAGGCCCAGGACTGCTACATTTAGAGCATCTGTGAATATTGATCAATTCTAGCTGTGTCTGAGAGTTTATGCCAGTAGTTTACGGGTTACTATGAGTAAAAGACACTTTAGATGTCCCTTAGATGTGTCTTTCACAATCTAATAGTCATCAACAGAGCAGAGTCTTGCTGACACAGCAGAGCCTACATGGAGAAAAGCAACTCCCTTTGGAACTTTGAGTCCCCTCCCCAAAGCTCTATCTCTTTCAAGCATTTTCTTATAAAGAGAAGGGAGAGGTCTTGTTAATCAGCGTTTGGCTTCAGTTTGGGGGCTCGTATATAAACCCTCACGCTCCTTCCCTGTATCCCTGCCCCCCGTGTATGTAATAAATGAGGATAGCAGAGTATATGTTTACGAGCGCGAGTGCTGGACTTGGCAGGCCCGAGCGCTACTTCAGTGTCTCACAGTTCATCACAGCTCAGTGACTGACTGACTGGGCCCCTGTCTTTCTTGCAGAGTTTACATTATATGCATATGCACTCACTCATACTTGACGCCTGACACACCGCTTCTCTTCCCCAAAAATCCTCATTGTTTCCAGTTCCTAAGCTGCCCCGCAGGTAATCATTACAATTGTAAATAAATATCTGTAGCCATTGACTATATTGTTCTCTATCTCCCATCTATTCCTTTTCTCTCCCCCTCCCTCCAGTGGTCCTATGCATTGGAGAAGCCCAACACAGGCAGTGTGTTCAGCTTGGCCTGGTCTGCAGACGGCACCCAGCTGGCCGGGGCCTGCGGCAACGGGCATGTCATCTTTGCCCATGTGGTGGAGCAGCATTGGGAGTGGAAGAATTTTGTGATCACCCTTACAAAGAGGAGAACCATGCAGGTATACAATGAGCCACGCACAATCCACATTTCTGCTTCAAACTAAATAGTAAATTGTCTTGTCTCAGAATTGAGTGACTCCTGCTATTGCTAAGTTTGGATGTATCCTAGGAAACAGAAGAAAGGAGAGAAATACAAGTTTAAGTAAATCTCAGCTTAACAAGTGGCACAGTTTTATGCATTTACAAAAGAGTCATGCTGGAACAATTAAAAGAGAGTTGTTGTTTAACATGTTAAAGCTGCCTATGAGGGTTTTTCAACAAATGAAAACCAGCATGTCTGTGGGAAAAGATAAAGGATTCTCAAACATTACCAGAGTTCTTTCTACATAACAAGAGAATTGAAAGCACTGTGAGGCCAGGGAGAGTGAGTGAACATGCCATGTAGAGAACCCAAATGCTTCCTAGATTTTGACTCGTTGTGGCTGTATATTGAAGTAGGACCCTCCCAGTGTGCAGCGCTGCGATGACAATGACCAGCCTGTCTAGCTGCCTCTCTCACTCCACCGTTCTCTACTGTTTAAACCAATGCTAACCTCAAGGTAGCGTTTACATGTGGTTAACACACCCGAATGTGCATATATACACACTTGGATGATTTTCAGACAGGTATACACAAGCAGACCTACTGAAACAAGGACACGCACTTGCTGTGTATGGTTGCCTACATACATGTGCACTCATTTGCCATAGACCTTTTTTTTACCAAGTGCAGTGTGTGTAAACTAAATAAAGTTTGTTCATCAGCTGTTTATTTTCAGAGTTGCAGACGCTTTTCTGTCTCCCTCCTCCCCTTCTTCTCCTCGTAGTCCTTTTTTTTCTAAAGTGCACATCTGCCAGTGGTTTGTGAAACAGCCAGCTAAATTTACCACCTTGCGGTCAAATGTTTTTTTATTCCTGGTTGTGTTGCATTTAAATTTGGCTTGCTGGAAGGAGCAGAGGAGGAAGATTTGTAAAGCTGTAAAAATAACCCCACCTTTCACCTGGTGCTGGAAAAGGCCTTTTCATTCATTCACAGAGATGGCCGGAGGGAAGTATTTATCTATGCAGGTGAAAAAAAGAGTACCGACCACTGCATGCACACACCTCAAACAGTCAAAACTGCTTTTATCTGACCACATGCCCTACGCAAACTACGACGTACTAGACTGTTTCCTGTATAAATAAAGAATTAATACACTCCATTCAGTTAGTGAAGCCAGTTTGTTGCATGTTCAGATTTTAAGTGTTTGTTTAGAGAAAAATGTAAAAGTGTACGCCTCTTCTGTAATTTGTCAGATGTATTAATTTGTACTCTTGTACAGAACTCTTTTTTTTACTGAACTTTTCGCCCTCTGTCTTTTCTTTGCTTCTGTTTCCCTCAGGTGAGGAATGTGATGAACGATGCGGTGGATGTGCTTGAGTTTCGGGATCGAGTCATCAAAACCTCTCTTGCATACGGTCACCTGGTGGTGGCCACTTCCCTCCAGTGCTATGTCTACAAGTCAGTAGCCTACTTCTCCTTTTCGCCTGAAGCTCTCCTGTTGAAAATTCTTATGTCTGATTTTAGATGTTCCATCACACACCAGATATTTGGGAAAGAAATGCTATATCTATTGACCAAATCTTGTTGATTTCCTACAAATGTAACCGAAATATACTAAGATCCCACGCCATGTACTACAACTTGATAAGCTTCCAATTTTTAAACCTAAAATGTGGTTAAATAATTAAAAAAACACGGGAAAACTAAGGAGTCTTGATGGGGAACAAAACAACAACCACATCACTAAAGTCTGTCTTCTTGGGTAATGTTATCAGACCTCTGTGTATGTTTTTGCAGGTTCATTTGAGTTGTCTTTTTACGTTTAAACATAATGGATATGGTAGGATTAAGAACGCAGACAGCCCCTGCCCTTTTTTCTAATTAATTTCTTTATTTGTCATTTTTGTCCGTTCTTTTCTATCACTGCACTCTTCATGCTTTATGACATTTCCTTTGAGTTGTCTTTAATTCTAATCTTTTACTTTCTTTACCTGGTCATGTTTCTGTGGCCTTTCCGCCTCTGCACGTATGCCAGATGTAGAACTTTCATCTTAGAAGTACGTTTTTACAGATTTTGACGTGTGCTGTTTGTTCTGTGTATTTCTGCCAGCTCAAGAAACTGGAACACTCCGCTCATCTTTGACCTGAAGGAGGGAACAGTGAGCCTCATCCTGCAAGCAGAGAAGTGAGTGTCTCGATTCCAGGAGCCGAGCAACAAGAGGGGGAACAGACTGTTGGATCGTCTAACAGCTTCTCTAATGCTTCATTGCTTCACATTGACCACTCATCAAGCACACACACACACAACCACACACACACCGGGTCTGTGCTCTCGATTAGCCAGCCATGTCAAACAATAAGGCTGGGAGTGAAACCACTGGGGGAAATTAGATGAATATGGAGTAGCTCTTGTGCAATACTCCAGTGCTAGGTCCCTGACACTCAGCATAGAGCTAAACAGATTACTGGCCATTCTGAATTCACAGTTGAGTTACATGAGTCTTGCCGAGTCAAGTCAGTCAATGCTTTGTTAATGTGCATAACATGTCTCCATTACCTGCTTGTGAAAGTCTATTAGCTGTTATAGACTCTTGACCCTTTCATTATTTTACATCCATCATATCTCCTTACAGGGTACCCTTCTTCCCTGCTAATGCCATCCCACTATCCCACATATAAAGTGATATATTGATATATACAGTACACTTACTTTGCTCTCATCTTCTGTATCCTCCGGTCTCCTACACCCAGACATCTTCTGCTAGTGGATGGAGCAGGCTTGTATGTATTTTCCTATGAGGGTCGATTAATATCATCCCCCAAGTTCCCTGGTATGAGAGCTGACATCCTAAATGCCCAGGGTGTTTCACTGAGTTACGACACAATCGGCATCAGAGACAAGAGTGATGAAAAAGGTGAGGGAAGAACCTCTGTCACCGTTATGATTCCACACAATCCTGTACTTTGCTTTAACAATGTTCTCCTTTCCTTTTGACTCACCAGTCATTCTTCTCTTTGACGCTCTGAGCGGGAAAGCCCTTGGCGATGGCAAGCCCCTGACTCACAAGGTGGGGAATCCTTTGCCCATATATTACACTTTATGTTATGTTTTTTTTTAACTCACTGTCTACACTGAATGTGCTCCATTATGTCAGTTAATTTTCTGTCTGTGATCAAGTTTCGCCTGGATTTATACCTTACCAGTTCCGTCATTCAACATGAAGAATGAAGGATTGACAATGCTGGAAGAAAATAGGGGCACAACCCCAGGATCAGCTGGTCATGTTACTGTTATCAAAATCACTGTGGATATCTGAATGTGTTGGCATTGTTTTCTATGTGTTACAATTAGTGAAAACGATAGCATGGCATGACAGAAGCAGATTGTTGCCAGTCAAGATATTTCTACATGCATACTGGAGACTCATTTGGTTAGTTACACGACACAAAGCCCAGTTAGCTATGACTCATTATTGTGTGACAAGCTAATTATTTCAAATGTTATAATCAATACATAATTATTATATGTTCCACAGTTGGGTGAATGCGAGGATTTATTATAAGTTTGGCAATCAGATTCATCACACCAAATATCAAGTAGTTTGTTAAGAATATAAGTATTAATAACTTGTGCCATGAAACTGATACGTTTGCACAGCAACTGCAACACACAGTAAACCAGTTCGAGCAGAATTTAATTTTGCACCAGATGTTTTTTTGTGTCACTCTCTGTAGTAGATGTGGTGTTGTAAGCCCAAATGAACCCTTGAAAAATGTAGGCCTGTGTTCACTAGGTTTGAGAAATTGTAATAAGTAGTACAATTTGTATATTGATGTAGCCATCATTAGCATTTACCCCTACATCTTGTAGTTTAATACTTGCCAGACCCAACCTGTACTTTGAGATTGAAGTTGTTCTTTCTTTTCTTTCTTTTCCAACTGTTGATGATGCCGACTTTTTGCCCTCAACCTTAAAGCTTTAGCTAAAGGTAGTGACCATTTATTTGTTAGCCCTGATCATTTAACAAGCCACATTTCATCCAACTAGATATAGCTGAGTATAAGCAGTATTTTCAGAGTGAGTGTCTGTGCTTTAAAGTATACTAACCCATATTCAGAAGGGAGAGAGACAATAAAGACACAGTAAGAGAATGGGGGAAGGGTTTTGGATTCAAACTGAGAGGGAAATAGACAAAAAAAGAAAATAATTAGAAGAGAAGGAAAGGAAAAGAAGTGGAGGTAGCAGTAGTTACTGTTTGTCAGCGTGGCTTTGTCTGCCAGAAGTTCCACAGCTCCAAGACACAGCTCCGAAGCCAGCTGGCTCTGACCAAACACACACACACTCTCACTCCTTCCCTCTCATTCTGATACACACACGCTCACACACGTTGCAGAAGGGCTGTTGAAGGGCCCTTTTCCCTTCTCCTGATCTTTTGTTGTCATCATTCACTCCCTCTTACCTTTGTGCTTGTTTGTGTCTTTATTGATATGCAGCTGGAGGTGGTGGAAATAGCTCTGGACCAGAGTGGCCCATCCAATGAAAGGAAGATTGCCCTTATAGACAAGAACCGTGACCTTTACGTGACCTCTGTGCGTCATCTTGGGCGAGAAACCAAAATCTGCAAACTTGGTGAGACGGGGAGGAGGAAACTAATGTGGCAAATGTGTAGGGACTCTTTGTTTCTACCCACAAGTGCTGCTAACACTGGATGCACATGTTGTGTGTGCTCTGTCCTGTAGGCAGCATGGTGCACAGCATGGCATGGAACGATGCTGCTAACATCCTGTGTGGTATCCAGGACAACCAGTTGACAGTGTGGTACTACCCGAGTGTTGTCTTCACTGACAAGGAACTGCTGCCAAAAACTCTACTCATAAAGGATGGCAGGTAGACATCCCTATCCCTCACTTATGTACTGGATTTTAACTGAAAACGGCCAACACTTTTCACCAGAGAGTAAAATGTGTCACAAAATAGCTACTAAGAAGAGAGATAGAAGCAGCTTTCTTGCACCGCCCACCTTATTCCACAAGGTACAACACATTCTGATTCAGGCACTTTTTTCTTCCAGCAGCTTCAACCATTACGGGAGGTGCTAAAGCCTGCCTGCACTACTTCTCTGCTCCATTACGCTGAACCTTTGGTTGCACAGTTTTGTTTTCATTTATGTTTTGCGCCAATCCAGTGGTTAAAGTAGTTGCTTATGTTCACACAACCTCAATTTGATTTGATGTTTTTCAGTTTATTTTTTCAACATTTTACTTTTGGTGTTCTACAGGCCGACTTTATCATGGCAGTCATTAAGAGTTTGTTTTCATATTATGAACAAATGGGGAACACCAGATATCAAGTGGGCTAATAAATAAATACAAAGTCTCCACTTCAAGGAATGTGTCTAGGTTTTTAGGATATCTGAGATTGAAGGGAGTTTGGACCAAGCACAGTGCAAGTTACAAAAGCAGCACTGTCATTATGTCAAATAATCAGAACAGCACAATTGTATATGTGGTGGGCTGCCACAAATTGCTCTCTCTAACAGAAATTCTGACACACACGCATTCACACGTATGGAAACTGGTCAAAAGGTTGATTGTTGTATTTTCACACTTATTCTTGGCAGAACTCATCATTCTCCTCATGATAAATGTTAACTTGTTTATAATATATTACATTAACCGGTGTGTTTTATTGAACAATCAGTCTTTTTCTCCAACATGAGCATTCATACTTTTTTCTCACGCCTACTAACACTTCTTACAAGCAGGCAAACACTGAGAGTTTTCCTTGCTGTTTTTTTCCGTTTGACAGCAAAACTCTGAGGATGTGGTTACATGAATTTGTTCTAACTTTGAAGTGTGCGTGTGTGTTTGTCCCTGTCAAAGTGAGTTCAGCCGTGCTCCCCACATTCTGAGCTATGTTGGCACCAAGGTGACGTTACGCCAAGGAGACGGATCACTGGTGTACAGCAATATACCCCCCTACCCAGCCCTCCTGCATGAATACAGTGCCTCCGCCCGCTGGGAGGATGCTCTGCGCCTCTGCCGCTTCGCAAAGGTAAGAAACCAACACAGTGTAAGGGTCTGCAATATCAGATTTTCATTACACAATTCTCACGGCAAAAATAATTCAAAACAAAGATCTTATCGCAATATCCATAGCACATTTGAATAAAAAACAACAATATAATGCTGTCATTCAAATTCTCAAAATACTCAAAATAAAAAAGAGCTTACCAGTTTCTGTCACTTTGTCACTCACCATAAGCTGTGCTCCCAACACTCTGTTTACAAGGGAGTTTTTACCAATAAGAAATTGTTAATAGTATATACATATGTCGAACAATAAATGTAGTAAATTGGAATATAGGGGAACACTTTGAACGTTTTTCCAGGTCATTGTCCAGAGGCCTGTACGACGAAGCCGGATTTTCGCTTAGCGAGCTAACTTCAGGAAAAACTCTGGGTTTCCGGTCCTACAACGCTGGTTCACTTCTTAGCGGGCTAGATCTCCATGGTAACTTATGCTGAGCGGCTAACCTGGTTCGGAGCAGGTTAGGTTCCAGGCTAAGAGATCAAGTCAGTGAAAGCACCGCCTGCTGACCAATCAGAGCTCAGTGTGCGGAGTTTAAAGCGATCAAGTCATATGACAGGAGAAAGGAAATACAGTTTAAACTGCCGTTGCAGGAAAGACGGCCGTCAAAAATCCCCGACTGTGTGAACGTGAACATTTATAGAATATCACCTCCCATCTTCATAGTAATCTGACTATTATAACATTAGCATTAAGAAAGCTTACTTAAATATTTGCCACAACATAAGTAACCGGATCAAAGTAACATTACGTACAGTCCGCGGCACTGTGAGTGCAGACGACATTATCATTCATATCACATCATATCACATCATCACAATCATATAGGCCTATTTCCTTATCTGAGTCAGCTTCTTGAGCCGTATCTGGCCGTGCAACACTCAGTGTCACATACTGTATGCAGAAGTATTATTTTAAGCAACACATTAAGTTGACGAAACACTTGAGTCAAATGTAATTAAAGTCAGATCGTGTCTTAGTGATATCATAAACCTGTTAATGTACGCATTCAAACACTTTTTCTTTTACCAGCTGTATTCACCTTGCAGGTGCAGCTATGTGGCTTTTATCCTCGATAAAGTGTTTAAGTCATAGATGTTTAAAGTTTAACGTCTTCATATTTGTCTAATATTATAGTTGACTTTTCATTCATGAAGTATGACGCGCTGCGCTGTCAGTGCACTTGTCCATGTTTGTGATTGGTCGAATGCTCCAAATATAATCCCTTTCATGTGAACGCGCACCTATCTAGATGGGGCAAAGCTGGCTTGAGTTAACGAGTTGATAACCAGCGTCGTAGGACCGCTTGGCGAGAGCACGTTTGTTTTGGATTAGGTAAACCGGGTAACTCAAACATTTCCAGGTTATGTTGAACCGGCTTCGTCGTACAGGCCTCTGGTCAATGCTGTCACTCAAATTCATCTTTAACTTTGTTTATTTATGTTTTTCTCCCTTTTTTGGCCAAGAAGTTACACTTAGAATACAAGTGTATGTAGTCTGTACCCATAACTTAAACCTATGACAAAAGTGTAAACATTCTTTAGATTTTTTTTCACAATCTTATGTGTATTATTAAGATGATATTAATGTTTTATTTTTAGATATCATCTTCATCATCAATGCTGGTGATGTGTGCTTATTGTCCCTGTGAAGAAATTGTTTTCTTACATCTTCTTTGTTCCTGTATACCCATTTGAAATGTCTCTTTAGATGGTAGATACCCAAACAAAAATAAGGTTAAGTTTAGTTTATTTATAAACCACATTTCAGACACAAAGGCAATTCAAAATGCTTTACATAAGCATTAACACATAATAAATAAAACAAAAAAGACAGTTCATAAAAGAGATGATACGGATGATGCTGCACGAGTGTAATAATAAATCATAGTTAAATGACCTCTGGAAAGCAGTGGTAGACGGACAAGATTTCTAGGCCTTGATTTGAAATAACTCAGTGTTGCGGCAGAACTCAGATGTTGAGAAAGTTTGCTCCAGATCTGTGGAAGATAAAAGCTAAAAGAAGCTTCTGTGTGCTTGGTTCTGACCCGGACAGCAATAACAGCAAGCTTTTCTTCCTAGCATTAATAAACACATTACTTCTGTTAAGCATTTTTACCTATATAATTGACTTTGACATAGTGTGACACAGTCCAGGTTTTTGTGGTGTGTGTGTGTGTCACACGCACACACACATGTATGTATGAAAGAGAGTGAGACAGAGTCCGAAATGAGGAGGTAGTAGACAGGTTTATGGGCCCAGACCAGCAGGCTTTAATTAGCCTTCAATTAGCCTGGTGACACCATTTACCGGATTTAGCCCCCATAGACCTCACTCATAAATACACGCTTCACTATGCATGTGTAAACTCGCACGCGTGTGCGCGCTGAATGCTGTGTTGGACTGGGTCTTTGCTTTAGCGATGATGCAATAACCACAACCTCAGGAGAAATTGACTGCTCGTAGCAAAAGGAGGGCGGGACTAAAGGGACAGAGAGAGGCACCCCCCCCCCCCCCCCCCCTCCTTGACTTCTGGTAAGAGTTTGGTGGCAGCACAGCTTTTCCCAGAATCACAGTCATTGCCAGTAAGCCCTGAACTGATAGGAGTTGACACGCGTAATAGTTTAGAGCCGTATACAAACAGACAGACGTGACATACACAAGATGACAAATCTGACACATGTACACCAACGAAAGATTTGGTAAAAGTTGTCAACTTTTTGCATGAAGTTTCTGACGTCAGGCTGTGGTTGACAGTGTTATGTGTTTGTTTTTCCAGGGGTAGTTTTTTCTGATTCAATCGTTTGTCATAGTGATGGACAGTAATTAAAGGGAGGCTTACAGAGTGGTGACTCCAGTGTGAAGTTTGCTCAACTGTTGTTGGGCAATTGGTGGTTAAGGCTTCATTTGAATGAATGCAGCTGCCCGGAATAAAAGTGGTGACACATTTGTTTACCTTCATTGATGTTGTAAATGGCAGACATCTTTGTTTATGTCGGTTTTCTGTGTGTCATGCATGTTTTCCTAATGGCTTGGAGCATGACTACAATGAGGCCTGCCAAAAGGATATAATAGGGGCTATAAAGCAGAATCATAGACTACACACACACACACACACACACACACACACACACACACACAGTAATACACACATTAATACACAAACCTTTAACTATTTTGAATCTGCTATCCCCATCATGCTTTGCATAGTATTTGTAATCATTGCTAGCTAGAAAATGATTTTGCATTTAAAAAAAACATTTAGCACACAGTTTAATAAGAGTCACATGTTAATATAATATATAGAGTCCGGCAAAAATAGCTAACCAGTTTCTGTCACTTTGTCACTCACCTTAAGCTGTGCTCCTAACACTCTGTTTACAAGGGAGTCTTTACCAATAAGAAATAATTAATGGTATATACATATGTTCATCAATAAATAAGGGAAACATTTAGAACAATGTGTCTTCAGGTCATTCTCTCAGATGGTGAGATTTTCTGTTTTAAAGATGCTCACTACCTTTGCTCCCCCCATCTTTAGGATCAGTCATTGTGGGCGTGTCTTGCTGGAATGGCGATGGCCCACAGGGAGTTGACCACAGCGGAGATGGCTTATGCTGCCATCGGAGAGGTAAGCAAATTAGTTAATGGCTATATCAGTCGAACACACCTTGTTTTTAACCAGGTTCTCAAACATAAGTACCCCCAACCTCTCTTCTTTCAGCTACCTAGGGTGCAGTACATCAACTTTATAAAGGAGCAGCCATCTAAGGAGTCATCTTTGGCCCACATGCTGATGTTCAGTGGTCAGGTCCAGGAGGCGGAGGCCACATTGTTACAAGCTGGTCTCATCTATCAGGCCATACGAGTCAACATCGACCTTTTCAACTGGGAGAGGTACAGCTCAGGGATTTACGGAATCTGTGTGTGAAGGTATAGGTGTTAGGAGAGGGACATTTTAAGTCTTTAGGAGGATGCTTTTTCTTAGCCTCTTAAGGCTGTCTCTTCTATAGAAGGTTTAAGTGAGAGTTTGTCCTTGCAGGATGGTTGAATGTGTATCTTCATCTTCTTTTCATCTTGTGTCCAGGGCACTGGAGCTGGCAGTGAAACACAAGACCCATGTTGACACGGTGCTGGCCTATAGAGGAAAGTTCCTACAGAAATTTGGCAGGAAGGAGACCAACAAGAGATTCCTGCAGTACTCTGAAGGGGTAAGTGAGGACAGCACTGCACTGCATTAATTCATTAATCACACTGGAAGCCACTGTTACAGCTGTTCAAGTGTTATCAGCTTTTTATACTTATACACTCTTTTAACTCTGAGGGGATACAAAATTCAATATCACTTCAGCCTTTTTCACTGCTGTCATATTGGAAAAACCGGCGGATGTTAGCCAGAAATGACGAAAAATCTAGAAGTTGTTGCTGTTAGCTGCCGAACTCTGTTTATTTTGGTGGAGCATTATTAAATGATCAGGAGGAAAAAAAAACTATACACACACCACACTTTTCAGGCGTCCAGTGTGAACCCGTCTTATTATATAATGGAATTAAATAGCATCCTTTCGTTTTGATCCTATACTGATGAAAGCAAAATGCAGTACTGTGTCTTACTTCTCCTATTCTTGTATTTCTGCCAGGTTGAGGTGGACTGGGAGAAAGTCCAGGCGAAGATAGAGATGGAGTTGTCTAATGAGAGAGAGAAGGCTGCTAACACCTCTGTGAGGAGCAGCGTGGCCTCACGACGTTAATGTTCAGTGGACCTTTCTTCTAAAATTCTACTTGCATAACATGGCTACGATAAGTTACAAGTGCATTAACTTCAAGATCATTTGGAGATGTGAAGATTAGAATTGCTCTGATGAATATATTGTTGACTTTGGCTCTTACACTAAAATCTTGTGGGTTGTGCTGTGTAATGTAAAACATTGGCATTCTGTTACCGCCGGGTGGATGATTTTGACTTCTGATAAGAGTATATACACTTCGCACATACTACAACATAATGGCCTTTCCGTCATATCAGCTTCAGAGTGATTTCAGTGTGTCAAGTTCAAATCTGAATGTTATCTTTTACAGTTGTCGAGAATTACTTGATGTGCTCAGTCATGCAAAGATGTATTGCTTTGTTTTTTCAGTGATGTATGATTGATTGATTGTGTGTTTTTATATGGATAGATATTTTTACAATTTATATATTCAACATTTTGCCTCATGTAAACACTAAAAAGAGTTCAGTAAATAAAACTGATAGAAATAATGTATACCTTTCGCCGAATGACCCTCTTTTACCTTGCTCTTTCTCTATTTTTCATACCCTTTTAATGTCTTGATGCTTCACTGGATTTTTATACAGAGATCATAGAGTATCTTTGAAGTGTTTTTTTCAGCTTCACCCACAAGGTATTTCTGGGTACATGTGTGTTTTAGAGTTCAATACATCTACAGTATGTTCTTCTCTTTGAGTTATTCTTGTATTTCCTTTTCTGCTGAGGTGTGAAACCAAGTGATGGCATGAAGCTCAGCCCCCTGGTTGGCAGGAGGCCAGTACATCAGCGGACCATTATAGCCTATCCATCTCCTCTAGCCGCTCAGGAGGGACGAATGAGGGAGAAGATCTGGTCTAAGGGCTTTCCGAAAAAAAACTGCTCAACCATATCCCCCTGATGCGCGCCGACGTGGTAGAAATTGATCGTCCTATTGCCTGGAAATGTGAGTGGCCACTCGTAAAACATCAGAGAAAACGGTAGATGTAGGAAAATCTATCAATGGGTTATTCTCTCTTGCTGTTTCTTTTTTTATCAGCACTGTGTACTTTTGGCTGCTTATCGCCCAAGTTTCTCTCTGACTCACTTTCTTCTTCATATTTTACTCCCTCCATCCGCTTTCTTTGGAAGCCTACTCACTGTGTGATAAACCTACTCCTCCGGGCCAAACAACATTAATTTATGAAAGGACTTATCAGCGGGGAGTCAGATTTCACTTGCATTACCATGTGAGAGGCCACACACACTGAAAAATAGAAATGAACAATGTGTTGTATTTATACATCCTCGCATGACTACGATTTCTTTTGCATTTTGGTAATGAATTCATTAAAATAGAATACAATTCTAAATGAACATTCTTAGCCTCAACTGTAAATTAGGAATAAAATGGTCCAATTAGATTTCCAATCTTTACACTTTTGACTCTGTGCTATTTACTGAACAGTAAATAGACTTTTACCGCATTTCATATCTTTGAAACTACACAGAACAAAAACATAAACAGATATTATACTTGTATTAAACCACTGAGCTGTATATCCATGTACAATGACTTGCAAGTTCTCCGAAATTAGATTGATGGCCAAACAATGAAGCTCACCTACAAAATACACTTAGTGGATAATATTCATGAGGAGGTTAATGCTCATTGATTTGACCTTCATAGTTGATCCGTTCTTTGGTCCAGTGACTCCCTGACGCAGTTTTCAATGTTGCTTGTGCCCTGTGTATTTTTCCCTGTGTCTCTGTCAGTGTCGCTCAGTATGTTTGTGCGTGCAGTATATGTTTTGATTTAAGGAATAGAAAACCAAATATATCACTGTCCTCTCCTCTGCCAGTTGATGTCCCAGCTGTACAATATCTGATTCAAGTCTCATGCTGGGAACTGTAGGAGACATGCCCTCTGCTCCTCAACCCACTTTTACAGTTTAGTTCATAATGAACTGCGATAGCTCCAAGGACATCCTGAAGTGCAAAATTCACACCTTTTATGGTTTGAGTATAGGACTTGCATATGGCTTTATGCATCTTAAAGTCACATACTCCACCTGATCTACCCATTTGTGGGCTTTAGGCATGGATTTATGCTTTTAAGTGCAAACTGCAGCCACCCACAAATATCCCTCGGGAAAGGAAATCCATCAGTGTTCACTATTGGCTTTGCCATCATGGTCTGGCAGTGTCAGATTACTCACGCCACCACAATCCCACTCAGACTTCTAGTGTCGGGAGCATTAGAGAAGCTCAAGGTCTCTAATTGTGAAGACCACGGATAAAAATGCTTTAGCAGCAACTTTCTCTGTATTTGAATAGCTAAACTTGGCCAAAATTGAAGTTTATTGGTGAAGAAGAGTGCTTTGATAAAATGTCAGTTATTACACTCTCCAAACAATATGCATTTGTCTTTCTGATGGCAGATTTCATAAGGTGACTGGTTGCTTTAAACGCAGTGATTCACAGTTAAAGGAACATTAAAGAAAGTATAGGTTAATAAAGCTTCACAGTTTATATACTAACAGCACTTAGGTAAATAAGTTGGTGTATATATTTGCCCTCGGTCGAAACATTTTGTTTTATGTAACTGAAGTTAGAATAAATGAATTTGCAACTATTTTGATTATTGTTTAAGGATGAGAATATAATGTTTACGTCATTTGTTTTACAATGTCTGATTGTAATTGACTTGACTTCTACTTGTTTGGCCTGGGACATGAAATGTACTAATGTTTTTCAAGTCTGTGTTTGAGAGAACGAAAGACAAATGTGACCATTCACACATGTCAAATTAAAGTGACAATGACAAAGGAGCTTTTTCAATATACAATAATGAGGCATTTTAATGGAAAGTTAAATACACCCTTCAAACTTTAATCTTGGTAAACAGGCCATTTAGCTTGATGTAATGAGGTGTGTGTGGTGTCAGTTTGGTTTTCAATTTTCCAGAACCCCAAAAATATATTTTCTTATTAGACAGTGATGCATTACATTTCATTTTCATTTCATGATGCAAACCAGCAGGTAACAGTAACACATTTAAGTTAACATACAAATTGATATGGTATTCTCAGTCCACTTTACCAGAACAAAGAATGGACTGCCTCCTGTCTCTGATAGATCTCATCTGTCTTTTCCTTCGTTTGGTCTGAGCTGTAGGGTGTTAGTTCTGCTTGGGGCAGCAGTTGTGACCTTGTTTGACTTGCTAACATTAAAACACAACTTTGGAAGCTTACACCATATCACATGCCGGCTGTAATATTTGCCATAGCTTTACTCATTTAGAACCTAGGTGATACTAATATGTAGCAGCGGACACATGGTTCACAGCATCAGAGCATTTAAAAAAAATTGCACTTTTCTGCTGTGACTAGATCATGATCTTGCTGTAGGCGACATGGCTCAGGTCACTGATAAAATACTCATCTATCATTTCCCTCTGAACTGTGTGAATGTGCATGTGTGTGAGGCAGTTTGAGGAAAATATTGCTTTCATGCTGATGAAATATTTTAAATTAAATGGCTCTAAAGCTTGCTGATAAGGAAAACTGCAGAAAGTATTAAAATTGATATTCATCCCCTCACTCCCTACTTCAGCACACATTCCAGGGTATGGTGGGAAATACAAATCTAAATATTATTCCTTTTGGTTGCACATTCAATAAAGAATATATAAAAGAAAACCAGGTCTTTCGGGTTCAGCAGAACATTTAACATTAAGAGTAAGAAAGGCCGAGAATTTGACATAAGAATAAAACCGTCTCACAGTGCTGCTTAAAATGAAGGTGTTGAAGTCAATCTTAATGCGATTGTACCGGAGCCAAATTAGCTGTCCCTGCCACAGAGACCTTCAATTTCAGCCGCCTTCGCTTTCTTCATAATCCCCTTTACTTAACCCAGGCGGTCATTTGCATACAAAAGGCGATAAATCCGCCATAATCTTACAAAACACGTACATTTTCTCAGCCTTCTTCTTTATTCTTAACATTCAGGATTATAATTGCACTTGAGTTTATATCTCTGCAAGATAATTACCCTGATAATATTAAAATAAGAGAGCTATATTGTCTGTAGAGCTTTGCCCGGGCTCAGACAGAGTTCCGGGATGTCCTCGGGCTGTGTTGCGGTGCAGCCTCCTCGAGGACTTCCCGCCTCTGCTCCGCGGCTCTCGGTCCCGCCGCTCTCTCTCTGCCCTGCCCGATACTCTCGTTTTCAGACAGCAAGTTATCGTCGGACCGGTCTCTGTGCATCTCCTGCATGCTTTCCTCATACGTGGGCAAATATTTGACCTCGTCGTATGCTGGCAGATTCGGAGAGGCAAAGTCCCCGAGGCTGTACTCGGGGTACCGGTCCAGCAGGGAGTCCTGGGACGCCGATGCGTGCCCGTGAAAGAGGGAGGGCTCCTCGCTGCGGTCATTGTGCGGAGGCCGGCGGGGCCGCGGGCAGATGATCCTCTGAATGAAGTAGCCCATGGCGAATAGCAGCAACAGGATGAGGATGCCGGACAGCTTCCGCGTGAACCAACCTACGTTGTCGAAGAATATGTGGATAGGGAGCTTGCAGCAGCGCACCGCGGAGTTGGCACTGCCGTTCCCGTTGGCGATGGGCGGACAGCACTGGTGGCCATCGCCGCACTGGACCTCCCCGCAGGTGCGGAGAGCATGACAAGCGGAGACCAGACACGCCGACAAAAGGGTGCCAGTGGTCCTGCACGTTATCCTGCCGCCGCCTGGCAAACAAGACGAGATCATTTTGGGGTCTCCCGGGATGGAAAGAAGCCTAATGGACGTGTTGCGTCTCCCGTGCGTGCTAATATTATAAGTCCGATCAGGTGTTACAGGTCTGCCTTTCCTTCCAGCTGTACACTTTTAATGTATGCTACTCTCATCACAGCCAGTGCAACGCGGGACAGCAGGTGCCCCCCCCTCCACTGAGGAAGACCTGTCTGCTGTTATATGGTCGATATGAGTGGAGGAGCAGCATCAGTGTCTGTTGGAGCACTGATGGGAATCATGAATACTCTTACATCATTACGTATGGTCATTAACAGTCTAATGAAACCCACATTGCTGCTCCACAGCATCTGAGATTGTCACTTTCAATCAATCAATCAATCAATCAAGGTTTATTTATGCAGAATATCACACATTTTACATTTGTCTCAGTGGACCAGTATGTACAGAATGATTACAAATATGACATCCTCTGTCCTTGGACCCTCAAATTGGACAGGAAAAAAACCTTTAAAGAA
The DNA here is from genome assembly GCF_902827165.1 of Trematomus bernacchii. Classification (NCBI taxonomy): domain Eukaryota; kingdom Metazoa; phylum Chordata; class Actinopteri; order Perciformes; family Nototheniidae; genus Trematomus; species Trematomus bernacchii. The sequence goes on from NW_022987910.1 coordinate 6,266,711, forward strand.
AACCCCAAAGTTAATGGGGGAGAATTCCCTCTCCCAGGACAGACAGACGTGCAATAGATGTCGTGTTAAATTAAACCTCTTTCAACTTTACCTGAACTTTCCTGCCCAAGAGGACACGAGTGCGGGTGGTTTTATTGTGACCCCAAATAAAACAACCCCCACTCGGAACAATGCATGTTTTATGCAGAGCCATAATATCAATCTTGTTTGATTAAGGAATTATGTACATTTAGGGGGAATGACCATAGGAGAGTGAGAAATCTACAGTATAATAGTCATCATTCCGCAGTGGTTGAGGGAGGATTGAGATCCTTAAATATAAATACTGTATATGTAAACATGAACAACTATCTACCAAATTCAAAAACTACAGCACTATAGCAAACATTTGGGATTTCATTATGCAGGTCTGAAAATGCTGCATAAACAATGAATTGGAAATATGGTAAAGATAACACAAGAGCAGCCAGTTAATTGTTCTGAGGATACAGGGATAGTTTATTTGATAGAACTTTGAACACTATAATAGATTAAAGCTCATTCTGGAATTGAAATTAAAACAAACATTCTGTGATCAAAATCAGTCCTATACAGCATTTATTGTCTATCTATGGAGCCGCTTCAGACCTAATACTTGATGACATCACAATTTAAGACTTCCTTCTCTGCTTTCTGGCTTTGAAAGAGAGAAGATCATGTTCACGAATATTGATTCAACTTTAATAGGCCATGGAAATGACATTATGGCCATTATTAATTTAAGAGGTTTCCCCTTTTAAAGCATCAAAAGTAAAAATAGGCCCTACTCATCTTGCAAGAAAGTAGTTCCCATGAGGGAATTAGCTTAAATCATAAGACTATTATGTCTGATGCTTTAACGTGTAAGTATCCTTTTGCCATTGTATTTGGATTAGGTGAAGCTAATTTTAACTGTTTTATATAATGGTGATCTTTAACAGTGCCTATTGTGTTTTAAGATCCTCGTATAAAACCTTAATTTGTCAGGTAGCCTTTTTAATAACAAAACTGTCAAATAATTGTAGTGGAGTCAAAAGTATGGTAGTTCCATCTCAAATCAAAGTAGGCTATGTAAAAGTACAGTACTTGTGTAAATGTACTCAAACTTCATGCAAGTCCCAGATCCGACTTCATGATCCATCGGCCCAAAACGCTGAACAATGCTTAAAGCTTGCAGCTTACTGAATCCTGTACGAACATGATGACTTTCACCAATATGAGGCGCCGACAGATCTACCCCTCTCATAAAAAATGAATAGATCCTGCAGTGTGGGTTGTAATGGCCCCCATTAGAAGAGTGTCTGGAATCACATCGGTCCACCATCACCCTAGAGGACCATGTGTCTGCAGCATTTGAGAACATAACCATAAAACGAAATCTCCCGTTGAAACGACAGTCTCCTCGCCCAACGTGTTAATTTACACTAAAGATGTCTCTGGATAACATCCAACTATGATAGATGGCTTAGTAAGCTGCTCTACAATAACAGCATATTAACTGATTTATTAAACCAGTCTGCATACTTTGTTGTACTGCAAAATAAATCTGTGAATACTTTTCTACAGGGGTTACATGGAGGGACCAAGGTCACTTTCAAAGCTGTGTGTCCTTATGGGATCTGAAAGGATCCGAAGGAAGGATTTATGATAATGGGGTGAACAAAGAACACTTGTTACTTTATTTCCAATAAATCACTGATCTTTGTAATGAGATTTGGCCTCGACAGTCTTTTATCCAGTCCTCATGGTGTAAATCATGCATGGAATCTTTTTAAATTACGGGAACATTTCACCCCCTCCTGTCTTCATGTTACTCTTTGTCACTAATAGCCGGTCTGTTTTTTTTTTTTTTCCTAAACAAGGCCTAATGCACAAAACACAAAATCTAATTACTGGAGCATTATGACGTGAAATTCAGTAGAAGGGTAACATCATGCAACCTAATTTATGCAGCATCGTATTTCTTTCAGTAATCTGCCTCGATTAGGGAAACATGATCTCAAGGCACTCTTCTAACCGAATAAACAAATACACAATCAATAGCCTGTGGACATTGGCTCTGAGAGAAACCCTCGTCAGTTCCTTTGTTATGAGGGCTTTCCCAGCACTTTTGCTATTCTACTGCTTGTATAGGCTCTTATTGACATGCATAGGGAACAACTGCTATTTTTAAACACAGCTTTGACTGCTGTGACTGGAAAGTGGAAAAATGCTCCAGAGTAGAGAACAACGTGAGGCTATTAACCATTTCAATCACATCCAAATCCTACCCATGCAAGCAATTATAAAATGAGAAGTAAAATTAAAATGAACTGTGGCAAATGTTAAGTATAACTGAAAGTATATTACATAGTCATATTTCCATTTTAAACAATAAATACAAATATGCCAATTTCCTTTTTCTCTCTTATTGGTCTTATTGCTCTGAATATTTATTCTCCTCAAGTCTGTTTCCTGCTCACCACCACACCCTGCCCCTTTCCCCACTTTTACTGAAATCCTCCACAAAATTATCTACCTCCTCCACTTCTTTGTCTCAATCCATCTAGGATCAACTTTACGTCAAACACATCAAACTAATTGGAGACCAACTACATCCCAGAACGCATATTTACAGAAAGTTGAGTGTCATTGCTCTAACAGAAGTCATGTGACACCAGACACGTACTGTAGTTGCCGGTTGACGAAGATGTAGACAAGAATTGAGATCACAATTCACCAATGTAATCAAATGTATTGTGCTTTCTTGGCACACAGAACAAATCTGTTACCACCAGCAACAAAAGAAGGGAACTGCTTCTGTTGCGTTTACTGACAAAATAATTTGAAGTTGCAGCCTCCTGTATGGCTAACAATTAAGGCGATAACACAGCGACTAGACTATATTACTGTTATAAATGTGCTGTGCTCTATGCTTCCATTAATCTGCTACAAAGGTCTCTTGTGTTGTGCTTAATAATTCAGTTTTATGGGGTCCATTAGGCCTGAGCGATGATGAATGGCAGCGTTCATTTTCATGTGTCATGAGACGTTGATGTACGGACCGCCCAACTGTCAATGTCACGGTTATCGCGTTTGCATTAATTATGAAACAAAGAAAGCCTTGTCCAGCCTCAGGCTTTGTTAATAGACCCACTGATGGTTCTGGGTTTTACACTTTGTTGGCACGAGAGCAGAAGTCACGACCTCAGGGTTACTGCCCTGAGACCAACTATAGCCTGTTTAGCTTCTTTACGTACTGTATTGAAGGGCACTAACTGAACTTAACATGACGTGCCATAGTCATACAGCATTGTCCACACACACACATCTGAAATATATTGTGTTAGAACTTGTTACAACAGTTTTGTCTGTATTTACAGACTATGGGGGATATATGTTTTGGCTTGTTCATTTTGTTTGTGTGTCAGTTCTTTGCCCAGAAACGCAGGACACTAGTGGGTGTCATCAGTGTCTGTGTATTCCCATCAGTTTGAACTCTAATAAAAAGCAGGGCCTGCAGTCCATGTAGATTGTGTGAACCCAGAAAGTCCCACACCACAGCTATTTCACACCCACGTACTTCCTCTAATCTTATCGCTCTGCTGGCTCAGAGGTCTTTAAGTTTACGGGTTGTGTGTGTGTGTGTGTGGTGAGAGTATGGGGCAACTATATTTGTGTTTCACGTTGTTGTGTGGGTGTCGTTGTAATGTTTTAAGCATTTTTTTTCACTAGATGATGTGGTTGAGTGGGACATGGCAAATGAAGAGAGAAGGGATGATATGTGTTACAGGTTACGGGACAGATTTCATTTAAAAACTTTTCCTCAAGACTCAAAAGAGCAAGCGTGTGCATGTGGTCAATTCTGGCAAATACGTTTTAAAGAAAACGTTTGACTCTTACCTTTATGTGGCTTGTTCTCAGAGCGTGTCGTTTTTGGCTTGAAGAAAAATGAGAATCTGACTTCCTTTGAGGAGAAACTTCCTCTAAGAGGCCAAAAATCTTTAACAGAAGAGAGAGAGAGAGAGAGAGAGAGAGAGAGAGAGAGAGAGAGAGAGAGAGAGAGAGACGATCCAGAGAGAAGAATAGAGAGAGAGGAGGATGACATCTCGCAGAGAGAGAGAGCGAGATGCGAGAGCTCAGATAGGCTCTACTCTCCAAGAATCTCTCCTTATACTAATCTAGATATGACTCTACTCTTGATCTAGGCATCTCTCTACTCTCGTGGCTCTCTACTGCCTACGATACGTCCGAAAACTACATCTCTCTTCTCTGGGGCTACTTCTCTCCTCTCTCTCTTGAGGTGGGGGTGCTTTAGTGGAGTGGATCCGCCCACCTTTGTGGAGGGGATTCTCTAGGGAACCACTCTCGGTGCTCTTACATAAATCTAGAGTTGGAGGTTTATGCTGAGCTGGGCTTTTTGATTTTACAGTGAAAACTGTATAAGGCTGCCATATAGGCCCTAATACACAGCTATCATTCAGAATGGTTTGATGGGTAATAGCACTAAGTGATTTGACTCAGCATTGTTGCTTTCTGTTTGAATAGAAAATTCATGTTGCCAGGAAATATTTGTATAGACATACAGTATATCAACTACTGACTTTTACCTCCTATCATTAACCAGCCTTAGATCTTAAACCTGGCTAATGTAACTCTCTTTGTAAAAATGATGTATTAACTTTAGAGGGACAATTCTTTACTCTTTATAACAAGGCGGGCTGTCTTTCGTTCAACTTTTTAAATATAATATAGCTGACAGCTGATTATGGGATTTAATTATTTGCATTTCACACAAATCAAATGCACACACACTAACCTGAGACAGATTTCATGGGGAAAGTTCTCATCAGAGGGAGGTGAGGCTGGAGCATTTAAGGGCATTCACACAGCTTTTCCTAAACCGCTAAAAGCCCCCAACCAAGCCCCCAAAAACAACGGCAAACTCATCATCCCCTATAAGATAAGCCGTCTACCGACACACAGCTGCATATGACTCAGTTACTGGGACTCACACTGCTACACACACACACACACGTAAACCAGACAGACACCTGGAGGTTAAATATAGGATAAAGTTTTCCCATTCCCACATGTTTTGAGTGGAGGCGGAGGGCAGGGGATTTTTGACCCCCTGCCTCCGCACTACTGAATTGAGTCACCCCTTAAGGAGGGGGGGGTCTGCGTCTCTGAAGGTGACTAGACCATGGCCTTCAGTCGCGTCCCTCCTACTAAACGCCCACAGTTGTCCCAGTATTCTCCTTTTCCCCCTAAATATACAGGGTTCCCTAAGGGCTCCAAAATGTGGGAGCAACAAAGCGGGAAAGATAAAAAGAGGAAGAGGCCATGACACAACATACATTACACAGAAACGCTGACAGGCTAAGTATAATAAGGAGCAATAAGTGGAGGGTGTGTGTAAGAGAAGGGAGGGTTTATTTTAATGTGAGGGAAGAAAGGGAGAGGGGTAGGCACATCTGAGTTCTCCAGAGACCATGCAGACACTAAACTCTCTTTACACCCCTTTTCGCCTAAATGATGGCCTCCATTCCTGTTTCTTCCCTCCATCCAGTTTTATGGATGTCCAGAGACAGGAAACCTGGTAATATGTGAAAACGCTCAACAATTAAAGCCGATCCTCTCTTGTGAAAGGAGAAACAATGAAATGGTCCCAAGACCCTCTTAGTAACACTGTGTAGGTGTTAAACACTAACATCATCAAGGACAGCTGTGCTCTCAGAGAACACAGTTTACACATGATACAGATTTATTTGGGACTAACTCTTATTTCCTTCACGAAGAACACATACTACAACAAGAAATGTTAATTGTAAAGCTTAACTTCTTCATCTTCATGCACTTTTTGGTGGGTGCGTCATCATATACTTATTCTATGCAAAGAGAGATGGCTCAAAAAGTTTTACTTTGGGATCGATCACATCAAGATCAAGTATTGCATGCCAAATAGTAGGAAGTTATGTACAGTTGTCCACTCAATGGAAAATTGTAGCTAGAAAATAAATGTCACCTTTGTGTCAACAAAAACACACACAAAAGGGAAGGGTTTCCTTGGTTTATTTTCTCATCTAAAATCACAACACACTGAAAATAGAGAACAAAAGAAGTGTAAACTGTGTGGGTGAGATGAAAAGAAGCCCAAGGGACTCATAAAACATCTCAACACGTGGAAAAAAAGACGACGGCAACAGCAAACAGAGGTAACTTCTGAAAAACACACACGTATAAAAATAAAGAACAAACAGAGAAGGGAGGACTTGGATAATGAAAATGAGGTTAGGGAGAAGTTCAGTACAAAGTTGTTTGTGTCATTTAATCCAAGTCATAGAGTTAACTTTGATTACATCAGCTTACATTTCATGAAATACAACACTGCCCTGTTATTGGGATCCCGTTCCTCCATATGGAGTATCTCCCATTGATTGAATGAGGATGCCTCTGAAATCTGTCATGGCTGGACGATTTCCAGAGCCTCTCTCCCATTTTCTATATGCAAAGGTGTTGCTCTTTGTGCGTGTTCACCTCTCTCCAGCTTCTTTATGCAGGGTTGCAGCCATGGCTCTTTTGTTACTCTGGATCTTTCCCGTGATAACTCAGCCCGGATAGCAAAATGACCCATTGAAATTGAAAGGATAAGGAGTTCCTCAACTCCAGAGTAAGAGGACACCTTTTGTGCATCTGTGTGTGTGAATACATGCATGTTATAAAGGCAATGTTTGAGAACAGAGGTTATGGGTTTTTCCTGCCTGACCGTGTGTCCTCATAATGTGAGTGCTTGTGTTTTTGTGTGTAATTTTGAGTGTGTGTATGTGATGGATAATGAGTCTGCACAATGAGGGCTCATATTAGATCTCTAGGGTGTTTGACATCATTGTTTCCAACCAGGTTGGTCAATCTGTAAAAAAAAAAAAAAGCCCTGTCTTCACACACACACACACACACACACACACACACACACACACACACACACACACACACACACACACACACACACACACACACACACACACACAATTAACTACTGTTTTAACTGAGCTACAGTAGAGATTAGAATATAATATCAGTTGTTTCTTTTGAAAACTACCAATACCTTTTTTCTTTTTAAATGAACCTCAATCATTACACAATATTGATATAAAGTATGCATTTCAGGGTGAGTGACAATGTTTTGGATCAAGTCCAAGGCAAGTCTCAAGTCTTTGAAACTTGACATGCAAGTCAAAAAACAAGTATTTTTTGTGTATCAACACTTCGCATGATAATTACATTGGCAAAATCGTCAAGCCACCAATACATACCAAAACAGTGCATTAAATGTCCATTTGCAAATAACGAACCATCTCTTTGTGAGTGAAAGCACAACAGCTCAGCATTTTAGCCACATTAGCTAGAGCATGACTCAAAATATGACAGTATTGGTCAGTCAGTACACTTTATTGTTCCTGATTGATAAATTGAACAACACAGGTTTAAAAAAAATGTTGGGGTGTGGCACTGGTGAAAGTGAAACCCATGTGAAACAGATACAGAAAATGTACCCCTTTCTAAACCGTCTGTGGTACAGTTTCTAGTCTTAGACCTTTAATAATTTAATGATCTGAGGTTAAGTATCCTTTTATTGTCTAAAAGTCAAGTCAAGTCTTTAGGTAGTCAAATCCTAAAGACAAAGTCCTAACTTTTGTGTAGAGTCTAGTGACATCTAGTGTTGAGGATGTAAATTGCAACCAACTGAATACCCCTCCCCCTTCGGAGGTGCTACATGTTAGACTCTGTAAAGAGGACCTGTTCCCAATGTAATAGGTAAATGGACTGCATTTGAATAGCTCTTTTCTAGCAAGTCAGCATTCACATTCATACATTGGAAGCAAATACTGCCATTACACGTGCTACCTGCTAAGGAGAGACCAACATTCACATGCACTATGTCGTATACGGTATGTTGTACGACACTGTTGGCAATGTCAACGTTAGTAAATTGGATTTTGGTGTTTTGCCTTTGCATGCACACTTCAAGGACACTTCTACATGTGGACCACAGGTGCTGGGGATCAAATACGAAAGGAATGGAAACATATCATGATTATAATATTCAATTTCTGCCAAAATATCCCCCTAAATCATACAAGCTGTTGTTTAAATAATTTGAATAACAGCTTCCCTTCTTCTTATATACTGAGCATATCTTTGTATTTACTTAGTCTCCTCACAACCCACTGTCGATCGTTTCTTTCTGACCTTTCTCGTCCTTTTCTCTCTATTTTCCCCTTCCCTCTACTTCTCTCACTTTATCTCCTCTTATTTCCTGAGGTATTGGTGGTATCGTCTCGCCACTGAGTCTAATGTTTTGCTGTCTCTCCTTGCACCAAGGAAATGATCTCTCCCTTTAGACTCTGAGACTTGGATATGTTCCTGTAAGTCTCCAGCATCTGTCTCTTTCTCCTCCCTCATTGCTGCAAACTACACATCTATTCGTGAAAGTTGGACGAGCAAATCGAGATAGGGGAAAAGGAAAAAAGATCAATGTGTGGAAAATCAATAGGAAAGCCCTTGATCATTCACTCATCTCTCCCAATGGACATTTCAGACGCTCACAGAGAGCTCTCTGTGATGGACAGTGAGCTTTTGCCACGGATTGACACTTAAATTATTTTTATTTCAACTTTATTTTATGTTGAAACTCTTATTAGTCGAACCGTCATGAATCTAGTTTGAATGTGATCTTCTGCAAGATCATTTGAGGAAGCATGTTTTTTCTGCTGAGTTCTACTACTTGTTTTGTTGTCTGCTGCGACATCTGCTGGTGTCTGCTGGGTATTGCAGTTCTGCAATCTGTTGTATGTTTTCCCGCTGTTTGTGTTGTATTATGGAGTGCTCTTGCCCCTCTCGAGTCTTTCTTTAGTCTTTACATGTGGGAGAAAATCAGCAGCTAAAAAATACGTCTCAGAAGAACACAGCGGTCTTCTTTTTAAGCAGGGGAAACAGAATAAGCTAATATTGCTTCTTGTTTTACAACTCCCTTTCAAGTTTTTGTATACTTTACTTTACTGGCATAGCCTATTTGCTTGTAGGATAAACCCTAAACCCTATGGTTAAACCTTGGTGCGAAGTAATGCAAAACAATGATTATGAATGGGGTCTAAAATGTTAATTGTTTTCCTTTATTCTAGCTGTATTCACTCCACAAACAACAGAGCTAGACATGCAGCAGATTTCAATCTTGTATTTAATGCAACAGCAAACATCTCCTTATCTACTCGACCAGGGACTACTTTATTCTTGGTATCTAGTGAAAGTCAGTCTGTACTCTACTGTAAATCATCAACATATTAATGAAGCCCGTGCAAAAGGCGGGATTTTGGGCCCCGCCCACATGTTGCCTTCAGTATTGCTTCTCCATGCACTGCGCTGCAACTGCGCAGCCATCGTTAGTCTTGAAAGCTGCGCATTGTGCTATAAAAAAAGCGCAGTTATGAACGTCATGATGTTAACATCTGTGTTGATGTATTGCTTGCACACAAGCACCGTGTTTGTAAGAGGAAACAAAACATTCACATATACTCTGCAAAACGGTTGATTTCTTTATGGTTTTTAGGAATATTTCTTTTTTTCCGGTCAAATCCAGATGCTTTGCTTGTGGATGCTGCACCAAAGTGATAAGAAGCAGTTCAGCCACGAGGGCTCCGATGACCATTACCGCCAATTACTGTCCTGCGTGTTAACAAGATACTGATAGCAGATGATAGGATCATATTGCCTTTCAGGTGCTTTAATGCGCAGCCGCTGCACGCTGGGTGGACAGAGAGTGTAACGGGGTCCGGTTACACAGGAGGATGGTGGCGAAGATGGCGAGCTGCGGAGCGGCTTCTCACCTGGAGGACGGGTAAGACCTTTTTGATATTTTAACACACAGGTTTCTTCTTTTGGCTTTACAAAAGTGTTCGTGCTGTACTTTCAGACAGTATGCATGCACAGGATACGCGCTTAAATCGTGTCGCTTCAAAACAGGAAGTGGTGTATTTTGTTGCTGTCTGTTCTGAGCTCATGTGTTTGTGCATTTATAAACATTGACAAATGAGTTCCTCCGCGTTATATTCTCGTGTAATTGAATATATGTTCAAATAGAAAGTGACTGGAGTGAGACACTTTGTTGGTGTCTGTTTGCGCTGAACGCTTTTGTGTTGTTATATTGTGATGACTCACTGACAACAACGTAACATCAAGCTCTTCGAAGGGGGCGATTGTAGAGCGATTGATTAAAAAAAAAGATGAAGTTGTAAAGCAATACATATAAAACGTTTTATACCAATTATTGTAACAGATTAGATGTTGTAAATAAACTTGAAAATCAGTATAGAATATTGTAAGAGAGAAAACATGCCCCTGTGTAACCTATCATACAGTGTATCATACAAACAAACACTCCACTATAACTTCCTGCTGACAGTTTTGAATTAATGGTTTATGATTCAATGCTCACGTTTTTGTGCCAGCTGTAGCCTATTGTCAACCACAGACAGGTGATACTGATGACTCATTGTCCTCTGTGAATGCTACCATGTTTGCAAGGGTATCATTGAACCAGTGATGAGGGCTATAAAAGTCCCTGAATTCACAATACCACAACGCTTTGTTAGAACTTTTAAAGCATTAGTGAAATTATATCCAGGGAAATTGATATAGTTTAATTTACCTTACCTTATTAAAATCAGTAGAAAGACACAATTGTTGTTGTTGTTGTACTTTTCCTGTATTCGGTGGAAGCCAACTGACATTTGTTTATCTGCACACAGATGTCCTCTCAATTCATTGTGTTTGCACAAGTTGTAGAAAGTATTTCAATGCTGTGGCTTTTATCTTTCAGCCAGATGCAGAGGACTGGGTTATCATATTTTGTGGGAGTAAGATAGAAACAAGTGAGAGCAGAGAAAGTCTGAGAACTTGTGCAGGGAGTTTATTTATTGTCTGAAAACATCAGAGCTTCGCAAAGGATAACTTTGCTAATAGGAAGAGAAGATTACCATGGCAACTAATGAGCCTTGCTGTTGTTGTGCTGTGACTATCTGGCAGAGAGAGAAAGAGCTGACCTTGAAGAGGAGGAGAAAACATTGTTTCCTGGACATATGTTTGAAAGCAAAGGAAACCACAGGGCCTTTATCAGGGTTAACAGACGCTAAATAAAATAACCTAATTCATCCAGTCTTTATAATCCTTTTCCTGATAGATCATATTTTTCTTTTGATCGCCAAGCTGCTACACTTTTCCATGCCTGCTGCGTGTTTCCTCTTGTTGAAGCTGAGCCTGCGTCAACAGGTTGCACCAGTCATCTGCTCAGATACAACATTACACATGGATTGGGCTCATTGTTTGTTTGATACTACATTCATGGATAGTGGAGCACATATCAAAACATTTAGGGAGCTAAAAAGTCAGGAGCATCAGGTATTCATGCCTGCTGTGCACGGCCGGGTGATATGGTTGAAACTAATGTCAGGTTTTTGATAAAATCCTTTTCATACATGTTTAAAACAATAATGCAGATGTATGGACAATCACATTCAGTAAATTAGAACGATGTGCTTGGAATCAATTCTGCAAAGCTACAGTGCAGATATCGATACTTGGATGAAACCTTATGATCAAATCAACACAATATGATGCCACTTAAAGTAAATAGAGGTTCAACTCTAAATATAAATCGTCCAATCCCCTTGCTTTATTTGAGTAATGAAAGCAGAAAAAGTGTCCAGACCAGTTTTGTTTGATGAGGAAAGTAACCGCCAGTATCTTTCCATGGCTGTACCATCGACACTGCTCTGAAAGTAGGTCAGTGTGGGAGTTGGGGTGGAAAGGTGAATCTATCACCCAACAGGATGGGTTGTGTGAAAAAGTGAGATGAAGGAAGGCAGCATGTACACACTTCCTGTTTTTTTATGTGGCTGTGTGTTCCTATGTGAAAGCAGAAGTGGCGTACTACACGAGCCTGTAGCTGCACGGTTTTAAGAGCTGTCACTGTCTTCCTTCTTTAAATCCTCCCAGAGTGTAACTTAAAGATGTCTGAATGTTATCTCCTCTGCCCTACAGAGACGGAGATGTCCCCACGATGGAAAACAAAGGTAAACCGCACACCAATGTCATTCTTTCCCTCCCCCTCACTGTTCTTTCTGGTTTCGCTTTCTCTCACAACACACGTTGTGACGTAGAGCCACCTGTGTCAGCGTCTTTGTTTGTTTACAGTGTTTGGGCTACGTCTCTCGTTCCTTTTTTAATATCTAAATGTAGTAAATCCCCATCTATTATCTATCTTTCTTTTGTCTTCCTGCTTTTCTTCTTTCCCTTTCCACTTTCTCTGACCTCACTCTGGCCTTCCTGCTCTCAAATACATTTCCATTAAAGGGCAGGAAGATTTATGCACAGTCGTACGATCTTTGGTGTACGCAGTTTTGCATTTGCTATATCCTAACACTGCACACCTGTACACAAAGTATTTGTCAGACTTTTCTCTAACATTTGCCTAGAATAATCCCAATAGCATTATTAATGTCCATTTTATAACAACCTGCAGCAGTAATACATGTGCAACTGCTGATGATTAAGAAACCAGTGATCTGACTTCTTTCCAGATACCAGATAAAATACATCTATACAGATTACCTGTCAAATATGAGTGCTTTATTTCTCACAAATGTGAAACGTGTTTACCACATTGTGTACAACTAATTTGCATAATGTATGTAAGGTAACATGAGGCAAGGTTCAAGATTCAAGGTTCAAGGTTCTTTATTTTGTCATACGAACATAGCTACAGTGTAGTTATGCCGATTAAAATCTTAGGTCACAGGCTTCACACTTCAGCCCAAATTGCTCCTGTGGGGATTGCCCACAGTATTGAGTATGTAAGTCGCTTTGGATAAAAGCGTATAACAAGTGACAATATGTAATGTAATGTAATGTTATTGCCTGTGGGATGAAACTGTCCCTGAGTCTGGTGGTTTTAGTCCGGATGCTGCGGTAACGTCTGCCAGACGGCAGCAGACAGAACAGTTTGTGGCTGGGGTGATGGGGGTCTTTTATAATCCGGAGGGCTTTCTTCCTGAGCCGCTGAGAGTAAAGGTCCTCCATGGATGGCAGCTCCGTCCTGGTGATGTTCTGTGCAGTTTTCACCACCCTCTGTAAAGCCTTACTATTGAGGGCGGTGCAGCTGCCGTACCAGGCCGTGATGCAGCCAGTCAGGATGCTCTCTATGGTGCACCTGTAGAAGTTGCAGAGTATCCTGAAGATATGTCTGTGTCTTAATGAATATAAAAGGAAGGAGACACTGAATCTATATTGACACACTAAAATGGAAACAGTATTTATTGTGTATCGGTCATGTCTCGCCAAAAGATTCATAGCCATTGCTGTACACCACACATAAACCTTTTCAAGCAGTGCTTTTGCTATGTTGTTGTGACCAGCAGATGGCAGGCAACACCCATGAACCAGTCCCAACCTTTGAAACTGCTAAATAGTGTGTGTTTGTTTGTGTCTGCATGTGTGTATCTTTACTGGTGTTTTATCTCCACCTTGTTTGTCCATCGGAGTGAAGAGGGATGCCTGCTGGCTCAGATGAGGCGGCAGCAGTATAGAGAGAGATTGGCCTTAGGAGGCATACGAGGACAAGGAGAGAGAAATGGAGGAGGGTGAGTGCAGTGAGAGGTGAAGCAGACAGATCGAGGCGAGTGGAGGAGAGAGATTGATGAGGGAGGTGTTGCGTGTGGAGCAGTGATGGCAGCATCTGCTTGTTAGTCTAAGATAAAACTCCGTGGGCTAGAGAGGACGGGCTCCATCCATTAGGCGGCCAGGCACTCAGCCAGATGGCCTGGTGCATTCACTGCTGCTGGGAAGAGAGGACGCAGCAGCTCCTCTGGACCCATCTATATAAATGTGCCAGAATGTTAATGCATGGCACTTATCACAGGCTTCTTCACAGGGTGCCACAGTTCAACTGCTAAGGAGTGATGGATATGTTAAAGCTAGTGGTGTAAGTCAGAAATGCTGAGGGATTTTTTATGAGTAATATGGATGAAAACACACACTGCATGCAAACATAGATATTTACTAAAAGTTGAGGTTTCTCACTGCCTGGGGTTGCACCTGTTAAAGGAAGAACCCCAGTGACACAAAGTAAAACTTGGTACTTTTACACATTTTATGACATGCATTAAGATTCTATTATTCTTTTCCTTAGGGAAGTTTAAAACAGAGTTGAGTTGGGGCTTCGATGCATGATAAAGTAAAGAAGCAGACAAGTTAACATACTTCCCCCTATATAGTAATGGATTATTCTGTAGAAAATAGTTAGTGAAACGTTTGTGGCTAAATAGAATTAAGTTCTGTTTTTAATTGTATGTTTCCTGTTCAGGTCAAATTATCATGAGACTTTTTTGTTTACTAGTTCTGAAACCTAAGTGGGTGAGGAACTTAACTGATGGGCAATATGATAACCACATAAATGGGTTGATGATACTATCAAACCTTTGAAAGTTCCCGTAAAGATGATGATGGTTATCTGGTTAACAACAAGTATTAGTAATGATGTATGGTAATAATAAGATGGGAATCTACATTGACCTTTTCTCATATTTTGACATTATGGAATTAGTTTAAATGGCACCAACTCTAAAATAATTACTAATATGTTACAGATAACCTGAGAGAAAGTGACGGCAGCAGTTCAGGTAAACACACACATATCACATCACAGAAGTTTAACTAATTTGATCTTTACATAACTGAAAAACATAATTTTAAATGTAATTCCCTTATTTAAATGCAACTTATTTCTCTCATAACATTTACACTTTGTGGCATAAATCACTTATACTCATTATTCAATATTTTACACGTGTCACTTACACTTTGAATTGTCGAATAGAGAACACAGAAACATCCACTGAGGAGAGCTCAGAGGAGGAAGAGGAAGACGAAGAGGAGGATGAGAATTCTGGTGAGAGGCTGCCTTTGACTCATCACTAATCATACATCTAATGAATAGTCATTTAGTCATAAATTACACTTTAGTAGAGCGTGAGATAAGAAGATCAATATCACTCATGTCTGTACATTAATTATGAAGCTACAGCCTGGACATTGTTCATTTAGCTTAGCATAAAATGATTGGAAAACAACTAGCCTGGCTCTGTCAGAAGCTAACAAAATCCACAAGCCAGCCCCAGTAAACTAAAGCTCATTAATTATCATTTTTATACCTTTGTTTTAAAAGTACAAAATCCAAAGTATGTATTTTGCCACAGGAGTAGTGACTTTCTTGTCTTATCATGGCCAAGAGCTTGTTATGCAACCAAGTAAGGCTTCAAGACTCAATGAGCTATAATGCTTTTAATAATCCGCTTTAGAGGGGTCAGCAGTAAGACATTGTTACCATTGCACGGAGCCAGGCTAGCTGTTTTCCTGTTTCCAGTGTTTGTTTAAAGCTAAGCTAATTTGCTGCGATTGGTAGCTTCACATTAACCATACAGACAAGAGACAGATTGCTGGTATTCTGATCTATATCTGCAAGAAGATAAATACGCTTTTTTTTAATGTCAAGCGAGGGCCCCGTGTAAGAAGGCTAAACCCTTAGCAGCCATCTGCATTCTAAATCCTATCTACGGCCTTTGCTGCATGTCGCAAAAAAAAAATATTGAACTTTATCCTTAATTATCCTCCTTTCTTTCACCAAAAGACTGTGCTGAGAAGAATGGAGAAAAGGAAGGTAAGAACCAACATCCTTTTATCAATCCTTCAAAATGTTTGGAACCAAGGATTTAACAAGGTACAAAAACAAATGGTGTTTACCTAAATGTATCTCCTTTATGTTCTTTGCAGACCATGAAGAGGCCAATGCGGAAGAGTCCAAAAATGGTGAATGCAACTTGTGTCAGTAACTGCTTTGTCAGACTGAGTCTACTTAACTACAACTTTCTTGTATTTTACATCCAGATGGCCATGTCAGTTTGTTGTCATAGTTGCAATGGCTCTAGTCATAACTCAGGATAACATTTTAATGGCAGCAACACTGCATAATTACGCCATAAAACGCAGAACTTTGCTGGCTTTCTTGGAACACAATATTGATGTGTAATTAACTGTGCTCCACCCTCGCTCACAACCAAAATAAAATCTGCCCACAATCTGAAAAGATAATCTAGGGTGTTTTCCCGGAGACTTAACACAAGCTTTAATTTTCCGACACATCATTTTAATATGTTAACGTTAATTATTTCACCCTTTTAGATTCAATCCCTGGACCTGAAGCGGAGGTTTCAAAAGGGAAAGGTAGGCAGTAACTGATATCAGCACAACAAATGTTCTGCAGATTGTGTCACCCTGTTAACAACATCCCATTTTGTTTAATACATATGTCCTTGCAGAAGAGTGTCACTTCAAATCATGCTGTGTGAAATGCAAAGCCGTTCAGCAGGTGAGCGCAGAATTCAGATGTTTATTTGACAAAATGTGGTGATCTTAATTGTGTTGTCTGCCTGAGTATTTTTATTATACTTGAATATAGTTGAGATCTGTATGATATTAGGGAGCAACTTGTGTAGGCCTTCCTCTTGTTTACATATCAATACTTATTCTTTGTTATTCTTTATTAGGATCCCCATTAGCACTAGCATGCGCATTGGCTATTCTTCCTGGGGTCCTCACACACACAAAACATACATAAAACAAAAACAAAAACAAAACGGCTCATAATTTCATGCAATTTACAGTGCTATATGAAGTGAAAACTAAGATGGTCATCCAATTTTATCATAAGGCCAAACAAAAAAATACAAATAATTGTACATAATAATACATACATACCCACAGGCACAGTTCAATTGTACTTTATAATACTGAGATAATTTTTTAAGCAACCTTTTGAAATGTACTTGATACATTTTTCTTTACGTTAATATAACATCATTTCCAAATTGTCTGTTTGACAGAGCCATGGCAATGAGCTTGTTACCCCCAGGAGGATCTCTAAGGGACGATTGCAGTGAGTAAGACCACTGATCTTGTCCGTACACATTTGAATTGATTCTGTATGTCCATCATCTCTGACTCTGTATGTTTCAGGGTGCAGCTGGAAGGAGAGGGCACATACGAGTGTTCGCTTACCGGCCTGGTGTTTGAAGCATCGGAGCGGGTCATCGTGCGGTACTCAGTCCTCTCCTGGTCCAGGTTTGGCGCGTTACTGCCGGACTCCTGGAAATTTGCTGGACCCATCTTTAACGTGGACACAGTCAATAAGGACGCTTCTGTCCTCACGTCTATCCAGTTCCCTCACTCCATCTGCCTTGCTGGTGAGAATGAAGTACAGGACTCCTGTGTATTCTGTGTAGGACAGGGGTGTCAAAACTACGGCCCGGGGGCCAAATGCAGCCCGCGGACCATTTTGAATCGGCCCTCAGCAAATTAAAAAGTATAATGGAATATGGCCCACAAATGAAACTTGTGCTTGTCTTATATTTTTACATTTATATTTAAGAAGTACAATATATTACACACTAGTATTCATGTGTTAATAAGACCACTTTTCAAATCAATTCAGTCAATTAAAGTTGGAAACATTTTCTAACATATCTTAGTTGATAAGAAAAAAGCCCAATAACTTATTTACATAAGAAGCTTGAAATACACCCTTCCTATTTCTCCTTATTATAATCACTCTGAGGTTTCTGTTTTAAGGGATGAGCTGCCAACACTCACAAGCATAATTTACCTACATTTGATTGATTTTGCTAACTTATAACTGAACTTATGAGGCAATATACCTCTGGTGAGTGGCCCAGCCCTTCGTATATTTTTCTGTATGTGGCCCTCGGTGAAAAAAGTTTGGATACCCCCTGGTGTAGGATATCATTCATAACCATGGTCTTGTGGTGACTCCATGGCCCATAATGCAATGTTACATTTTTTCCAAGATTTTGGAGGTTGTCATTTAGTTGATGTTAGAGTATACTTATTTGAAGACCTTTACACAAAATAGGTTATTTTAGTGAGTATCATATTCTTTTATCTATGATTTAAAGCTGCTCTAAGTGAAACATCGAACCTTCTCTTTTCCATATGACGTCACACAGATCCAGAAAAAGAGATGACATTCAGTGTCCTGCATATAAAGGACAACCGTCCTCTCATTGAGCCGACAGTGGACCACTCGGGGAGCCATGTTAAGTGGAACGTGACGTCTCTGTCTCCCGTGGGTCCCATCATTCAGACGAGCCAATCTGTAGAACACCACGGGGTGGTCCTGGTCTACAAGCAGGTGGGCAGTGGCAACAACAACTACAGCTTCCACGTCTACCTGGCCACCAACAGTTCATCTGATATCAATGTGAGCATTAGATGAAAAGTGAATGTGGAACTGAATACATTTTTTTTCTCAAAAATAGATGATTGACAGTTGACGTGCTCCTTTTAAGACTTGCTGTCTGAGCTGTCGTTGTCAGCGGTCTTAAGGTGCATTTTTAAACCAATACAAATGTGACAGCTGTTTGAGAAATGTGGTCATTTCTCAGAGACTTCCTATAGTTGCAGTTTTCCACTTTAAACAGTTACTTCATGTCTGAACCTTTGTTTCTTTTGTTGCTTTCACCATCTGTCTGGACTGACTGACATTGCTGTATTTGTTCCTTTAAATGACTGGGTATCGACAGGACGTTTGAATACATACAAGCTTGTATAATAAGTGCACATGTTTTACTCTGCTTCCTAAGGCAAATTAATTACACATTCATTTTGATTACCACTTCTTACACATATTTAAATAGAACCAGTAAAGATTTACTTTTAAGATGTGAATGAGCAAGTTTGTTGGTCTAATGCATATTTAAGTGTTTTCATTTAGGAGAGCCCAAGGGAAAAAAACGGACCAAAATCCCCCAAATTTCTTTGTGCTGTTTCCTTACCAATAAATATTCCATTTGTCAAACCATCCCTTGAGTCTTCCTAAAAATGTAAATCATGACTTTTAATCATAACAACTGCCTACTGGATAAAACTCCAGCAAAATGCCTTGCCAATGAAATTGTGTGCCAAAATTGAGAACAGAATCAGAGCCAAAACAAACAGTAACTTTCACTTCTTGTTAATTTTGTTTCAACACTTGGTAGAGTTGGCCACAGATTTTCAGTTTTTTGTAGTACATTAAAGTATATTTGGCGAGTGATTAGTGACTAATATTAATGACCTTATCAAACTCCTTCTCATATATATCCAGGCTCTGGAACACTCTGCCCCTCCATGTGAGGTCGGCCGAGACACTAGGGGTTTTTAAATCCTCACTAAAGACACACTTCTTCTCCCTGGCCTTCTAGTCAGAGCGGAGCACGACTCCTGACTTTTCCCTGTGTTTTTTATATATCTGTTGTAAATTATTGTCTTTTATTGTGATTGTAGTAATGTGTTTTTATTACATGTACAGCACTTTGGCTCGACCAAAAATCGCTTTTAAATGTGCTATATAAATAAAACTTGATTTGATTTGATATATCATAGTTATTTCCCGATCTGTGGATGTTTTTTCCTTTGAGACACCTTCAGTTTTGCCATTAGTAAATGTTAATCACCATTTAGCCTGCTCATCAAACTGCAAGGAAGTGGCTTATCTTTTACGTTGTCTTCCTGCTCTCCTTATGTCAAACAGGATATAAACAAACAGGTGCGGGGCTACAAGAATCGCTACATCCGAATAGAGAAGCCTCCCACATGTAAACTGGACGAGGGGACGTATCGTCTCCTTAGTGAGCCAGAGGGAGAGATCAAACCTCAGGTGGGTCTCTTCGCATATGCTTGTGTGTCTACTCTTATATATAAATACACAGTAGTATACAGACATCACAATTTAATTATGTTTCGTTGTATAAATATGTATATATTTGTCCCTGTACAGGATTTGAAATTCACCCTTGCTGTGACAAAGATGAAGGGCTACTTTGAAGCTTTCTTCGAGCAGCCTCCTCCCTTTAAATTGTCTCTCATAGAGATTAACACTGAGGAGACCGTATGGTCCGCCACCATCAGAGAAGGTACCTGCTCATTGAATCTCACACTGAATATGTTTGATGATTTGTAGGGGGTGGGGAAACTAAAAGCTAGGAGCTGAGGCGAAAGAATCGGACCATATTTGTTTAAAAAGTTATAGTTTTTCAACCATTTTTCTTTGTTTATAAAACAGTTGACAATAAAAGAAACAAGGATTTTTCATCTGCAAATAAACCAGCTTTGACTGGGCTCCACATATTGTTGTGTTTTTAAGTTTGTGTGTAGTGTTACTTAACTCCAGAGCAGTGATGATGTTTACTTTCTTCTCTTAGGTGACTGTGTGGACAACACAGAAAAAAAGTCAAGAAAAAGGACCATCAGTAAGCTTCTTGTTTTTTTAACAAGATTGTTGTTTTCCACCATGCTATCAGCTCTTACCGGTTGTCTCACATCATGTCCCTCTATTACAGGCATACAGAGGAGCAGCAGCCCCTCAGAAGAAGAACTCTGCTGTAAAAGGACTCGGTGGCAGGATGTGTCAGGTAACTGATCTGAGAATAACTTCAGGCACAAACTTTATTTTTCTCCCAAATCAGGTCATCTGAAACCGGTACACACCTGAACTATTTACCGGTGCACCTGTTCCCCTAAAGTTATACTGACATAAAGTACCTGTGGGTCTTTTTCCAGATGGAGTGAAACCAGCGATGACTCCGGGTCAGGACATGTCGGAGAAGCAGCTACTGCAGGTGGCTAAGCGGCTCGGGAAGGAGTGGAAGCAGGTGGCCATCTATCTGGACCTGAACTCCAGGGAGCTGGACGACATCCAGGCGGCAGAGAAAGATGTGACCATACAGAAGCTGAAGATGCTGGTGGAGTGGAAGAGCAGGAGGGGGGCGGGAGAGGCCACGGCGCATCACCTGCTGAAGAGTTTAGTGGACCTGGATGACTTGCCAAACGAGGTCCGCCAGACATTGAAAGGTAATAAACACCATATAATTGAGATAATGATGATGGATAACCAACAAAATCACAAGTGAATGCATCTCTTGTGAAATTATAATTGATTAGATTTTTTTCGAATGTGTAAAACAATAATACAAAAATGTAACATGAGAATTATGATACAATACAAAATCAAGCAGTGTCAAATTGATATACAAAAAATATTATTGATTCTAAATTATATTAAAACAAATAATATACTGTTATTGTTACTGTAATTGTCCATATTTATCTATAAAGAAACTAACAAGACTGAGTTTGTTGTGTTTTATTTTTGTTGTCTTTTCCAGGCATGATGGACAATCGAGCAGCTAAGTGAAAAAGAAACAACCTTCGGATATCTTCGGGAAGAAAATACGATTTCAGGAATTCAACAAAGCAGCGGATTGATACAGACCAAACTTCACCTCTTCTGTTTGTGATTCCCCTCAACAATATTTCCTGGAAATGACCCTGATACCTGGGTTTTTATTTCGGCACAGTTAAAGGAAAGGGCTGGTGTCTTATCTTTGGAAGGACGTTTTCCCTATTTTTGTTGAAATGTAGTCCTCAGATTCTGTAATGAATACAGAAAAGACAAGCTGTACCTAAAACTTCATTTATGTAGCTATATTTTGATTAAAAAAAATGAACAGTAGAGTTCATTGTGATGTACAGTAGCTAAATATGTAGCCAGTAACATGTTTAAATGTAGGTGCTGTTGAAACTGCAAAAAATGGGAAAAATACAACCTGTGTATATTGTTTCCACATTATGTTTGTGGGATTCTTTTTATATAAATATTAGGCATTACGTCACACGCACTTGATTGTCTGACTGTCCTAGGCATACAGACTGATGTACTGAGCTTTTTTTATACATTTTTATATTTGTCCTGTACATAATCTTTTTTTACCAACTACTGTACCTGTGATCTATTTTTAAGTCTGTTTTGTATGTTTATGTCTGTTGGTGTTTTATTTCACAACTCTGAACCTTTAAAAAGCTCAAGGGAGTTGCAAGAGGTCCTTAATTATGTTTCTGTGGTTTAACTTGAATTATAAATACATTCCTGCCAACCTGTGATTGGAACACACATCTTGTTATATATACATGTTGTTTGTGTTTAACAAAAGTGTACACTGTGGGGAACAAACAAACTAACCACCAGCATTTGGATTCAGGGCCTAATTGAAGTGTATGTGGTGCAGCTACAGCCTGGCAATGTGTGTATATATTTTTATGTATCATCTTGTCAATGCTAATTTCATATCTGTACAACTTCGAACACCAACTGTACTGTTGAAAACGTTTCAGTTAAATTATCTTATCATAAGTCATAGCTCTTATTTTTTTTCACCTTTTCGCAAATGGCATTATTTCAAGACATCTCACACACTATTTGAAAAAAAAAAATGCTGCAGAAATGGCATTTGGATCATGAAATCTTTGAGGGTCTACTATGATGAGTATTGTTTACAATCCATTGCTTCCTTAAACCTCTTACCAACAAAAATCCAGTCCGTCCTTTCTGCACCTCTTTCTATCATGTCTCTCCAAAGACTTTGTAATAATTGTAACACAGCGATGTTGACTGAATAAAAATACAACTTGACAACTTTCTGTTCACTTAAGTGTCATCAGTTTTTATTTGCAAAAATTCACTTCCATTTTCAGTACTTAATTTAAAATAATACTTATAATAAATAACAAATAACATCACAGGCCATCAAATAAATAAGTAAATATAAATAAATAAATAATTTAAATAAATATTGTTATGCAGTGGAAAGGACTACTTGGTCGGAAGTTGTAAATGGTGGCGATGATGGAGAAGGGGCTGCATGACGTCTACTTCCTGTGGTCTCCTGAGGAAATGTAGCCCAGAGCTCTGTTGATGGTGATGGTTCGGACCTGGAAGCCCTTCATCATTTTAAACATCTGTTGTCGGTTTTCGTATGAGCTGTTTTCCCACTTCGGTGCACCAACATCCTAATAGACAGAAAAGAGGTTACCAACATGGAGACTCAAAAGTCGCATGCCCTCCCCACCCCCTCTTTGGAAAATGTTAACAAGAATTCATCTAATATCAGTTTTCCTCTTCAATACTGTAGGCAATGAAGATTAAATAGGGAAATAAAAAGAAGTAGGAAGACAGAAATACCTCTGGAATGTTGTTCTCTCCATTTGGCGTCAGGGAGCAGCTCTGTAAAAATGAAAACATTTTATAAGCGACTTTCAAATGTTATTCCCCAGGAGATTTTCTCCTACACGTGCATGTACTATATATCTACTATCTAATATATATCATTCCAATAACTTTTATATAGACTCGTACTGCACTATTCCACATACTCACTTTATTTTAGAACTATTTTTCTTTTTGTATTACTTTTACTATCTGTATTATTATGTTGCATTGTTGGAGAAGCCTGTGACATAAGATTTTCAACGACATAATTACTCTGTAGCTATGTTAGTTTGACAATAAAGAACCTTGAACCTTGATAAACACACCTTCCTCAGGCTCCGTATTATTTCCAAAGTTGAATTTAGAAGTGGCACTTCTGTTTCAGGCAGTCTGAGGTCGGAGTTGGTGTAGGACTGAATAACAGCAGAATAGTAGGCCAAGTCCTTCATGATGTTCCCCAGACATTCACTCTGTTGAGTCGAACAGGAAAAATTACACATCAATTTTTAGTCTGCTTTATAACAAAGTAAGGAGGATAACCTTTATATTGGAAAATATCCTAATTCTTATGTATAAAATGGCAGAAATAACATTGTAAAGCTTCAATTAAGTCAAATAGATTCTGGATTTACATTATAATTGTGTAGAAAAGTATGTCCCATAATTCCAAAAGCATTTAAAAAGGAAAGTTAACTTAAACATACCTCACTGAAAGTTGAGTTTCTTTGCATCATGCAGGTTGAGTTCTGTGGGGTAAAATCATTTTAAATATGAACATTTGTTTTAAGTCAGATGGCCCTTAAGAATCGTTGGTCCATACATTTGGTTATATGACTTGGTCAAAGTAAAAGTCCGTGAAAGCTGTGCTGAAATTATGAGGGTGTTTCCAAAAATATGTCCAAAACGTCTCTATCTTATTTGAGAAAATAAATAAATCAGTGGGATCTTTATTTTTCCCTTACACAAAAAGCATGAATAAGCCAAAGAAAAAGTTGTTTTTTATTTGTAATAGTGATTTTGACCATTAACAATTAATATCAATGATATTTAAACAATTCTCACCTGAGTCAGAGTGGGTGCGCAGGCCAGTACTGTCTCAGCTTGACTGATAACCACAGATGCATCAGTGTCAATTCTATGGAACAACTCCCTCTGTAAAATAAAACAATGTGTAAAAGTGTAACAGAAAGAAAAATAACATATTATATATAATAACATATATGTTAACATATTAACTATATGCTAGTACCGTGAATTGTACTCACATCTTTGAGGAGTTCTGAAATATTCAGGAGGAGTTTCTTAAAGAGCAAAGAGCAGTCTGCGCACTTTTCTGCGCTCAGACCCGTGCGCACCGGGAGCCCCGTGGATGTGCGCCAGCTCAGAGACAGCAGCAGCAGTATCAAACAGCTGGCGGAGTCTGCGTGGCAAGAGAATAAGAATCATCAACACATGACTCTTATCGGTTTACAACAGAATAGCATGATAAAATAGTAGAAACTTGGAATATGTTCTTATATCTTAAGTTTTTTTCTCGGGCTCGCTGACTTACAGAAATTACCAAATGCCATATTTCTGGTCAGAGAGATAACTGTGCTTAATCCAGGTGAATCAGTATAAGTGTGTTGCTGACTCCCGATGTGATTGTTTTTATATGCATATACATCGGGGGATTCCCTGACACTGCTGCAGGAGAGCCAGCAAAAAGAAAACTAAAACGTCATATGTAATTTCCTCCTTGATCTCTCAGCAGCCATTTGAACATGCAGAAACGGGAAGTTGCATTGTTTGTTTCAAATGTCTCACCGAGCGAAAGCAGCTCCGGGAAAAAAAAATAAGCCAAGGTGTGATGTAACTGTTTAATATTAGACACCAAACAATTTACGGTCTTACATGTGTAACAATGTTACGCAACTGTGCGTGATTTTGCCTTGTGTTTTTTTTTTTAAATATGCAGGAGACAACACTGGGTCTTCTCTCTATCTCTGTATAGGCTAATATTAACACAGATGCCTCTCTTCTTATCAGTTCAAAAACTTTTCCACAATAAATACCTACATGTTACAATTGATATTTTACTAGCTAATTTGATTCAATAAACTTTCCATGGCTACCTACAATTATGAATCACATCAAAAATATTAAGTATAACCATGAATAATCAAAACCCCTCCTACAACTACTACCATCAGAAATTACTGAATTTAGTGCTTTTTCTATTTTCTATGATTAGTGTTCAGCAGTTTCTTTATTGGAAAGTCTGATTTCTGTTGAGAAGCTTATATGTCATGTGACCCAGTGAATGCAAGTCAATCAGTATAAGTGGGATATACATCTTTACAAAGTATTTAGCATTTTTTAAACTATATTTTCCATTAAAAGGTTTTGATTTATTTGTAAAAGCTTCACTGTTGTTTGACCCTATAACTCCAAAACATTGTAGTACTTCACTGGACAACTGGATTCTGCATCAAGTCATAAAGTCACAGGATATGGAAGCTTTCTCAAAAAGAAACAAGATCTTTCTTTTGAATATCCAACCTGAACAGTGCAGTTCAGTCAATGAATGCTCCGATTAAAGTCAGTAGTATATCATGTATATCATGTCTAAATAAAAAAAACATGAAAACATGACAATTTTTTTTTTGAAAAATTAATAGTGCACCAAAAATAGTAGGCCAAAAATGTCCTAAATACTCATCATTTTGTAATAAAGAAAAAATCCTAAATTCAAGTTTTCAAAAGAAGAGAAAGAAAGTCATAAAAAAGTCATTAAAATATAGTCAAATAATAATATGGCATACAAATGTATCGTATGTTTTCATAAATGAAGTCATGGTATATATATTATGCTAAAAAATGTCATGGGATAGTAGCCATCATAATAAAGTATTGCATGTCAAAAAGAGACGCAAATATGTCACAGAATAATATTTTATAAAAAAGTTAAAAAAGCTATGATAAAAATCAAATTGTAACTTTAACGGGGGTCATCACTGAACAAACATAATAAAACGTTCCTTGAAACCTTTGTCTGATTAATAGAGCATGTTGGATCTTAAATTGATGAATATTGAACGTAATGCAAGGCCCCTTTGCTGCCCTTGCTTAGATCATGGCAATCTTTAAACTCGACCTGGATTTACGACTGCATCTCGCAAGGTTGTGACACTATCGCTGTGGCAACAGACACTTACTTCATCCTCGCCATACCGTCCCAGTTTTCTTAGGAACGGTGATTTACTTGTTGTTCTGAAACTGTAGTGGACAGTGAGTCGCTGACAGGAGTTTCCTGGCCTTTTTCTTGCTGCACCATAAGAACATTCAAGACTGAAACTGACTCTTTAAATGCAGTATATGATCATAGATGACCCACCGGTAGAGTGGGGGGATTTTCTCAGAGATACATTTTTCATATTTTACATAAAGAATAACCAGACATCATTCATATGTTTTCCTTGAACCACAACTGACCCGTCATCATACATTCTAAGTGCACAAGCTGTCATCTTCATGTGAAAGGGAAAATAAATCCTAATTATGACTCTAAAGGGGTTGTCCAAATGAATAGTATTAAAAGCGACCCAGATGAGAGAGTAAGAGACCAAGAGTGAAAAAAGGGGAGTTGAGTCATGCTCCGTGTATTGTCTCATGCAGTTGCGACCACTTATTACACTTCCTATGTTCATCAGAAAGAGGAAGCTCATTTCAATTCTTACTTGCTGCAACACAAATTAAACATACTTCACAACAAACCAATGTATATGAAACAAAGTTTATTCTTTATTTTACATATCTGTACATAAACATTTCTTCCCTCAAATAAAGTTTCTGATTACAGTAGGATGAAAACGATATTAACACACTTATTCATTTAAAATGACTTGTGTCAGAAAATCAACATTCACAAAATGTTGAAGAGCAATTAGAGTGAATGTTACCAAAAGCTACAACTCCACTACAAGGCAGGCATGTTTCCTTTACACTCTTTTAGCACCTTCAAATAAACATTTCTCAGTTGAAAACTACCATTTGTGCAGAATAAAAACAGGTCGACTTTGAAATACTTTTGGACAGTAATAAAATTACAGGACAGTAATAAAATTACTGTCCAACTTAAAATGGTCTGAAGAAGTTAGTTTCCATCTGTTTTTTTATACAATAGAGTTTCTTTTTTTCTCATGACTGACTTTCTACTTAATTTTTCACTATTATTTTATTTTTTCCCACAATTTTTGCATTTGACAGTTATAATTTAGTGGCGAATGTAGAAAGTTAAAAAGAAACGATAGCAAAGCAAGGCCGATCACTGCACAGGAAGCTGGGTACAGAATCCATGACAACACACAATCAGTTTCCTTTTTCTCCCAGGAAGCAGGAAGTGCTCCTCCATCCTTAGCGCTGGGAGAAAACCACAGAAGCTTCTTCTGTGCTGCTGCTGCAGTGGGTTTGGACAGGAAGGGAGACAAGGGGAGATGGGGAAGCAGCAAGGAGCAAAATACTGGGGACAAGCGGGGGGTTTGGATCTACACGGGGCAGAGGTGGAATGGCCAGAGGGGGAAAGTCTGGTTTGGAGCGGGAGCTTAGCTGGGCAGGAGGGGGGGGGGGGGAGAGGGGAGAGGGGAGAGGGGAGAGGGGGGAGGGTGGAGCAGAGACTGGCATCTTATTTGGATAGGGTCCTCTCAGCCAAATGTTTCTGTTGGCTCTCAGCATGCCTGGAAAAAGAGAAAAGGTTATTATACATACAGTTATAGAGAGGATAAGACTGGTGATGTATTTATTCATTTTGTTGTGAAGAAAAAACCCAAAAGAAAACCCCCCAAAAAACCAAGCAAATAATAAATACATGGTCCTGCTGCACTACATGCTCAGTAAGCGCACTAAATCTGCGACTACAAATATCTATAACAAATGCACTATTTACTTCTGTTTGAGTTACTATTTGTTGAAGGGATTCCCCAAAAATGTCACACATGAAAGTGTTCACAAGTTTTAGGGACGACAACTACAAGTGGGAAAAAAGTTATTTGTGCCTTTTTGTGGTTTCAAGGTAGCTGATAAACAGCCTCAAGTGATGGGACACCTTTGTAGCCCACTCCTCTTAACGGCTTAGCAATTTGAGACCACATCAGCAGATACTACTGTTACAAATGTAATTCTCTGAGTTAGATTTTGGATTATGTCTTGACAAACAACAAACAAATTTGTATTTAGCTGTTTTAATACTGATAACTATACATTGTGAGTTAGCAAGTTACTGTTTTAAAAACTACAATTTAAAGCAGTTTTGGGGAAATAATGAAGTCTTTCGGGAAGAAATGTATGAACTCTACACTTAGGAACAGTGGGAACAAATAGGCTTGAGGTTGAGAATCACAGAATAGGAGAGTCAGAAAAAGTATTGAAGTTGGTTTGGTCCTTTCTTTAAGAGACTTGGCAATAGCAAAAATATATTATGACTATGTCTTTCCAATCTTCAAATAAATATGTTTCTTGCCATACCAGAAGAGTAGAAAGAAAGGTAAATGCAGTGTGTAACGGAGGTGATCTTTGGGGCCATAGATCTCGGCCTCCGTTACGGATTGTATAGCTTCGTTGGTGTTTTAGTTTGAAAAGTGTTCCCCCTCCCGTCTTGTCTGTTGCTGGTGATTGCGTTCACCTGGTGCCCTGTGTTGTCTCCTCCCCCTTCACCTGTGTCTTGTTGGTTTGATTAGTCTGTGTGTATTTAGGTTCTGTTTTCCTGTTAGTGTGTGTGTGAGATCCTTGTTGCTGGTCACTGTGTTCACGGGTAACAGTCATATTGAGGCTGTGAATCATGTGCCCATGATTTAATAAATGCCCACACCGGGTTATATTTGAACTCTCTGCCTCCTTGCTTGGTCAGCTTCACACAGTGAATAAGGTCCTCATTAAATGCCTCATCACCTGGTGAGGTCCTCTATGTCAACCAGCATGGCATCTTGCTCCATGTGTAGTTCATCCCGAATCAGCAGCAACTGGACAAGCTCCTCATTCAGAGCTGCAGGGGCAGATAACACGAGGAAGAATATAAACGTCATGTCAGGCTACAGACTTATCGTAATGACAAAGCAGGAATGTATTTACATCATATATGTACAATATGGAAATACTTTAAACACCACATATACTGTGACCCTTATCAATAGATGGACAATATATCTGCATGAAACACTACCATACTGCTTTTATTACGTGTTGATAAAATGATTCACAAAGCCATCAAACCCATAATGAGTATTGACACTCGGACCACACAAATGTGGTTGTTCTCACATCACATGTTTTTCAGCTATTGTTTCTCCTTTTTCCAGAAAATATGAAGCACACACAAAAGACATTTTAAAGGGAAAGTCTGTATGTAAGTAAAAATCAGCTTATGACTCTGGACTCATTGGGGGGAATTTTGGAGCTGGTTAATGTTAGCTGAGAGATTATTCATCCCTGAGTAGCAGGGTCAATGCTCAGTTCAGTGCAGTGACAGTAAATACTCACAGGGGAAGCTGTGAACTGGTACAATTCTATGAATTGTCGAACATAATTAAAAGTACTTTCACATCCACTTAGAACGGTAGGGGTCAGTATGCATGTTCATGTTTTTCCCCATTTGGTCATATCTGCAATTGAAAGTAGTAACTCGTTGTATGTGTGTTTGTGGTCAACTCACTCTCGATCTGGGAGTGCAGGTCATTGACTATAACCTGGAGCTGTCCCAGTGTCATGTCTCTCAAGTCGGTGGGCTTCAGGCTTCTTTTCATTAGACACTCACTGATGTGAGGCATGTGTGGAAGCTGCCAGAAAAATACACACAAAGAAATAGGGTTACATGAAAAAGAAACACTAGACATCTTTATGCACAGGTTAAGACAAGGTTAATCTACAAAGAAACATGTTCCTGCTGTATGACTTGTGTTTCACATATTTATGCAATTCCCTTTATAGACATTTGTGTTGAATTATGTATTTCATGCAGCAAAAAGAGCATAAACTCATGGATCTTTTGTCTTGTAAAATATATAGACATGAATAAATAAGAATCCCAAAAACAATTAGTCTGCTGTATTGACAGAATCTGTTGACAGACAATTATTCAACAACAACTCCGATAATCCATCAAACTTTTAAATAATGTATGAAGAAAAACTGCCAGAAATTCACTGGTGCCAGATTCTCAAAAGGGAGGTTTGTTGGATTTTTCTCTCAAGGAACTGGCACTGTTGTCTTTTACAACTGTTCTGACATTTTACACAAAGCAATTGATCTATACCTGAAACAGAATAATCAAAATGTGTGCCCCTGTCCCTCCTTTGTGTTTTCCTTTGTATTTCATGCCCCCTGTTTGCCTCTCGGTGTGTGTGTGTAAGACTTGTTCTCTCACCCCTAACCCTAACCCTACCAGCAAACCTGCCTGCATTCAGCTCATCACCTCTTAAGTAAACCAACCCCAGCTCCAGTCTTGGTGGTATGCTCTAGCCAAGATATAATATATTTTGAAGGAAAGTGTGAATGCTAGCTTGTTTCCTGTGCTTTGTTCCTGTTTTCCTGCCTGCCGGCAATCGCTGCCCTGCTTCCTCTTCCTGCCATGCCATCCTGACATTTATATCCACATATTTCCTCTTTCCTCTGCCAGTCATCCTCTCATCAACCCATAGCCATCTATATTACTACTGTAGAACGTTTGATTTGAATCATGTTCTGTGTTTTTTGGATTTGGTCCACTTAGAAACAATTCTTAAAAAACATAGGCATGAATGATCAAATAGGCTTTATGATTTGGAGCTGGGAACATTTGGAAAAAGTCCAGTCTCTTGGCTTCTCCTGATAATGCCCCAGATGAAATAAAAAGGAATCTTACTAATTCTAAAATGTTTAGGGACACTGTTAAGCTGGGGGATTCCAAGTAGAAAGACAGTCCTTTTTGTTAAACAAATAAACAGCACATGAACTTAGTGAATGTGTAGAGTTGAAGCCAGTAGTGATGCTGATGTTTCTCATATTAGAAACTGGAGCAAGTTTCTATTAATATCTCATTTTAAAAATTACAATCTGATTTCCCTTTCCCTTTATACTGGAACTTTGAAAATGTGTGATCCAAGACAAAGGTACAGCAACAACAAACGGTGAGAATAAACACATTACTCCTTATGAGTGAAAATGAAAGGCTTCTGTTTAATGTAGTGCTTAATATTGTATTGACTCCAAACAGTGACTTTGACTAATTGATTATGTTCTCAGTCAACTTTGGAGTGTCGTCACAACATGGAATAACATTTGACGTGTGCATCAAATTGGCAGAGTTTGCCTGTTGTTTACCAGACTCTCCTTCGATCAACACGCCCATCCAACCGATTCTACATTCTTTCATTTTCCCTCCCACTTTATATCCATTATTGACAAACAGTAGGTAAGAAAATGTGCCCGCTCTGGTTTTGCATGTTTTTGATGTCATGTCTCACCCTTCTTTCACTTTCACATTGGCTCTATGACCAACTGTACTAAAGGTGTCAGTTTCAGTTTCGAGGGACAGGACAACGCACACATGGCAGTGGACCGAGACGTGGCAAAGAGATAATTGTGATGTCAGAGGAAATTTGAGGAGGAGAGCTCAGAGACGATGTTCATGACTCAACAGGTCAGTCTACTGACTTCTGACTGATTCGTGCCATCTCAAATCAGTGAGTGAATCTTTAAAGCAGCAGAATCTTTAAAGCAGCAGAATCTTTAAAGCAGCAGAATCTTTAAAGCAGCAGAATCTTTAAAGCAGCAGAATCTCCAGCGATGACTCTTTGTCAGATTGAGGAACTGCACCTACCTCTGATTGAAGTTGAGCGAGAGGATTGCGGTTTTACAGTAGAATCTGAATAATTTCCCCTTTCTTCTCACGATTACTTTACTTTTTGTCAGTGACTCTGTGTGTACAAATTTAGGGAAAAAAAAAACTCCCAGTACACAGGCTAACAGTTGGATTCAGGCTTATTGAGCGGGCCGAATTCACTTCATTTTTCCATTGACAGTTACTTTTGAACTAAACCAACAAGAGTGATTGGTCTTTTGTAGTTTGATATATCCCCCCATGTCTCTTTGCTGTTCACTTATGAATTATCTTTTTCGTCCTTCTCTAATTGATAACTCTTGTTTTTGCACTCTGTGTCTGCTGTAACACTAAAGATGTGCCCACTGTGGGACTAATTATATTATCAGATTAACTTAAGTATTTCATCAGTTAAGTTAATAAAAAGTGGTTTGTAACAATACATTTTCATACAATTCAGTTGTCAATGTTTACCACAACTGTCTTATCCGGCCCTTTGAACATTTATCCATCACTTAAAGCTATTATTTAAACTATTTATGCATTACTTTGGGCACAGTATTCTTATTGTTCATCCAATTCTTTTAATACACTTTTATTTCAAAAGTTTATCAATATTTTTAGCAAGTTTTGTCAACTGTATAAATGACTTATAGATTATAAATTCAACTACTTATACAATACTTTAGCTATTTATTTTACCATTCAATCCTTACATTTAAGCTAACAATTGAAACAATAAAACCATTACTTATAGCTATATGTTTAATCTAATTCCTTATTATGAATCTAACTATTTGGATGACTCTTAACTGAATATTTATTGAATATATCTATTGTTTTTACGTTATTATTTTTGATTTGTCACTTCCCAAATCATTTTAATGCAATTTATGTAGCAATAAGTGTTTGTTGAAGGTGTAATCTTATTTGAATTTGTATATGCTTTTAATAATTTATCATTTCAATTTTGTTCCCACATAGTTTAGCTACTTCACAATTCCCTTAGTACCCCTTAGTTAAGGATCAGTGTTCTGGGGAAGCATTTAGCACATGCAACTTTTATAGATGAATTGATCTCTAGTGCTGAGACCATGGCAGATGGCTGAGTCTTTAATACATCTTATTATTCACTGTCAAGATGTGACAGCTATGTCTTCCGCCTGCAGAGCACTCACTGCTATATCCCTAAACACTGAAGTCAATGCTCTCCGGCGTATGAATTATAGATGGCCCCGGCCGAGCTGCCCATCTCTGCTCTGAATAAGTAACGCACTTCTGTATTTGCGTGTGAGCTCCTGAGGAGGCAGTGAGGCAGATAGAAACGGCTGAAAAAATTATGAGCCGTGTCGTCATCGCCTTCCTTCCTCTAAATGGGCCGAGAGGAAGAAAGCGAGGAGGTGGGGGAGGCTTCCTATGATATCATCAAAATATACACATGTGACCTGTTCGGCTCATACTCATATGTTACTGAAACTCAACCCACCAATCTATTCCCACTTTGACTAATCAACCAAATAATGGATATCTTTTGAAATTGAATGTCACATGATGACCATAATATGTCTTAACCATAAAAAATTAAAAAAGAGAAAAAGTTATACCGTATGTATTTGTATACATCACATCTGGTGGATCTCTGTTCCAAATAGCCATCTTAGTTTATTTAAGGTGAAAATAGGAATGTATGACTTACTCAGAGGCTAATTTCAAAGCCTTCTTTGTAAACAATAAGCCTTGTTTTTATACTACCAACTCAGAGAACAAAAAGGATTGGCTGGTGAAAGTCACACATTCATCCCCATCTAGTCACTAATTGGGATTTTTGATCAAAACAGTGGTTTGCCAAAAACTGATTAGAACCATAAGAAAGAATAAAGTTTGTTGGTTGTAAAATCTTAACAATGAGCTGAAAGATGCTATAAATCTCAGTAGAGCTGAGGGAAAGGACAGAGCGAATTCTCTGGAAGTTAGTTCATCACTAAAACAAACCCCTTTCACATACAAGTAAGTAGTCAGTTGATCCATTGTTAATATGAAAATACTGATTATAGTTGCTCAGGTAGAACCAAAAGCTTGAAAACAACAACTATGCCTATTCTATTATTATATTCATTTAAATCAGTAGATTTAATGGTCCCAGTTTTTATATTGTGTGTAGTATTTGCATGCTAACATTATCTTTATAAATATACATAAATGAATTGTGTAATATGTGGAAATACAGAAGTCATATAGAAAATAAGACTAGGTATTTTTTGGCAAAAGTTTGCCTTGTTAATCTGAAACTTCATGGTCAACAGCAGTGCAAATCTGGTACTGACCAGGTCAGCCACAGGGGATTTCTTGCGGTTCTGTTTCTCCACCTCCACCTGCATCTTGGCCATGGGTTTGGCCATAGCCAGGGCCAGCTTTGCCTCCGCTTGCAGCTTCTTCTGTCGACTCACAAAGTCCATGTCCTCCAGAGACTCAGAGTCGTCCTCTGTGGTGTCCCTGTCCGAGTAGGACGAACTCTGCTTGGACTGCAGGGAGGACAGAGGAGGAAGAGAGGGTGGAATTAAATATGGAGAAGACAATGAAAAGGGAATGAGAAAGAAAAGGAAAGACAAGAAAGGCCAGGTCAGAAGATTAATATTGATGTATTCTTTGCATTTTCTTATGTAGATTTGACAGGAACGTCAGTGATGGGATGTGAGGAGAGCGCAGATGAACATGTAGGGTGGTAATAATTCTCCTCTTCTCCCCCTCTTTCTGTTAAATGTGTCTCAAGCTGGTGGGAGGTTAATGTGTGCAGTCATCCATGGCCATGGTGAGCGTATTCCAGTTCACCTCTCATTTGCTGCTTGTGAATTGGTTAACGGGCCAGAAAACATGATCAAAGACATTCATAGAGCAACTAAACCACAATCTATCCATGTGATTCATAATGAATACCTCCCCTGTTTCATTATTCTTCAGTCTAAATGTCACTTTCTTACGATCAGATCTCTACCCTTTCACCCTTTGACACAGTCAGCCCTGTAAATCAAAATTCCCAATTCATAGTCATTTCAAGATTTAAGTATTTCATTGAAATCTTGAATTTTGGATAAATGCTATCAAAACTCTGTGTAGGCTTCAAAGTGCACAAATGGACACGGTGCATACCATGGGGGACAGAGGAGTGTCCAGACTGGTCTCTGTCTTGCTGTCGTCTGCATCGCTGTCCTTGTCGCTGCCGCTGTCGTTGACAAAACAGATCTGTAGGTTCATCCCACTCTGAAGCCTGCAGGGAGAGATGTTCATATTAGCATAAATGCAGATAAGAGTCACGTCAGGTCACGGTGGGCTCATTCTGCAGTCATCGACTCGGACAGCAACGTTCACAGCTCAGCAGCCAATACAAATGACCTATGATGAGTTCAACAAAGTGCTTTGCCTCAATAAACGATTTAGAGTATGCAAAGTGAGCTGTGTACTCTATGAAGTAGTGATAAAGAGAGAAGAAAATGAAGAAAATTGGAAAAAAGATCCTAACAGACACAAGCTACCTTCACCACCAGAGCAAAGTGTTGGCGGAGGATAGAATTAAAGAGGGCTTTTGTTTTTAATCATCTCCCCTCTTTCTTCAATAAAGATCGATCCAGGAAGCCTCCGGTAGGTCTGATCCAATCTGCCTGGGACCGGTGGGGGTGTTTTTGTGCCACGAAGCAGCAGAATATCACTAAGTGTAGATCCAGCCCTCTGTGGATCAATAATCTGCTTATTCAATGCAGTAATTACAAACAGAGGTGATTGATTACACAGCATCCAATCAGTCCTCATTAAAATAGGGCCTGAGAGGTTTTGTTTGGGGTAGCAGCATTAAAAACCTCCAAAACAACCTACAAAATGATTGCATATATCAGCAGTAGTATTGGCCAATATGCTATCCGATAAGTAGAAATAATCTACAAACAGAAATACCACAGATTCGATTAAGATCATTTTTGGGCTTTTTGCCTTTATTAATATCTGAAGATAGACAGGAAAGTAGGAGAGAAAGGGGACTCAGTCTTGGAACATGAGAACTTTATCTTTTAACAATAATTCACTCAGTACATATCTTGGTGTGTACATATTTTTACAACCACACTCAAAAACCCAGAATCAGATGGGCTCTGATACAGTGTGTCAGTAACGTTGGTAACCCAGACCAAGCATTGCACAAATGACTGTCATCCTACTTTTTCCAAGTACTCATCAATGTGGCTTTAACCACCACTATCAGTCATAACAGCACTATTAAGGAATCCACGTGATTCAAATCACAGGAATACCAAGAGCACTGGAGTGTTTACAGTTATCTAGTTCCAGTAACTTACAGTGTAGGAGGTGGTAGTAGCGTCTTTGTGTGTGTGTGTGTGTGTGTTTTGAGAAGTGAGAGCTTCATGGTCTGTCTGTACGTGGCTCACTCACACTTCACAATTCCTCTCTGCTTCCTGTCATTCTCTTCCTCCATGTCTGTTCTTCCTTTACTGGTACACAGTAAATCATTCTAAGACCTATACCCTACCATGTTTTTGTTTCTCTTGTATGCTGCTGAAATTCATGTATCTTTGGCACTAAAAAACTGCTCTTAACTTTGTCAGGACATTCTTCTTCACAGAGATGTGACCACAAAAAATACCTGAAAACCACCGGCCACAGTTTATGTTTGAGAAATAAGTCAGAGGTCTTACCGTGAGGACAGGCTGGGTTTGCCGCTCTTGCTGCAGCTGGTGTAGATGCCCGGCCCATCGTCGAAGAAGCTGCCCAGAGCCAACTTCTGCCTGATCGACTCCCTCTCATTCTTTTGGGCCTGCAACAGAACATTAACAAGATAAGGTTACTCTTTATGGTCTTCTTGATAACCTTTCACAATAAGGTCAGGGTGGTAGGGATTACAGTAGTTATCTTTCTCAAAGATTCTTAAGCTTATGCTTGTTGTCATGGCACGTCAAACCAAGGTACTTATATTACATTACATTTCATTTGTTAGACGCTTTTATCCAAAGCGACTTACATACATTCATACTCAATACTGTGGGCAATCCCCACAGGAGTAATTTGGGGTGAAGTGTCTTGCCCAGGGACACAACGACATGCTGACTGCAGTGGGACTTGAACTTGCTACCCCCTGATTCGAAGTCCAGCACTCTATCCACTTAGCCACAGCCGCCCACTATATATAGTTTACTGGCATGTTATTGACTAGCTGTAGAAGTTACCCTGAGCACATTCTGACAGTACAAATCTCACGTGACAGTATATCAATAACAGCAGCCTGCTTTTAATTTACAGTAAGAGCTTCAGTGTCACCCTGGAGTCAGCTGGAATACTGAAAAAAGGAAATGAAATATCTGAGTAGGGATCACCTCAAGTTGGTGTTACTAAAAGTCACAAGCAGGTGGTGCTGTTGTTTCAAAGAACAACCAGTGAGGGCTCTAATAGCCACACGCACACACCCACGCCTGCAGACACATGCCTGCACGCACACAAACACACACACAAAGGAGGTCTCCTAGTTTACATTATGGTAAACTCCAGAGGAAGAGCCGTTTCACAAATGCTTAAATCTGCAAGTATCCCAAAGTTACACAATTCCACGCTCGCTCTCGCTTGGCCTCCTCCCAATCCTGAATTCCTAACTTATCGCAGCTTCAGCTTTGGAAGCACTTCACACACGCTCACACACACCAGTGCCCATAGGATGTCTTGTCTGTGCTGATAGCAGATAAACACATCCAACTGAGGTGCAAACAAATAACAAGCGACTCAGACTGTTTCTAATCAAATAGGAATGGGAGCTCAATTCTCTGAGGCACTTTCCACACATGCTTCTGCTGAACACAAGCATGCGAAATTAACACGACTTGGTAAGGACTTTTTTTTGTAAAAGATCAGACACACAGTCAGTCCAACCACTGCAGTGCTTTTGTCACTAGAACTCACGAGGCCTGAAGGACAGAAAAAACGGGAAGTTTGAGAAGAGAGAATTTGACATGATTGCAGAGTTGGTTGTGCAGGGTTTAATAATACTGTGCATTGACAACATTGCACTATATCCATTGAAAAATAAACTTAGGGTAATGTGAATATATTCAGGGTCTTTGTTTCCAAAGCTGGGATCTACTGGTTTAAATATGTTCAGGGGTGTACAGTATGAGGGGTTAAACCATGTTACACAAAACCCTTGGCCATGGATCTCAATTCACTATGTCTCCCCCTACTCTATAGTTTTGCTTTGTATCTCTACTTTCACTATAAAAGAGTGGCATCGCAGTGAGAGGTGGGAGAGCAATCCTTTCTCTATAAAATGTATTCCTTTTCAATTATGCTCCCACATTCATCA
This sequence comes from Trematomus bernacchii, assembly GCF_902827165.1. Taxonomy (NCBI): domain Eukaryota; kingdom Metazoa; phylum Chordata; class Actinopteri; order Perciformes; family Nototheniidae; genus Trematomus; species Trematomus bernacchii. Next base: position 6,305,102 of record NW_022987910.1, read on the forward strand.
TGCTTCCTTTCTCCACTACCTCTCTTGCTCATTTTCTTCACCCACCTGATTAAACCTCCCCAGTCTTTCTCTCTCTTCCTCATTATCCCAAACTCCACTCTTCTCCTTCCATCTCCACTTCTTTCCATCCGCCTAAGGCCTTTCCTATTTTTCTATCTCTCTGCTGTTCGTTTTGTTCTTCCCTTGCTTATTACCACTGCAGCTCTCTCCCACTCGTTTTCTCAACTCCTTTCCCTCTCTCTCTGTCTGTCTCTCCTGAGTGCAGGCGTTGGTGAGAGTGCCTTCACCAAGGACAAATTAACATAATCCCACTCCACACAACAGCCCGCAAGACACACTTGGCACTGCCAGCGCACACACACTGGCACTGGACTGGACCTGGCACTGGTCCTTTGTGTGTGTGTGTGTTTGCTTGCTTGAAAGATAGCCTATTGAGTCAAGATGAACACACTTGAGGATTTCTATTAATTGCTTCAAAAGCTCAACAGCAGCCTGAATGGTACAGTGCAGCAGACACACATTTATGTACACGTACAGAACTCAACGACACAGCTAAAACACTGTCAGTCACGTTACTCCACAGATCAGCTCCTCCGAGAAACAGCAGGTTCACCGAGAATTGTTTACAGTTTACTCCCCCCATAAGGTGAGTGCTGAGAAAAAAACTAAAATATGCAAAAGCTGAGGTAGAAGACATTCAGGAAGACTCAGGGGGTGTTTTGCCTCAGAATGCTGCAAATGGCCTCATCACAAACGTTATAGCTCAACAAATGAATGCAAATGAATGCAAGACCACACACACACACCCACAAACACACAAGGCTACATTTTCAGCCAGTGACTAGAACTTGTTGATTTACTTCCAAACAGGTCATTAGGTTCAATAGCTTAAAGGGGATTTTAACTGCCATCACAAAATCCATGAACAGTAAGAGATAGTCTTGCATTTTCCATCCAATGATATGGTTGAGACTGTTTATACATAACATATAAATGGTTTGAATGATGAAAACAATGATTTAAAATAAACAATATTTTCATTCACTGACCCTGGTAAGCTCATCAGTCCTCAAGAAAAACATACATATAGCTATCTTCGGATAATATTTGAGATGTATTTATACAAACAACACAATGTAAAATAATAAATAATAATAAAAGCAAATGTAACTCTTCCCAGTATCTTGTGCAAACTGCTTGTAGGCACCTTTATGTGAAGCAGTGTCACTCAAGAGGTGAAAGAATATGCTTTCAAGACGTCTTTTCTCACTTGCACAAAGCTGCTGATGACATGCAGCCATAGAGCAATGTTCATCATTAGCGCTAAATACTAATCCTACTATTGATGCTTATTCTACCCAATTACATTATGTCACAAAATCAGGGTGACATTTATTAGATGATATTTTATTTAGTCTATACAATGTCACAGCCTTAGAGACTTAGTGACCAGAATGAAGTTTAGGCATAGTCAGGATGAAAAGTATTGTCACATGTGAAATCGACTGTAATACTTCAAACTTCTCATACAAAAGGAGGAATAAAGCACTGCTGGTCAGACGTTACCATTGGTCGGCAGTTGGATTTGTATGCAGGACACCATCTTTACATCCGACACCTGCCTGACAAACCAACATCCTGTCTTTGTATTGACATCATCTGTTATACGGTATGTTTGTATTGTGTGCTTGTGTTTGTGACTGGGTGGGCTGTGTGTGGTAAAACAGTCATCATGGAAGCCCAATAAACCATTTACAAAGGTGTGGAATAAGCCACTGAGCGGCAGATGTGCGAGATGGGTAAGGTCCTGCCTTTCCTTGCTATTTCATCAACCATAGCTTACTCTATCTTCTTGTCGTTCTAATTTACATGTGCTATTATGTAAATCTCAATGTTATACCTTTATTGGAAGTAAAATAGATGAATTATGAGAGCCTTTTTATGCAGGAGGCAATCAACTCCTGTCATGTTCACAGTTTCCACATGTGTGCTCCTCACCCAGGTGTGACTTCACACAATTACAATTTGAGTTCAGTGTGAATGAAATGCAATCTTGTATTTCATGGGCCAAAAATAATCAAACTTTGTGCTCCTTTGATTGGCTCACTCACTTAAACTGACATGCATATGATGTTATTGTAACCTTTTGAGCACTTTACAGGGTCATTTTCTCACTAGAGCTTCTTATAAAACGGTATCAAATCATGAGGTGGCAAATCCAACTTTCACATAGACATGGAAATTGCAGGATCCATTGCATTAACATTGCATGTGGGAAGTGGAATAGCGAGAGAGAGATACAGAATGAGTGACAGTCCTAACCACCTCCCTCATTTCCTGCCCTTGAGCGCTAGAGCCGTCATCGTCCAAATTAGAACACAATTGGGGTAATTTGTGTTTTTCCTAAAATTCACAAAGCAATTTCCTCTGCTGGAAAACCCTCATTGACAAAGACATTTTCTCCTCCACTCTGCACAACAACCATTCATCCACAGATCTCGAGGGTGCTTGTTTTGAGCCCTGAAATCTTTCCTGAAAAATCGTTATTAGACAAGGGAGATGGATTTAATTATATGTGCTAACAAATAGCATCTTCTGCTAAAATGCTGGCTCTTGTGGCCAGAATTATTTAGTGGTTAAGATCCGAGATCTGATCTCTGTTTGCCTACAGATTTCTGTCCTGTTCCAAAACGCCAGGTCCAACTCATCTATTAATACGTCTTTCTTCTTTTTCCCTCTCTTTTCACAATGAAGGCTTTTCACTTGCTCATACCTCATTCCATGTTGAACACAGGAACCAACTGTTCTCTGTGAACCCAAACACATGCGCACATGCACACACAAATACCAGATATTGTAAATCAGGGCTATGAGTCTGTTAAAGTGAACCAAGAGTGATATGCGCAAGTGCGTTTGAAAGAATTGGAAGAATACATTGATATGTTTTTCAGGCCTGACAGTGAGCCGCCGCTGAGCTCACAGCTCTACAAACAGATACAAGGTCACAGTGTCTCCTGTGTGTGTGTGTGTGTGTGTGTGTGTGTGTGTGTGTGTGTGTGTGTGTGTGTATAGAATGTGCTGAATAGCTTCACAGTTCACATAAATGTTCTTGCAGGCTCTGTTTGGATTAAAATTGAATCTACGCGTACATATTTATAAACGTATAGTTGAAAGTCAAAGTCTTTTCTATTTCAACGACTTGTTACACAGTTTTTAAAATACATAAATGTATGATCTTTCCTTGATTAAAACAAGACCAATTGCATAACTGTTAGCAGACAGTTGTAGGTGAACTTGGTAAGACTGGAAGCAGGGGGGAAGTGTTCAACTATTCCTTTAGAGTATGCAGACTCAAAGTCCATATCCTGTGTGTGAGACCTTCTCTCTTTCCGTGCTATCTGAGACCTGTCTGTCTAGGCAGTGCAACATTCCATCCCAGATAAGGCACCTGACCCCCGACCGCTCATATAGTTCAGCCTCAGGTCAGTGCCAAGCTGTTCCTGTCATTCAAATTGGAAGAGAAAAACTCAGCAAGTGGTGGGAGGCTGTATACGAGTGTGTGTGGTGGTGGTAAAAGAAGTGGGGGAGGGTTTTAGTGGAATAAAAAAGAAAAGGGGGAGAATGACAAAGGGAGGGAGGAGAGATGAGGAGCATGAAGTGGGTTTAGACAAGACAATGGATCTCCAAGTGACATTCGAGCTTCTCTCTGTTAGAAGACCAGACTATGGATTTGTGGGAAAAGATTCAGTAGAGGAATCTGTTTTTTCTCCCAAAGACTGCAGCAGATTTGAGGCTAAAAGCCTTGTTACTCACGCCATAATGTCATAGCTTTGCCCAAAATACCTAACCACTTTAATACCCAAACTTCAAGCATTACATCAGTCTAAGTCTTTGAGCTATGTTAAATATAGTACACACAACACACTTTTAAAGTAATATCGATGAATACGCTTTTAACAGCTAAAAGGGCTCTTGCAAAAAATACCAAAATCTGCATTTGGCTAATTAGCAGTTTAGCAGAGGTTCTGGTATTATATAGGGAATCTCTAGACTGAGCAAAGCTGGCTGTTTTCCCCAGCTTTGAGTATTTCCGAAAGCTAAGGTAAACTGCTGCTGGCTGTAACTTCATATCAAATACATGAGAGCAGTATCCATCTTCTCATCTAACTATGAAAGACATTTTGAACAACAAGTTGATTTATATGTGGTCACATACTTGGCAGACACTGTCCAAACCATCAAATTAAACATAGTTACATGTCAGACCAAAACTATTCCACATCCATTGACCACATTGGTTTTTCCAGTAGCACTCAGTATGCTTTAGTTTCAATTCATTTAATTTATAAACCACGACGTGGTCCTTTACCTCTTTGTAGCCATCATTGAGGATGAGGCTTGACGTTCGCCTGATGACATCATCCACTCCACCAAATCCATCCATATTATCCAGCGCCTCCCTCATCTTCCCTCCCTCCTTGTCTTCCTGTCTTTTCCTCTCTACTCCCCAGTCAGTCAGTTAGTCCAGACCAGCTCTTGGTGTATCCCAGTCAGTATGCATCATATTCTCAGCCAACACTCCCCTGCCATGGTCTGACAACACAACATTTGAAAGGAAACTCTACTGCTCTCCTGGTGCCTTCTCCTTGTCTCTCTCTTACATGTTGTGACACCGTTGCTCTCCCACTCCTCAGCACTTCCTGACTACTCCACTCTCTCCTCAGCCTTTCCCACAGGACTGTGAAAGCACAATGGTCAGAGGTAAGGCCCCTTTAGACCCTCCCTACCTTCCACCCTCTGGTCAGGGCGGCCTCTCACAGCCAGAGTGAGCAACCGAGAGGGAGAGGGTGAAACTCACACTGGTGTTTTTTTTCCCGTTTTAACGCCCTGACGTGAGGACAGCAGCTGTTCACAACCAGTTTGGAAAGAAACACCTCAGCCATGGGATAGCCACAAATGTGTTAGTGTGTGTGTTTGGGGCAATGCACTTGTGGCGATCCTGCCCATGTGTGTGTGTTTAGATGACTATTGGTGACACTATCTCTCTCTGTCTGTCTATATTTATTCTCCCTCTGTTACACCAAGGTCTCTTCTTAGATGTTTTTGTCTTTTAAGCTTCCTAACCCTCTTATCTGCAATGGCTTACAATTCTGTGTATGTTTGTCAAAAGAGAGATTAACTTTAAATGTAGATTAGCCTATATATTTTAGGCGAAATGTGAAAATGTGTGTGTTTATCTAACAGAGGAGGTAGTTTGGTTCTTTCCTACTAAGGTAAAAATAGGGCCCTGTTTGGACTCAAAAGCCAGCAGTCCCGGCCAGCTAAATAAACCCTGACAGAGCACAATGGACCATTAGCCTGGCTCACAAACACACTTATACACACAAAGTCACTCACTGAGATACACAGAGATTGCTTGTGCCTTGTATCAGTGACTTACATTTTCAATCTGAGCTCTCTACGGTGTGTAATGATCTCATCTTAGCGAGACGTTATCGACCCGTGACTCATATATTTGTCATAGCCGCCCAGACAGAAAAATGATGTCCACATATGGCAGCAGAAGCACACAGCAGGGGAACATGAGTTCACACAAACCATCAACTGGTTACACACACAAATGTGAAAACAATTTCAATGTTCAAATGGAAATCAACTTATAATTCATATGCACCAAAAGAGGGGATAGCATTACTGTGGGTTGCAACTACTGATGATTTTTCTTGATTGATAAGCTATCTGTATTTTATTCAGGCTTTTACTATGCAGCCAGCTTGTATTTCTTCCTTTAAAGTGCAGAATTCATTATGTATTGCAGTGGTAGTGACATTATTTAAGTAATAAAGTCAGGTATTTTATTGATTTATGCGTAGTCATATTCAGTTAAAGGCTAGCTTGCTGCATGGCTGGGATGAAAAATGCAAGTAATTGGAAACCTACCATTATTTCAATGAAACAGTAGCATAGCATTTAACCTCAACTATACATAAAGTTGTTTTTTTTAAGCATCAGTCATCCACCTAAAGACCGAGTCAGAGGATGAAGCATTCTAAATAGTCAGAGATGATCTAACGGGAAGACAGTGATGACAAATAAGAGATGAAATGGAAAGTCAAGGACAACAGGGTTAAAAAAAGAGTGGATAAGACAAAGACAAGAGGACTCCAAGGAATACTAATGCACATGACTCACATTCATTTGTTACTCTGCCAAGAGAGAGGAGACGAAAATAACAAGAGGGAGAAATTCAGAGATAAAGTCAGTGGGGAAATAATGCATTTGCATGATAACATCAAAGATCATCTAAACAGAAGCACACACACGCGCACACACAGAACACACACATACAAAACACACAAAACACACACACAGGGGTTAAATGGAAAAACAGGAAGTGGGTTTGATTCAGTGCTGATCCCTAAGGATTATGGGTAGAGTAGAGCGAATTGTCTGGCTGTTTCCTGAATCCACCCTCCCTGGACTACTGCTGGACACACACATGCAAGCACGCGCACACACGCGCACACACAGACACACTCACTCACGCACAGACACACACACATAAAACACTGAAGGGTGGGGTCTCATTACTGAGGCTGACTTCATAGTGTAGGTGAAGTCAGAGCTGAATCAAATGGGATAGGAGGATGAAAGGGAAGGGTGATCGATGGGCAATGGCAAAGGGAGTCTACATACACACATACACTCTTAGTTCAAGGGCAAAGACTGGGGATACTTTCAGGTGCATGTTTGAGACACACACACACACACACACACACACACAGGTTAATTCTTCTTGACTGCCGGGTCAGCTGAGAAACAGCGAGACAGAGAGAGACATACATGCACAGAATGGCTTATTGTTCCAAGTGAACAGAGGGTGACTGTGGGAGAGAGGGTTCCTGGCACCTCCTGTAAGCCCGCGATCCAAGGCCAATGGCACTGTATGTATGTGTGTGTATGTGTGTGTGTGTGTGTGTGTGTGTGTGTGTGTGTGTGTGTGTGTGTGTGTGTGTGTGTGTGTGTGTGTGTGTGTGTGTGTGTGTGTGTGTGTGTGTGTGTGTGTGTGTGTGTGTGTGTGTGTATGGTACGAAGACACCTAAACCTGTGATACACTCGCTCTTTATATCAGCCCCAATCCCTGTTTGTTTTCAGGTTTCTCTATCTGTAATGTCTATGGTTATACAGTATTAGAACACCAGATCAAGGAACTGTGCTAAAGACTCACAAGATCTTATTTTGGAAAGAGGAGGAAAAGGACGGGGGCTGCTGCCATAGCAACGTGGTAAGAATTTCTCCATGGCGATGCTGTGTGTTCCAAACAAATTGGGCTGCAAAAGGGAGCATGAGGCCACCCATCAGGAAGTCTGCTAACTCACACAGAGGCCGGAGTTTGAGGGCTGAAGTTTTGGCAAATTGTATAATATTAGATAAAACAGTATGCTTGCTGCCCAGCAAATCTCTGATATATGGGATACTTCACTGCACAGTCTCATATCATCTTAGAAACAGCACTTTCAAACTACAGTCTTGTGTCTTGTTTGTGTGTATGCTAAATATGACAATATGACGAAGATGAATATCATAATAAGTTCTCACATTCATGTAAATAGCATAATACATTTTTGAATACATAAGTTCATGATATATAATCTTTTGTGTTGACTCTGTTTGTCTGATTCATTACAGTATGACCAGTTTAAGGTTTTGTTTGGGGAGTTTTTGGATGTCTGTGTTATTACTTCAGAGCTGGACAAGGGACATGTTAAACACGGCTTAACAAAATGACTAGAGACCATGGATGAGTGCTTTTCAGTCCAATAATTGTTTTCATAGCTTACGAGTTAATATCCTTCTCATGCAACTAATAATGAACCTGACCTTGTTTGCAGTTTGAGGTGTCCTGTCATCAGATGTCTCTTTCATGATGGTGTATTATGGGAACAATTCTAGAGTGACTCTGGACAGAGTGAAAACTACGTATGTCTTTGTTGTGTTGCATTTCTTTTTGGGTCATAAACAGAAATGTACAAATGACACTGTGTGAAGGAGTTTACATGCTAAAACGCCTTCCTGGCAAACTAAACTCATTTGTTATTGTCCGTATTTCCATACTATGTGTTTACTGTCTCGCCTTATTGATCCATTCTGTAACTCTACCACGATCCATCAGTGGTATCTACTCATCTGCTGGTCCCCATTTATTATTCATCGGGCCACACCTCCTTTACTGTGTCACAGAGCTCTCCTTCATTCCTCTCTAGCCAAGCATTACAAACTGCTCACAGTTGTTGAGGATAAATTGAAAATACACATACACAAAAATACTTTGTGTGACAATGTTCAGCGTTCAATCAGAGCTGTGAGGCCTTGGCATGCTCACAGTCTTCCTACGGGCCAACCCGATAAATCTCCCCATCACCCTTCATCCTGCTGGTAGTGCTGCTGACAGCAATACGCCGCTGCGAGATTTATAGATTTACATGAGAATCTGAAAACAGGATGACATATTGAGACCTCACACTGTAGAAAACACACTGCATGCGTTTAGCTAACTTAAGCTCTTATAAATGAACTGCGGCATCAGGATGTAGAGGACAGCGATCATAAAATGTTTTTGGCCTCATGGTTTATTTGCTAAACCGACATGGCTTCAATTTATAGATGGTTTTGGTTGACAATGGATCAAATGGATGCTTTATTGGTTCTCCCAGGGTCAGCCTGTGACTTAATTAACTAATGGCTTCTGACACTAAGTGAGAGCTCATCTTAAACATGATGGGGTAGGGAAAGACATTCAATATCTCATGTTTCTTTTTCTTGCCCTGTTTTGACTGTTCTCTTTCCTTGCCTTCAGCTAAAGACAGAAAGACCAGGACCACATCCTAATTAAAGCAGAGGAAAACAATGATACTAAAAAACAGAGATCGCCTCAAGACATGGACTGTTCCACAAGACCAACAGAAATACAGGGAAACACCCTGCATGCCGCACTCTTTTTCCACTTCGTCTGTTTACTCCCTTCCCATATTAACCCTTAATTAAATCCCTTGTTCTATCTCCTCTATGATTCATCTGTTCTTTCCCCCCATCTCGCTATGCCTCTTTCCATCCCTCCATGTGTGTGTGTGTGTGTGTGTTTTATGTGTACGAGGGGCGCTGGCTGCCTGCTGGTTGCCAGGTTACCAGTCTAATTGAGGGGCCTCTAGAGAGTCGCTGCTATCAGAGCCTGAACCCTCTGTTCTGCTTACCACTCTCATTCATTCTTATTCGTTACATCTTCCTGTTTCTGATACATCTCTTGCATTGAAGCCACCTCAGCTTAGTTCACTTTCTTTACATCTGTCGACAAATAAACTTCTTCTTATATTTAACTGATATCAATAATGTTTTCCATCATTGCTATGTATGATCTAATTTCCCTCAGAAGTACAGTATGTATATGGCGTTCTTCTTCTTTCGTTCTTTTACCTCAGCCTGTGTTGCCAATACTTCTTTTGATGATGTTTCATCTCTGCCTTTCATCTGCTGTCTCCACTAGCCCCGTGGCGTCACTTTTCTTTGCTTATCTGCTGCTCTGCTATTCTATCCTGCAATCTTTCTGTCACTCCATCTAGCTTTCATCTTCTACGAAACAAGGCAGCAAATCCTTATCCCATTACACAACTGGTCCCTTACCCACACAAGCACACATCTACCCTCCTGACATGTAGAAGTACATTTTTTTTGGGAATGATTTGAGTCTTTTTGAGGTTTTATTACAGCAGAAACAAGAAACCTGAGGGCAATTCATTTCAAACCTAATCTCCAGTATTGGGAGCATCAGACAGAGCTGACAAGAAATCTCCTTTTATAAATGTTTATAAAGCCAGTGAGGTAAGGACTTGCACTCTAACTGCAAAACTACACACAAAATAGCATGTTCCAATGCATTCACAACAATGCTTCTCCATTTAAACCAAGGGGAAATGTTGGAGAATGAACTTGGACTCAAGTTTTTACCCACCAGGCCCATTCATCTCTGAAGGACCCTCATGTCTCCTTCATCAGTTTCACTGCAGCTTTCCGTGCATCACTCCCTGATTCTTCTACACTTGTTTCCCCCATCAAAAGAAACTCCATCTTTCCCCTTGGAGGCCTTCCCCATATTCAGCTCATATCGTCTGCCTTTCATCTACCTCTCTGCTTGTTCCCACTCTGTATCTCTACTGCATTGCAGACTTTCTTTCCCAAGCAGCGCTGGTTACAGAAAAAAACAGATCTACAGCTGGGATGCAGTGCTTTCCTTTAATCACGACTCCTTCATTCCTTCCAACTCCTTTTTAGATTAAGTGGAACATTGCTGTCACATGCCCCACCAGAGACACACAAACTCATACACAACATGCGTGCACACATTGGCACAACCCTTTAAGCAACCATTCACATTTAAATTCTCCATTTCAATATGCACCATACTCTCAACAATATGCATCTCCTACATACAACTCACAGCACAGAATACATTTGCACCCAAAGAGTCTATTCACAACACTGTGAACTTGCAGTTACATGCACACCTCATGCCTTCTTGACATGGATTGATTATGCTGGATGAGGAGTAGGAGGGGAGGAAAGACATTATTCTCTTGAGTCAACTGCTCTCTTAGCAACCAGCCAGCCATCAGATTCACAACACAATCACCTAACCACAAAAGACAAACAAATACGTCTACACATGTGCAACAATGTCCTAGTTTAAATGTGACGATAAACTCAACTGAGGAGATAAAACATGATATTCCTACAATCACAGGAGCTGACAACAGCAAAATCAGCCTGTCAAGACGGCAAAGACATTGGCAATTCAAATGAATGTATGTGATGTGTCATGAAGCTCTGAGAACTACCTTGTAAGAACAGTTTTCCTGGTGGACCATCCTTCACAGCATCCTAGAGCGAAGCTGGCTGAGCTTGGGGAACGGGAAGAGTAGCGGGACAGGGATAGGATTCCCAGCCCTGCAGTATTCCAGCGGAGAGGAGAGGAGGGGTTCTCACCCACTCTTCGATCCAAACTAAAAAAAGGTCAATTCTCTTGTCTGCCTTTTCTTCAATTCAGTTCTTACCCTCTGCTTCCTATGTCTGTTTTCTGTTGTTTTTCTGGTATGTCTGTTTGCTAAAACTGAACGACAGGGTCTGATCGCTGCTTCCCCAAATCTGGAAGAGGGAGGGGAGCAAGAGAGAAACTGGAGGAGGGGTGTGAGAACGGGAGAGAGAGAAAAAGAGGGAGGGAGGGGAGCAGTAAAGAGCAGAGTACACTCCCCGGTTGCCTTTCTCTGTCTGGTGCGGACAGAAATGGGGGAGGAGCTGTTGGACTGAGTGTATGCAGAATCGGCCATTGGCGAGAGGGGACGGTGGAAAAGGGAGGGAGGGTGAGGTTGGCGTGGGACAGGGTCGGAATGTCATTCTGCTGGATTGTAATGCCGGAGAGGAATAGGGAGAGAAGGAAAAGGACAGAAGAAGAACTTTCTTAACCTTTAGCTAAATATATCTCTGTGCTGCATGAATAGTCAAGAGAGATAGGATGCTGCGATACAAAACCATTTAGTAAATGTCAAGTTTGCATTAAATGTCATTGGCCACTTATTAAAAAATGTAAACCAACATTTAGCCAGTTTTAATAGTTTGATTCAGGCCAAGATGATGTGTGAGTTTAATCTTTGCCTCACTGTGTTTAGGTATGTGTAGTACGTGGGCTTTGCATACATGTACATCTTCCCTTCATTTTCTATCTGTCTGTAGGGCTAGAATCCTAGTGGCAGATGGCCCGTCTTTAATCCTCACGCAGGCCAACCTACTCAAATAATCTCTGCCTTCCCATCTCCCCATCTATTCCTCTATCCTGACCTCTTTGCATTACTGTTTTAAATACTGAGTTATCCTTTCCTTTTGATCTCACTGAGATTTAAACATGTGTTCTCCCTTTTGAGATTTTACAATTGGGACATAATCCCAGAACAATTAAAAAAATGTATCATTTCGTCTGGTCTAGCCAATTTGATTTATTTAGCAAAAAACTGCTTTTTTCAGTTTATTTTTTACACTGTACATTATTCAACACCCTTTATCTTTAGATAATATATTTTCGAACGATGAGGAACTCCGCCCCAAAAAAAACTTCCAGAGGGGCCTAAAAATAAGATATCTCAGAAATAGCAATACATAATGCTGCATAGCTCTATGTCTATAAATGGTCAGATAACAGACAAAAACATATTCAATTTCCCAGATATCCATGTTTTATTCTGCACCAACAGCCTAGACACAGTTGTATCCAACTTACATTGAAATAAAACACAAAAAATCACCCAACCATTACGTTTAAGAAGTTGGACTGAAAATGATATAGGATATTTTTGCAAAATAGTTTCTAATCGATTAGATGTTTTATCACTAATCAAAGTACAATTTTTAATAAATGCCTTTTGTTCGACTGATGGTAATTATCCAATCCTTTTAGCACAAATCCATCTGATTGTTATTTTCTTGAACTATCAAAATGAAAGCAGTGGAACAGTGTTGCACAAGAATGTGGGGATTGTGGCATCCTGATGTGATTACATTTTACATCTGTTTCAACTTTATGTTTTTGGCAAGGTAGCCAGCTACAATCACCTCCTCTTATCTCAACCCCCCCTTCATGCCAGATCTCTCTATCCAATATTGATCTCTGCTGGGTGACCGTGCTTTTCCCGATAACACCACTCTTGGGTTTAATGACCTGGAAGTGGATCGATGAGCTCCCAGCTCTGATCTCTCTGCTGCACATCACTGGCTCTGATGGTGCCCATCTGGGGCAGATTGGAACAGGGCCCATCCCGTCACACTAACCTTGGAGATAATTATCTGTGCATGACATTGGCCAGCGATAAACGTGTTTCTTCTTACAGTGGAAGCTTCCAACTGGGCCACGTTAAAGCACTGTTAGGCTTATGAGAGTCGACCGGCATATAGTAAGCACGGAAAAACAGGAAGTGGCCGATAGATTTGAAAATGGCTGGTGAAGAGAGTCAACATTTGATCTTGGATCTTTTGTACTATTTAATGTCTATGTTGTGTTTCTGTGGGATATGTCAAGTTATGCATTTGCCAGTACATTAGAACTGTATTAAAATAATGGTCGTTGTATATTTGGTGTCTAGTCTCTGCGATTGAATAAGTCTCAAGGCAATTTGAATATGACTTGCAGTAAAGTATTGTTGGATCAGCCCATTCACGTGTAAATCAACATCCCAGTTAATTCATTAGTGACCTTATTAAAGTGTTTATTACATTTTGTTCAAAGTAATAACTAGGTGTTTCTATGTTTTAGAAGAAGTGCTTGTTGAATGATCTTACAGCGTTTGAACCCCCCAAAAATGTCTTGTCACATCCAAAGCAATTCTTGAGAGAAGCTTGATGCTTCCACAATTTGAATACAAATGCATAGATGTGTTGATATCCAAAGTCTGTGAAGGATGCTTCAATACAAGAAGACACAGGATCCCCTTTTCTCTCCTCTATCACCATGGCAGCAGTCACGATGTTGACCCCCCCGCTGACCTTCACACGGTTGTCAAGTTTACAATCTTATCCTGATTACAAGAAGAAGAATATATCTGACACTAACAAGACTTTATAGTGTGAAGCTCCTGATTCTCACATAATATGACTATTAGCATTCCTAAAAAGCTTAACTAACTGTGATAATGTAGGCAGCCTGAATCAGAACAGAGACAATTCAGATTGAAGATTATTTAGTGCAGACTGGCAGACTGCAGTTTAGCCTCCCACACACTGCCCACATTATGAAATGTCCGCCTTGGTAGCTGTATGTTGACAGTATATGTAATGTATTCCTTAACAGAGCAGGATACATTGCCATTATGTGTTTCAGTCTCCCGGAGCAGCTTGTATCTTCATCGTTTCCCTCCTCTCATCCCGTACATCAAAACACCACCGATGTGTGGCTCTGTGTGTTTAACTCTGCTGCGTGGGCATATTTATAGATGCAAACAGAGAAAATGAATATCTAATCATAAGTCACTGATAACAGATTGGATACCATGGTGATTCTCTCTACTGTACTTAGTGGGATACAGAAAAAGTTTGGAGATGATACTGTGGGTGGTAAATAAAACACAGTTCATGGCAAAGTCATGCTGTGACGTCTCCTCCCTTTCTCTGAAAAACAGCTTCTTTTTATTCTGCTTGCGGTTACCCCTCCTTTATTTTCTCTGTGGCCTTTTGGTGTAACTACATTTGCTTTCTTTTCTCCATCGTCCTCCTCCATCTCTCAGTTTTTCTGCCTCCCTCTCCTTCTCAGCAGGACGGAGGGAGCACAGATGCTTTTAGCAAGCTGACATTTCGTGCCAGAGTGAAAACACTGCATAGCAAAGCAGGTTCGCTCAGTGTGAGGGCCAGATTCTGGCGGTAATGAGCTCGCTCTGACAGGGAGGAACTGATGTGGAAGGCCAGGGAGTGCATGTGTGTGTGTGTGTGTGTGTGTGTGTGTGTGTGTGTGTGTGTGTGTGTGTGTGTGTGTGTGTGTGTGTGTGTGTGTGTGTGTGTGTGTGTGTGTGTGTGTGTGTGTGCTCTCAGTCTTACGATCAGCCACCAGAGGTTTTTCTAATGAGGACTGCAGTTGGTTGAGGAAAGACTGAGCATGCTGTGACCATCGCATTAATATTTGCTTCACATTTTTAAATGCGTTAGAACACATTTGTACACCAACTGAAAAAATGACCACCAGTCTTTGATGAAACAGCAGTAATGACCTGACTAGATTTGCCTTAAGATAAAAAATTGCGCAAAGCTTAAAGAAAATCAAAGGAATCTGTAGAAAAAAACAACCTTAGTCTAGAGCTGAAAAATGTGTCATCATTATAACCTTATACTGTATCTTTGAAATGTTGGTTGGAATTAACACATTAAGATGTTTTCTATACTAGGATATTTTTAAGACCAAAATGATTGATTTATCAAAAAGAAGACCGAAAATAAATTAAGATAAACTATAATTGGCTGCCCTTGGTGGGGTATGTTGAATATTTCTGTATTTTGGACTGTTGGTTGGGAAAAACAAGCAATTTGAAGATGTTGTCTCAGGCTTGAGGATTTTCCGAATATTCTGACATTTCATTTATTAGCAAATGAAAATCATCATTAGCTGTAGTCTCACTACAGACTGATGGAATGATTATTCTAGTCTTATGAGTATGTGAGGAGATAAAATAGCTCTGTTCTCTACAGCAACAGATGAAGCTCTCCACATGACCTGGCACAAAGCCTCGTTCTCTCTCACACACGTCACACACACACACGTCACACACACACACACACACACACACACACACACTCCCCCCCACACACACACACATGGATAACACAGTCAGAAACATGAAGACAGAAATACTCTTGGTCTGTTGGGGTCTGTGTGGGTGTGCAGACGTGATTTAAACATGCCTGTTATTTTTAGCCGGATATAAACAAACCAAGATCACAACCCACTTTTCTCTCGACCTCTCCTCTCCTCTCTCACACACACTTCACACACACGCTCTCTATAATTAGGAGCAAAGACCAGTGTTTCATGTTTCAGCTCCACCCAAATGAGCATACATGTCCACGCAAGTAGCCACTCATCACAGACCTCTGTGTGTGTGTCTGACTCAACCTCCGGAAATAGTAGAGGTGATGGATAGGAGTTTAAAACCCTTCCATGCTTGAAGATCATAAACCCCTTTTCACTCTTTCTCAATTTCCCGCTCTCACTCTCTTTTTGTATCCTTCTTTTTTTTAATGCCTTCAGCCCCGTTCCTACTTTTAAAGCCGGCCTGTGTGCCAGTGTGTGTGTATTTGGCTCTGCTCCAAAGTGACTTTGCAGTTTGAGGACTGACATGAAGCTATAACATTGGAGGCCGTCTCCTCACTGCTACATAAATCCTAATTTCCTCCACAGCACGCTCTGCCACTCACAGCCTGAACCCCTCTTTGGTAGTTTTCATAGGGTGGATAGGGGGAGCTGGGCGGAGGGGGAAAATAGTCTCCTGCTGTATTTTGGCTGTGTAAGAACATGAGGCCATAATGCTTCCTGACGGAGTGAGGAAGAGGACAATTAGCAGGGAACAAAAGTGGGAATGGGAGTAGGGACAGGGGGTGTCTGGAACAAAGGAGGAAGAAGAAGAGAAGAAAGAGAAGAAGGTGGAGATTTGCGGCTGTGGAAAATAAGTGAGACTGGGTATGAGCCTAAGCTGACTTCCATGCCAGAGAGGATATACTACATTCTGAAGGAGGTTTGACTCTCAGACCTTGGTGAATCATTTGAATGAATCAGAGGAAGTGGATGTTTGTCTAAGCTTTCGTGTATCAATCAAGATGACCAATGAGACAACAAGTGCAGGAATGTGTAGCTGTAAGTCTAAACACTTTCCTATTCAAAACACTGTTATTTTATAATCATAGCAGCAACTCTGATCTCTGATATACCCACAATGCAACTGGTGACATGACTCTGAATCATTAAACACAGTAGTATAGCTATAATGCTTAGTAACCAACAAGTAAGCTTTTCCAGTTAATTTACACATAGTGTTATTATTACTCATCAATACACATAGATTTGTATTTTTTTGTGTTTGTATATGTGTGCAGTCTATACTATACTGTATATATACAGTCTATGGTGCAGACAAGGGGAAGTAATCAGGTAGCTGATTAAAGTACACTTTGACACCAGATAAGGGCCGTTAAGCACTTCTGTCACTTGAACTTGATAACTCGTATTTCTTGGGTGTTCCCAAGGGTGTTTTCCTTAGTTACAGTTTGTGTGTAGACTTTGCAAGTAAACGTTTTGACCATACCACCAGCAAGCAGGTCAAATCAAGTTTACATGCGCTAGTGCAGCTGCGTACCTAGTCTAGACAAAACATTGTATATCAGACCTCACTTGTCAAACTGACTTGCCTTTGCTTCTAAACTTGGCCATGGGATAAACACTGGGATGTTGGCGATAAATATCTTTCAACAGCAAACACTACTATATATCTTTGCTACGTAACACACCGAGCAGAGAGTAAGTTATCAGGCTCATTTAGGAGGTTTTATGGCCAACGTTTCTACTAATGTTTTTCTTCTGCCTTTTCTTTTCCTTCTTGCACAAGTAAGGGACCGAGGGCTGTCAAGGCCAGTGCCAGCTGTGCCTTCTTATCTAACTTATTATTTTCTTTATTTGAATTCCAAGTAACTACAACTTCTAAACATACTATCTTGTTTGTATTTCAGAGCTGTTTTTGACTGCCTTCTTGTTTTCTCAATGCAGGTGCACATGCGGGCCGGACATTCAGTCACTCCAGGTATATGTGTGCTAGTGTAACTATTAACAGAAGACCTGAAATGACATGTGGCATCCAGAGTCAACAAAAATATTTTGATCAATTTTGCTAGTTGTTTGAGCTCGCCTTGGTTTGTTACAGACTTTCTCTGCACCACATGGTAAAGGAACATTCAAAACAGGCCAAGGTTTGTTTATTTAAAACAGGATTCAAATACATGAGCACTGCATATTTGAAGGTATTCTTTCCTTGCCAGAAAGGGAAAAAAGTAGAGGGCTACCAAGTAGAAACCCACATATGGTCAGAGTCCAGACAGCATGAACCTGCTCTTTATTAAAGGGGTCACACTGAACACTAGTTGTGAGGAAACTGAGATGCATGGACAGATGTGCAGCTGGTTCTACTTTATGTTTCATTCTGGACATATTTAACTTTTCTGTAACATACAAACTCAAGACAAAATGTCACAACAAAAGAATGTACTGCCCTAGGCTAAAATAACATTTGGAGGCTTTGTCAAACAACGCATCTTACTTTGAGTCTGAACTTTCTGAACTTTTGTCCTGGTTTGACTACGGACACATCACATGAACATGTAGCAGTGTTGAAATAGGTCTGACAAACAAATCAGATGTTTTGCTTTACCTGAGCTAGGTGCCCAACTTGCTGTGGGGAATCCAAGGTTAAGCTTAGATGAAGGATACTCCAATGGAAAAAAAAAGAGAAAGAAAAAAAACATCTACCGACAGAGGCAGACTTTCAGGATACCATCAAAAGAGAAAGATATCCTTTGATCCAGTGAGGTGAATGTGTGCATGGACTAACCAGAGACAGAAAACTGCCTGACTAAAGCAGAGGCGGCGCAGCAAGTGTGTAAGGAGAGTGTGTGTGAGCTGTGGTGCGCAGAGGGCCGGGCGTGTTTCAGCTGGTACCGGTACTCTCAGACACGAGGAGCAGTGGTTAAGCCTAGGGGGCTGAACCAGACACCAGGCGCTCTCCACACCTGGCTAAAGCCCTACCCCCCACCTCTGAACCCTCCTCCCTCTTTCTTCCCATTTATACGTTTAGTGTCTGCTCCTCTAACTTTCTGCCCTTCTGTCTCGCTGTATTCTTCATTCAAACCAATCCACTGAGCCCACAAACCTTCCTTTACTCCCTCCTCCACAAGCTCTTTTTGACTATGCGCTTCCTTTCTAACTTTTAAGCTTCCCTGCTTTGTTTCCCCATGCAGGAGCTAATTCCAGTGTGACTACTTTATAATTATTGTTGTTGCCTATTTTATACCCACTTTAACTGCATTTAGGACTTTCAAACCCAACAATTTCTCCCTTTACCCTCTCTGTTTCTACGTGGCACAGTCTGAGCACCGGGCGAAGGTAGTAGTTAAGTTGTTAGTGGAGGGCGGCGTGCACAGTTCAACTGCTGAACTTGTACATAATCACAGAGCACGGAGTGGAGAGAAACAGAAAAACATCTCTTTGCCTTTGCTCTTTTCTCCCACCTCTCTCTGTCCACCTCTTCTCTCTCATACTTTTATTTTCTAAATCATTTTTAACGTTATATGGAGTTTTTCAGCAGCCCTCTCCTATTAAGTATAGATATTCTTCCAATTGTTCCTCATGCTGAAAAAAACAGATAAATCCTCACAACTGTCCTTACAGCAGAGATGATATATAACCCAACTTTTTACAAGGCAAATTTACTAATGTGGCTTTTTTATATGACTTTCTTATTAGATTAGTTCAATGCATAATTGTGTATCGCATTTTTACAAGTTTAGAGACTCGCAAGAAACTGAGTAAAAGTCAGCAGAGGCCTACATTTCCTGAATTGTATTTCCTGAGTCAAGATTAAAAAACAAAGCCCCCTATGCAATTTGTTCTTTTCTTTAGACCTTTTAAACCTTTTTTCTAACATAGGTTTTTCTGGTTTAGGAATTCACATAATCAGGGGTTAATTTCTCAGATTTAATCTGACCTTCAGGGCCACCAAAGACACAAAACTGTTTTCAAAGTTAACTGACACAGATGTGTAAAATTGGTGAAGCTCATCTTTAAACCTTTAAAACTTCTAAATACAACATGGTAAGACTGTAACAAAACTGTTGTGAGTGAATTTATAGTATAAGAGTGTGTGTGTGTGTGTGTGTGTGTGTGTGTGTGTGTGTGTGTGTGTGTGTGTGTGTGTGTGTGTGTGTGTGTGTGTGTGTGTGTGTGTGTGTGAAACAGCTCTTCTTTAAACGTTCAAAGTAGAGTGGTGCTGCAGGTCTCAGCACAGGCCCTATCTTCTTACCACAGTTTGCCCATGGGGTGTTTTTAAATTGTGTGAGTAAGTCTGGGTGTGTTCACCTTCGGATTGAAAATTAAGTAGCCTGTAGGCGTGGATTTATTACAACACACAAGTACTTTTCTGAGTATAGAGGGCCATACATGCAGACTGACCCCATCTCTGTTTTGTTCACCTCAAGACCGGATTGGAAGAACAATATTATTGTTTGCCTTCGAGGGGTGGAGATAAACGGAGGGTTAGGGATAGGGTTACCCCAAGTGTACTTGAGGTCCCTGTGGACCCCTCTCTGCCACGCGACTCCAGAGTTCATAAGAAACAAATTACAAACAGGTCAGCCACCCGCTCAATCCTCCTCACCCAACACCCACAGCCTGCAGGCAGACGCTGAGATTACAGCAGCCAGAAACCACACCCTGACTAAACACACCTGCAACAAGATGACTGTTTCATTAAAACAATAATGAAATAACTTGCAGGCTATGTGCTGGTTTTTATGGCACAGTAGCTCCATTGCCCAAGGTGTACGTGTAGACCTACAGCACAAAGAAACATGTCATTGCCTGTTTAAAGACCTAAGTGACTGTAATAGGTTTTCGTTTGTGTGATTGAATCCTAGGGCTGCAACTAAGAATAATTTCAAACATGGATTGATTTGCTCATTAATCTGCCAATATTTTCTTGATTTATAGTATATAGTAAAATGTAATAAAACTGTAAAAATCTAATCAGACAACTCATCACTTTAATGGCAATCTAAAGAAAAGGGTTAACGTTTTGCCTAATTGTAGTAGGAAGAATTAAGTCTGGAAATTTAACACCAAAACAGAAATGATCAAAAAGAGCTTTAAAGGGGCTGATAAGGGGATTTGTTACATTCAGACAGACATAGCTGTTTCCAGTCTAAATGTTATGCTAAATCCTGGCTGCAGTACTGAGGCTGTACGACATCTGACTGGAGACCAGCTAAACCAGTCTCCAGGGTCTTAGAGGCCACTACAGAATAATATCTTTGAGCTTCCCTGTGTCCCGTCTGATGTCCCACTTCGAAAGCACTGATGCTTTTGAAGCTCTTGTGAAGCATGAATAACTGTCCCTCTGGACCCCAGCAGCATCCCAGACAGACAGACCCCTCCACACCAAACACACACATCATCATGCTGGTGGGTCCTGCCTGAGTGGATGTCTAAATATTTGACAAGCTTTTAAAAGCACCAGCCTCCTTTCCTCCAGGGTGTCTGCTAAATCCTGCAAATTTAAGAATTAAGAAACTCAGATGCCCTCTGACCTAGAAAGACACCGGGGATGACTTGTGTGAATGTTTCAGTACTGGACACTTGACTGCTTGTGTGCTCTTGTTAGCAGGTTAGCAGAGGGTCAATTCAAGCATGGTCCTCTTTTACCACATGTGTACGTTTAGAAATAGGACTTCAAAAGAACAAATCACTTTCATTGAGGGATTGTATTGATATGATCCATATCATGGGCATTCCTCTACAGACGTAACAACAGCACTTTAATGACAATAACATTGGGATTGTGCAGGATATGAGTTTGTGCCTGGGGTCTCTTCTGGTATATCTTCAGCTCAGGTGGGATTACACGGTTAATTCCAATTTCCTATCTACTGAGGGCCATCAAATCTAAGGCACGGTTCTTCTGAAAATAGGTTTTCCCTCGTAATCGGAGAGGCAGTTGGAAGCTGTGGCACTTTATCAGCATCAGGATCAGGCTATCTCTACTAAACACAGCAACCTACACTACCTGAACACACATGTGAGGTGGTAGTGTGGTGAAGAGCATGTGTGTGTGTGTGTGTGTGTGTTTGTGCTGCATGCGAGACAGAGGCTCTCTTTCAAGATATGCTTCTCCACCCAGGTCAATTATATCACAGCCCATTGCCTAGGGAAGGAGAGACGGAGAAAGAGCAGACTCTCCCCAGACTAAAGCCAGCCAGGAGGTGACCTTCTCGTTTAAGTCGGACAGCAGGTAATGAACATTGGCGCGCGCACACACACACACACACACACACACACACACACACACACACACACACACACACACACACACACACACACACACACACACACACACACACACACACACACACACACACACACACACACACACACACACACACACACACACACACACACACACACACACACACACACACACACACACACACACACACACACACAAAGATACCATCTACTATCCTTTCCTCTCTCTTTCCTTCCTCTCATCCCCCATTTCTCCCGCTGCATTCCTTACATGCCTCAGGGAGACGGGGGGGGCCTCCAGGACAGAAAAACAAAGACACACAACACACACAACACACTCACAATGGCACTGGCTGCAGCCATTGTCTGTGTGCACTGAAGAAAAGGTCTTGGTGCTTGAATACCAAATGCCCCACCACACCAATGCCCCTTTATCAAACACACATTTGCCCTCGCTTACTTTTACTTAGTGACACAAGAGCTTGTAGTTTGCACTGGATACTGTGACTGCTGTAAACAATTTTCTCCTGCTCCTCCCTAAACATTTTCAAAGCTACACCCTTTTTGGACCCACACACCAACAATAAACCATAAAACTCTGGCAGGGATTTTGATTTAAACTGAGCGATGTCATGAGATTGTAAATGAATCATAACAGCTTTTAGAGGTTGAGCTGCTGGTGTGGCATGAAAGGCCTGCAGCGGCTCTCTGCAGACCATCAATGCAACACTGACCTCTTCTGGTAGAAACACCACATAGCCACAACAAAGTACATCCAGATTTCTTTAAATTAGGTTAAACCAATACAAAACTGTAAGGTCAGAAACATACATTTGCTGTAGTGATTATCTGCCCAAAGTCATTAAATAATGCTTGCACTGTTGGACATATATTCTCTGAATCAGTGTACTTATGAGGGCCAGAGTTGATAGTATAGTTGAAAGCTGGGCCACATAGCTTAGCGCTACATTAGCCGACTAATCCCTCTTTCTTACTCCAGCAAGCCTAACCCCATGTTTCCAGGGTGCATCTGACACAGATAACTGCTGGATTACAGAAGCCAACCAGGGCATGTGAAAACTCGGTGAAAGATAACCTTTGACACACAAGCAGCAAACCCCACAGGAACACACAGAAACAACAAGTGAAATAGAAACTTACCGAGGTGTAGTTGGTCTTGCCCATGATGTGGTTCTGGTTGTGGTTGAGGTTCTGGTTCTCCTGCTCTCTGCACTGCAGCCCAGCCAGGTGCCTCTCAAGGGCTGCCCAGTCCATGGTGGGCAAAGGCTCCTCCTCTAAAACCTTGTCCTCTTTGTATCCCCCCATCCGTCCCCCAGTCCCTCCACTGCTTCCTCCTCCACTACCACCACCCCCGGCAGTGCTGCGGCTCCCCCTGCCTTTGCTGGAGCTGCGGTGGCGGGGTTTAGGAGTCCCTGTGCCGCTCCGTGGTGTACCGGGGGAGCTGAGCTGGTGGCTCCTGGGCAAAATCAGATTGCCGTTCTGTTTCAGTTCCTCTGGGACGGCTGCGACCGAGGTGGCAGTGTGTCCGCCGGAAGCCGGGGGGGGCGGGACAGTCTTCACATCCTCCAATTCTTCAGCGAGGCTGCGACTGTTCACTGTCTTCCTGTAGCCCTCACCAAGAATGTCCTCCCCAACAACGCCTCCTCCAACTTCCTCCTGACCAGGAGGCTTTGGAGAGGTGTAGCCCTCTCCATACTCACTCTCCCACTCCTCTATCACCTTCTTCTTATACTCTTGGTAGTCCTCGTCCTCCTCGTAGTCCTCTAAGGTGACAAGGTCCAGAGAGGGGGAGGATTTGTAGTCCTCCAAAGTGGCCAGGTCAAGAGAAGGAGAGCAAGGTGTTACCTTGTTGGAGTTGGACTCTGAGCTGGAGCGACTGGATGCATCACTCCCCAGGTCCATGCCATCCTCCCGATAATCCTGCAACGAGAAGGGAACAGAAAAAAATAATGAAACTAAAGAACAAGCATGTGCAAGGACAGGAGTTTACAAATTGAGAAAAAATAAAAGATAGGGGAGGAGGGAGAAGAAGAGGAAAATTAAAAGAGAATTTAAGGAAGTGTGTAGACTTAGATTAGTCACACCAATGTTGTGGTTGGAGACCAGCAACCACAAAGCACTTCCTGTCCCGCAGGAACTTCCTTTCTGCTCAGAATGATGTAGTCGTCCCTCTAAGACTTGTTTTCTGGTCTTCTGTTATACAACTGTACTGCACAAAAGCTTCCCTTAAAGACAAGGCTTACTCATTATATTTTTCTCTGGTAAATGTGTACATGTGTGTGTTTGTGGGCTTATGCAACACTTTACAAACAAAGAAAATGCGTAGTGCGTGTGGCTGGATATGTTAGAATAATATCCCACCACCCACTGCTACATCTGTACAGCACCACAGGGAGAAAAAACAGGGTGGTTAGAGTGAGAGTGAGTGACACTGACATGTCAATACTCAACACACCAAAATGTGACATGCACAGATGCGACCAGGGTTCCTGATAACCTTGACTGTGTTGCTCCTGCAGAGACCCAATCACTGCCTGACTGATTAGTTCACAGCTAATGAAAACGTCTGTGTTGTTTACAACCCACCACAAATCTCCACCTGACCTGAGTCATCATTCTTTTCCTACACAGGAGTGACATTTTCGTCTCACACCTCTTTTAAAAGTTAATGAAAAGCTACATTTCTCTAAAGGCCAAGAGAAATTAACGACACGTTCCTAGGTGATCGACATTATGAGCTGCTTTGGAAAATAAATTAATTATGAAGATTGCTAATTACTGGTGTAGACCATCAAGATTTACTGTCATTTTAAACAAGACCTTCGTGGATGAAATTGCCAAACTGTAATACAGTATTATCCAAATTATAAAAAGCTTTCTTGAGGTATGGCTACGTACTTAACCACACCTGCTCAGGCACTGGCTGTTGACGTCAAAGCACAATGCAGAAAATATCTGTGTTAGGCAAAGCAATATGACTAAGCATCTTGGAGTCCAGATACACAAATTGCTGATGGGATTTAGAGACATAAGCCACTCTATGATGAGGGGCTTGCATTTATCCATGAAATGCTAGTGTGTCAAAGAGAATAGAAGTGAAGCTGCAGCAGAGATAAAGATGGTACCAGCTGCTCATATTGGGCCATAAAGCCACATTTCACCTTGGCAAGGTGTTATTGGATACTTTAAACTATATCTTAATGTTATGGAATAGGCTACTTGGCCTTGGTAACATATTGCATTGCCACTAGGGAGCTGGGACCTCCAGTGTGTTCATAGGGAGAGTTAAATTGTAGTATTATTAAATCACTCAAGAATTAGGCAATGCCAAAATGTATGACAACCGTTTTGCTTGTTACTCCAAAGTCTATAACACGTTTAATCCAATAATCGGTTCAAAGGGATCATTACCAACAATATGTGGGTTCTTGACATGGAAAACTCCAGGAGCCCCCGTTGGTTTTACAACTGAAGAGGGAGGATTTAAGGGCACACAACAGTACTGGCCTACTTATGGCCTGATTCTCTGAAATCGCTTAGACCTGTTATTGTACAGCAATACGTACCTATTCACGATTATACAAATAACAAAAAAACATAATGTTTAGCCTTCAAAATGTAGCAGAGTCTGAAGAATATATCAATGTTGCCTAGCAGTAGAGCGGAGAACAACCTTACCGACGTGCTCATCAAACGCGCTGGATCACCACACGGTCACCAGTCCCCGTGGTGTGTGAGCCAGCCTGTCATCCTGGCTTTCTCACCGGCTCTAAGTGCTATAAAACCCCGGTTACAGGCACCGGGAGGAGTTTTTCTCTCCAAAGTATAAGAACGCTGAATGAAAGCAGCGTAGTATCCGAGCTGCGTTCCCGTTTCAAATCTCGGTCAGCGATCCTTCTTCTTTAACTGTTATCCCGATCTGTGCAGCCTCCAAAACAAGCGCTTGTTTTCCAGATATGATCGCGTCAATACATGATGGTCACATGAGCCCGATTATAATAATGTAATCATTTAAAGTGTGTGCGTATGAGAGAGAGGAATGCGCTGCAAGGCGGCAGGCTGGAGCGGTAAAGCTGATCCGCTGCGGGATTAACGCGCAGCCAGGCGGACCATACAGGCTGGATTTGGCCACGAAATACATGCAAATTGACAGCTGCACAGATCCCCACCCCGCAGCCGGGCGGGTGTCTGGGGGGCGTTTAATATATGTCAAAGACTACCCTCACAACTCTTCCCGTTGTTCTCTAGGTAGCTTGCAAGGGGGCATCATAGCATACGCCCAGTCTTTGCGTGCGTCGAGCGTAGACTGGCCACGCCAAGTGGCATTTCTACACGGATGACAGTTGCATGATTTCATCTGTCAACATAGGCTATCATGTCATTAAGTGTTGACATTTGATTTTTAGTACAAACTATACAAATGTGGATAATACGCGTGAGTTTCCAAAATGTGGTCATTCATAGGCTACTTAAATGATGTAATGCTCCCAAAAAGTCCCAGGAGGCACCTGATATCCCCCCGGCAACAGCGGTGACAGAAACGCCTTAAAGCACACTATCACACGGAGACTGACACCCAATACAGCCTTGACCCCCTTAGATTCACTACAGCATGTTACCAGACACAATTAAAGTCACCGCCTGCATTAACCTTACCGGGGCTACGACCTAAAATATACGATACTCACTGTCATCATCTTTGTAGCTTCCCCGTCGCGTCTCAAGACATTGTAAAGTGTAAATCCCAGCTGTTAGACAACGGCGACGCTGCTGACTTGTTTCACAGCAGCTTTATTTTAAGGGCGGGTGGCGGTGAGGCTGGCTTCGCTGGAGAAATTACAGAGAGCCGGTGGACAATTCAGTACAGTCATCGCTCTGAGTGTGTAGCCTAGTCCGTGCACAGAGGAGACAACCGAGGAGTCCTGCCTGATTGGACAAAATAACGTAGATGTCTTTAAATCCCAGCAGGTCAACGCATCTCCTCTCCTCACATCCAGCGATGTCAAACCAGCAGTCCAGTCCGCACTCTCCTGCTCCCACGTCAGCTGGAAAATGAATAAGCTGCAAGTAAAGTGCGTCCCCTTATATTGTGGGCACGTTTCAAGACGCCTTTATCGCTCAGTTATTACCTAGAAACTTAAAACTAAGCGCACAAGAAGCATGCTGCTGCTCCCCGGCTGGCACAGGCTCTCACTATAACCGTGGCTCTCTGTCGCAGCCTGCAGCTCTGAGGAGAAAGTGACGACGACAGAACACAACTAAAGCCCAACCTTCTGCACCCACTGACCTTGCAAATTACAGCCAGAGAGAGAGAGAGAGAGAGAGAGAGAAAGGGAGAGAGGGTGAGAGAAAAGAGAGCACTAACTATACAGGTGAATGATTAAATATACATCTGGTGTTCGGATTTTAGAATATTTCTAGACCTGGTTTCCATAAAACCTCAGGGACCCCTGTTCTTATATCTGCTATTTGTCTTCACATCATATTACAAAGGCTGTCATTGTGTTCTTAATTAGAGTTTAGTAGTACACTTTATTAAAATTCATAATGGTTTTCGATGCAACAGCCCTGCAATGAATCCAGTCTGTGTGAAGGTTATAATGTTCAGATCTTGTCATTAATACTTAAAGATGTGTAGCACCCACTGAAGGTGGCCACAAAAAGCACATTTAAAGGTTAGCACAATAAAGACACATGGTTATATTAAAAACATAACTTCTTGTTCTACAAAAATATAACGTTTTTCCAGACAATAAGCACAAAGAGCAAGTTGATAAAAATACACCCACACATCAAATATCACGTATGCTTGCAGATTTGAATTAGATTACCAGAGCAGTAGGAATGCACAGTGCAAGAAAAGCTCACTATCTCTACAACAATCTATACACCATTAAAGGTTAGTCTCAACAATACTGACATTCTGCCTTCCTAGCCAATATAGAGTTTTCTAATTATGTTTGGCAGCATTTTAGACTTCTCTAACTCAACCCAGTACAACAACGCCACAAACTTCTGCTTAGAAAAATGTTATCAGCCCATATCTGCACTTTGACAAAAAAGGAGAGGACATTATAAGCTTCACAAAGAATCAATAAGCCAGTCAGCTAAAAATGAATCAGTTAATGATGATTCATTGATCTTTTCAGCTATTTTTCAAGAAAAATGCCAAAAGAATTACTGGCTCCAACTGCTCAAATTGGAAGTTGTGCTGCTTTTCTTTGTCGTAATCGAAAAAGAAATGCAACCATATAAAGACCTCACTTATGGCCCTATTGAAGTTTAAGAAGAAGTTCAAGCTCAAAGATTATTCCAATAATGAAGGAAAATAAAACAGACTGATTGCTAATATATTGTTAATATATGAAAAATGCATTATTATTATTATGACTCTACTAGTATCATTTTTAGCTTTTGCTGGATGTAAACACTGTTGTAGACATATGAGCTCACACACACACACACACACACACACACACACACACACACACACACACACACACACACACACACACACACACACACACACACACACACACACACACACACACACACACACACACACACACACACACACCACACACACACACACACACACACACACACACACACACACACACACACACACACACACACACACACACACACACACACACACACACACCACACACGACAGCTGCAGTGTTAGAGCTGAAGAGGGGTTAACACCAACATGGCATGATATCTTCATGTTGCATTCCGTTTCCTCTTACAGCAGCTGGTAATTTACATATTTTCCGGCACCAAGATCAAGTTAAATGTTAGTGATAAACTAATCTCATCAACAGCAGGAGTAAAACATACTCCAAAGCATTTGTTTAACAAGAGTTATGATTAAGAACTAGATCTGTCTCTCTCGAGTGGTAAGCCAAACATTTGGCGCTGTAAAAGCGCTGCGTTGTACTTCAGTGATGTTGTTGGGAATCTTTCTCTGCTCTTCACGGCGCAGCCTAGATTTGTAGTTGTTTGAGGGATGGGAGCTGTCCTCAGTTATGTTGAGCTGATTGTATAATAGCATCACAAAGGAAACAAGCAGTCCATATAATAACTAAGCATTACTTCAAAGATCCCTGGCTGAGCCTTTTCTTCCACAAGAGTACGGAGAGTACTCATTGGGATCTCCCCTGATGCCCCTTTCACACCAACGCGGCTCCCGTTCTAGCTCCGTGCTAGTGCTCTTCTGGTTCGGAACTGGTTTTTCTTTTCAGCCCCCGTTTTGTTCACACCGCCCAGAGCCCGACTGGTGCTGCCGCTGCTGCGTTATGACGTCACCGTTTACGTAGCTGATTTTCTCCCCAACGGCGCTCACAACAACAACAATGGGGGACTGCGTCGGATCTGGATTAATACTGAGCAGAACCCAGAGGTATCACGCTCAGTGGGGGATGGATGATCCCCGCTAAATGTCTCTTAAAATTTGCCGGAAGCACTCCACGGACTCTGCGATGACAGCTTCTTCTGGTAGCAAGTTCCACTCTCTGATTGTTCTTGGAAAGAAAAAGTATTTAAGAGTGTCACTAGTAGCGAAGATTCGCTCGAAGTTCAAAGAGTTGACTTTGCGGGTTGCACTTCTAACTGGCTCTAGGTACATTGATGCATCAATGGCTGAGATGTTATGGACAATCTTGAAGAAGAGAACCAAACGAGCCAATCGCCGCCTTTCACTCAATTCCACCCAGTTCAACCGCTTGAGCATTTCTGTGACACTGCTGTCCCATTCATAATCTCCAAAAATGAATCTTGCACCTCTTCTTTGTACTGATTCCAGGGCATCACTGTCTATATCAGTGTAGGGGTCCCAGACCGAGCTGGCGTAATCTAGTTTAGAGCGTACTAGGGCCACAAAAGCTGTCTCCTTCAGTTTCTGGGGACAACGTCGCAGGTTCCGGCGTAGGAAGCCGAGCGAACGGTTTGCCTGTGTTACAATTTGGCCAATGTGTTGGCCAAACTTCAGGTTATTATGAATTTCTACCCCAAGATAAGGCTGGTGGGTCACCTCTTTTAACACCTGGCCACACAGAGTATAGTTTTTAGTGTGCAGGTTTGTTGATCTGCTTGTTCGTAGGACGTAGCACTTACTAGCATTAAAGCACATTCCCCAAGTGTTAGCCCATTCCTGAAGTCTGGTCAGGTCACCCTGTAGGTCTTCTTGGTCACTTCCATTTTTAATAGGCCTGTAGAGTAGGCAGTCATCCGCGAATAACCGCACTGTGGATGCTACATGTGACGGCAGGTCATTAATGTAGCATAGGAAAAGCAATGGACCCAACACAGTGCCTTGTGGGACACCAGAGTCAACATGAACTGTACTTGATTTCACCCCTTCTACGACTACTTGTTGGCTTCTTTGCATGAGAAAGGTTGTGGTCCAATCAAGTATTGGGCCGGTTATACCCATGTGGGCCACTTTTGCAACAGGCGCTTATGTGGGACCGTGTCGAAAGCCTTTGAGAAATCAAGGATTGCCACATCGACTTGCATTTTCTGGTCATGATATTTTGCCAGGTCATGCATTGTGACTAGGAGTTGAGTTTCACACGAATGGTTTTGTCGAAATCCATGCTGGAACGGGGTGAGGACATTATGCCTTTCCAGGTGATTCAACAGGTGTTTACAAATGATGTGTTCCAGGAGTTTACAACATACTACTGTCAGGGAAACTGGTCTGTAATTTGCGGCTGTGTGCCGGTCCCCTTTCTTGAATATAGGCGTAACGTTTGCCTGCAGCCAGTCATCGGGTACATTTCCTGTCTGCAGTGACTGCGTGAATATGCACTTGAGCAGTGGGCCTATTTGGGGGGCCAGCATTTTGAGTATGCGATTGGGTAGACCATCTGGGCCGCTAGCCTTGTTGATCTTTATATTTGCCAGTAGGTTGGTCACTCCTTCAGTCGGGATGATCAGGTCTTCTATCTGCGGGGCTAGATCTCCTGATATAGAGGGCTGGCTACCATCATCCTTAGTAAATATAGATTTAAATTGTTTGTTGATTAGTTCAGCCTTGTCTTTGCTGCTACTGTAGAGGTCTTCACCCTCTCGAATAGGGGAGATTCCAATGTTGCCCGCTCCACACTCTTTGACATATTTCCAGAATAGTCTGGTGTTGTTTTCAGCAAGACTCTGGGTGAGTGTGTTTTCGATATAGTCCCAGTGTGCACTGCGAAGGTTATTCTGAACATGTTTCTTATTGTTTTTTCTGATGCATTACCAGGCAATAGAGAAATTGATTTCCGAAGCTCATCCAGTTTGGTGTGATGGTCACTTAGTGGTCTATAGAAGCTACCAATGTAGAATGTTTTGCTCGCTTGGGGAACCTTGACCGAGACCCACATGATTTCAATTTCTGTGTCTGTGGTTGCAATCCTTGTTGCTGTAAAGCCTTCCTTTATGCCGATGAAGATCACCTCCGTTTATATTGCGATCCTTCCTAAAAATTGTATAGTGTTTGGGGAATATTGCACCATTCTTTATGGTTTCATCTAGCCATGTCTCGTTCCCAATTATGCAATCTGGTTTGGTGTCATCGATGAGAGCATGCAGGTTGGGGGTCTTGCCCTTTACACCACCACAGTTGATCAAGATTGTTCGCCATTGATTATGTCTGTTGGTTGTGGTCCCTACAATGTTGTCGGCTGAGTAATCCGCTGAGGTTGTGTTTATGGTTGACAGGCTTTCACTCACTTCTTGGTCACTGATTTCAGATTGGTTTTCAGTTGTCAATATTACATTGTTATTGGTGGTTGCTGGGTGTTCGTTTTCTCTATATTGGGTTATGGGTTCGAGATCTATTCTTGCTTCCTTAGTTTGACTAGTCGCAGGTTCCAGGGTGGACCGCAAACTCGGAAGACATAGTCTTTTGACTCATCGGCTGCTGCCTTGGCCTCCTCGACTTTATTCCTGATGAGTTCACGATCTTCCTTGTTCCTTGTTGTAGTCATTTGAAATGCTTATTCTCTGATACTTGTTTTCACTGGTTTTTAGTTTCCTCACATTCTTGAATATTTTCTCTTTGTCATCCCTGTTGTTGAGGACAATCTTTAATGGTCTGTTCCGTTTGGGGCCCTGGGTAGCCTGTGTTCCTAGTCTGATAACCTGTTTGGTCTGAAGTTTCCCTATTTCAAGAATGTGTTCACAAAGACTGTCAAAGAACTCTACCGGGGTTTCTTCAGTACATTCATCTGCTTGGTAGATGATCAGGTTGTTCTCTCTGGATTCACGGTCATCTGTTTCCTTCAACTGTTCATCTCTAGCTTCTTTCATTATTTTCTTAAAGTTTGGTGGTGCAGATGTTTCACTTGTTTTGGTCATTTCTGCCCAGGTCTTCACTGTGTCGGCATATGAGATTTGTATCTGCTGCTTTGCGTCTGCCAGGAGACATTCTACTTTTTGGGACACAAATCGCCTCGGCTGTTTTGTCTACCGACAGTTGGCTAAATAGTTCCTTGGCAGGACAAGCTAACCTAGCAGCAGGTTCACATGATAGGCAGTACCAATGTAATGAAGCAAATTTGTTTATGGCCTTACCCATGGCTGCCGGTATGTTCTGGCATTTGAAACAAGACCATTCGTCACACCGTTCGCACTGTATAAGCTATTTTCCCCCAGTGTCGCATTTCACACACTTATCATCCTTGTTTATAGTTTCAATTATACCACTCCTACCTTGGCCGTGCGTTATTTCAGTGCTGGAGTCCGTAACGGGCGTGAGCCCAGTTGCGGGAGTTGTTGACAGTTGGCTAGTGTTGTGCCGGATGTCGGAACATTTGATAATATCATGAACTAAAGGCAGCAAAGAGCAATCCTCGCTCTCTTTCTCTTGTCTTTGTTGAGACGCCGCCATCATGCCAGTAGTGATATCTCCGAGGCGCTTCTGAAGGCAGCAGAGATGCCCGCGGGGCTGCGGCCCAGTGATGGCCAGAAAGAGAAACTCCCCGTCAAAGCAGAACCGGATCCGAGCTCCGCGACCAGCGGAGTCCAGGAGCCCAGACCCACCGCGAAGACCCCCCCGGGCGGGCCGGCGGAGCAGGAGAGAGCCGGAGCAGGAGGCGAGCTAACTGCTGCTAACTGCTGCTAACTGCCGCTCATTTTTCATTATGATTCTACTTGTGATAGTCGGACATGACAACCTGTGCAGTCCATGTATTGATTCCATCAGATAGCTGCTACAAAACAAAACGTCTGCTTGCTCTCCACAATGATCAATAACAGGGAACGGATGGTCAAAGTAAGATACAAATAAACATAATCACACGAAGCCTGGTTAGTGTTGCCTGACTTTATAAAGTGTGTTTTTTTTACAAGTGTGTGGTTGCATTCTAGTCACTTTGCTCAGCGCTACTGCTTGTTACAACTTTTATTTGCCGTATTCGCCATAAACTGTTAGCTCAGGTTAATCTCGCCCCCCTCCGACGTAAGCGTGACGTGTGCGGTTCTTGCTTCTAGACCGACAATTTGTTGGTGCTTGGTAAGCACCGGCTTTCTGTGCTTAGAGCCGGCTCCGCTGCGGTGTGAACAGGAAAAAATGGTGCTTATCAGGCTCTAGCCCTGCCCTGGAACCACGTTGGTGTGAAAGGGGCAAAAGAGGATTCAGCAGGAGTTCAGCCCATTCCTACAACTCTCCTTCCAAGCTGCCATTGCTTTCAACTGTCTTATCAGCAGGGGTGCACATAACTGGTACGCAGGTACGCATGCGCGGCAAACATCTGAAATGCGTACCGTCACTTGTCTCACTATGCGCACCGGCGGACTTGCGGAGCATTTCCAGAAGGCGCTTCGATCACTGGACGACAGAGCCAGTCGCCGTGCGCACAGATGGGGCTGCTGTTAACGTCGGTGTGTACAACGGAATTGTGCCACAACTTCTGGCGCGAGTTCCACGCGAGTGCTCCACTAGCGCCCACCCTCACCCCTCCCGTCGACGTTCAATACCACACCCCCCCTGTCGACGTTCGCGAAACAGAGGGGCTGAACACATAACCTTGCGTACCAAACATTGTCTCCTGGTACTCATTTGAGTAACTCACTAAGAAAGTTATGCGCACCCCTGCTTATCAGCCCTAACACTCCTCCCCTCTGCATTTTGTCCTCTACTCCCCAAAAAATATTTGGTAATATTGAAGTAAAGAAAAGAGTTGTAAAGTTAACTGAAGACCTTTATGGAGGATAAGCTTGGGTTTAATCTTGCAGACAATGTGAGGAGTTCAACTTCATGTGCCCACCAGGCAATTAATTTATCATTAACTTGTTAACAGGAGGCCAATATTGTTTATGGCACTCTTGCACATGGCACGCGCAGTTTGTTTTCTTTGAAGTGTGCATTTCCCAAAAGTGTCAAAAGCTTCTGAAGACAGTTTTGACATGGCATCCTTCCCCACGGTGAATTGTTCCACACAACAATAAAAAGAGAAACAAGCTTGAAGGCAGGAGCGCCTTATGAAGATGTTCATGATGTGTCACATCAAAGCTTTTTGACCCATGTCTTCAACACACCTGGAAGAAGAAGTCAGTCTTTTTGATTGAGGAGGTGGTCAACAAAAGTTCATCCTGTTACACTTCAGCCTCAACATCACCTGTTTAGGTGTGGCGACTGTCAAACTGACATTCACTGGGATTTACCGATCACAGAGGGTAAAAAAACGTAAGGAAAAACAGCCATGTCTAGTTCTACAGTATCTGGGAAAGCTTTGCTTTATCTGCCTGCCTAACAGTCCATCCGCAGCAGCTATCTGGCAGGAATCACTGAAGGCCCATTACTGACAGAGAGATAAGGCCAGAAAAAAGAAAGCCCCACAGATAATACTAAAAAGTCAGAAAACATCTTCCTCTGCTTAAATCTGTCTCAGATGTGTTTAAAAAACAGCGAGCATCTTGTCAGTTGGTGGGAAATTGAAACTGTCTCTGCCTTGTCAAGAACTCGCCAACTTTAACGGTGAGACACCAAAAGTGACCTTGGAGGATACTCCCTCTCACATGCCCCCTCTCCCTCTCTCTTTTCAGGGACCAAGGGGAAGAGCTCACCTTGAAGTAAAACTCGGGCAGAACCAGAAGACAGAAAATGAAGCATCAGAAACATGACTGTGCTACAAGGCCAGACCAGCTGATGGGAAATGTCCTGCCTGGTTATGTGAGACACAGGGCCACAAGAGGCCAGAAAATAGACTCAATGCCCAGTCCATCACCATGTCATGTCTTTCAGACTAAGAAGAACCAATCCTGGCTGTCATGACAGAATTCCCTATACTTCATAGAATATATTAATAATTTATCCCCTAAACACTCCCGCAACGTCTACCCATTATGAATTACCTAAAGCTAAGCCAAGACTCCTATGGACTCTTTAATAATACAAGCTGAGTTTCTGAGACTTGTAGGAGACTTCTAAAACATTTCATCAGATCAAAAATATTTGATCATCAAAGCAGAACATAATGTTTTGTACTTCAACACACAGATAATCAGAACATCACATACAAAAATATGTTTTGCAATCATGCAGTCCTTCAGTATTTACCAAAATGACCTAAAGCATCCAGCCATATTGTATTAAAAGGACTTCAATCCAAGAATAGCAATATTATATGATATTGCAGACCCTATGTAACATACACCTTTTTCCATATGCGGCAACATGAACACAAGTGCCACACAAAGCAGTCTGTGCCTTGAGAAAGCAGCAGCAGGATGCAGCCTGTGTGATGATGAATGGAGATGTCAGATGACCACAATGGGGGTCGGCTCCTTAACTGGACGACTGACCTGTCGTTCTAAATAGAAAGGTTAGCCAAACCGTGGAGACCAGCCATCAATCTTCTTTCTAAGCACAATGATGATTTACTCCATTCAAATCACTGAGTGAGTGAAGAGCAGCACAACAAAGAGGTGTATGTGTGTGTACATTTCTGGGTATTCCTCATTTCCAAGTTAATTATATGCATGTGCAAGCACCACCACGTGTATGTATATTTTGAGTCTGATATGTTCATGGACTACGATGCATAACCTAGTTTTTGTAATTGTGTTTACACAATCTGATGAACCCCATGCAGCGCTTGTATTGGATTGCACTACTAATACCTGGCTGTAATATATTGATCTTCCCTTCCATACTGTATATCCAGCCAACAATTTCACTTGCTAACGAAGTGTGAAATGAATTGTGAGAGAAACATCTCGCCCATTGTATATACAAGCACTCACAGCTATTACATTCATTTGAATGTGAAGCACGTCTGTTTCCTGTCTGCAGTGTAGTGAATGTGTATAGATTGTGGCCCAATGAGGACAGACTCAGACTTACCAAAATCACCTTAGTTTACAGGTGCTAAATGGATAATTCAGTCAGAGTTCACATAGCTAAGCATTAATCAAGAAGCATTATATCCAAACTAACAATTACAGAAAAGAGAAAAATATGTACATATTGCTGTAAGCATAAAGAAATTGAGAGCGGGAAAGAACAACATTAAATGTTATGAAGGGAGAGGTAATATATCACTGAGGGGTAAGAGAAGAGTATTACTGTGATGAAGAAGTCATAGAAGATTGAATCGGAATGCTAATGATAATGTTGACAATCACTACAGAAATCTGAATATAGCCGTGCTTTTGTGCTGATGACAATTACAGTTTCTGAGGCTATGTTATGAGTAAGGGGATGATCATGATGAGAATCCAAACCAATATGGGCTGGCAAGATATGAATACATATAGTGGAGAAAAAAAAAAGCAGAAGCATTTTCGGTAGAAGTTAGCAGTTGGGAAATCTTTAAGAAAAATGTTAAATCCAACACTGCAGGCCAGACCAAATCTCCTCAGGGAGACTGGAACCAGCAGAGTTGGAAAAAGTCAGCCAAGTTATTAATGAAGTAATGAGAGTCACGCTGTGGAAGGAGATCTTAATCGCCTGCAAGAATGGAGGGCCAGGACCCAGTCCAGACCCATTTGGTCCATGCGGCACACTAATGCTAATTAGAGCAAAAGAAGGGAAGGTTTGTAATCTGTGTAATTAGCCCAGCCTACAGAGACGTCCTGTGGGGCTGAGGAGAGATTCAGGCCTGGGACAGTGTGATTTTACAACTGTGTATCAATCAATCAATCAATCAATCAATCAATCAATCAATGTTTATTTATATAGCCCAATATCACAAATGTTACATTTGTCTCAGTGGACTTCACAGTTTGTACAGAATATCAGTATGACAATACGACACCCTCTGTCCTTAGACCCTCACATCGTACAAGGAAAAACCTCCAGAGAAAAACCCCACAGTTTAAAGGGGAAAATGGGAGAAACCTCAGGGAGAGCATGAGACACATTAGTCTTGACTCACTGCATTAGTCACAGTGGCTTGCGTCAGTCTGCAGTAAAGGTTATGTTAGGGCCAGAGTTGTATGTGGCAGCCACCATTAGGGGATGTGTAAAGATCTTTTCATGTAGGCAGAGACCTGAAGGTTTATGTAATGGTCATAGTGAGATTTGTGACACTTCTATTAAATGTTCAAACTTTAGATCAATTTAAGTCAGACTTTTTTCTCCTCCTCTCACTCCTCTTCACGTTTCCCTATACACTATTACTCTCTTGTCTTGCTCTTCCTGCAACGCGGCAGAAAATATCCACTTTGGTTAAAGAGTCAAATATAGAGACGGAGAGTCTGAGAGTGTGTCAGGTCCCATTCCACAGTCTCTCCGCCTGCCTGGCACCCTTCCACGGCTGTTTCTGTGCCCTGTCAGCAGTACAGCCAAGCAGAGCTATGCCTCCACCCTGCCCTGTGCACAGCTCCACGCCGTGCAGTGCGCAGATGTCCACACAATTTACTGCCCACACCAAATTGGATCACTTCTCCGGTGTTTTGAGCAGGCCTTGTGCCTGCTGTTTTCCACCTTCTCTCATAAACGACTAAACATCCAGAGATTGGGGGGAAACAGAGAGAAGGGAGGCAGTGGGAGTTGATTTAAGAAGCAAATTAAACCAGGAAGGGGCTGAGTGAGATGTAAATAAAAAAGAAAAGGGGTTGATGGTTGTTATTAAAAAAGGGGGCGGTTCTCTACTATCACAGCAAATCCTTTTTTTATACGTGCACACATGAAACAAATGGAATGGAAGTCATAGAGTAGTCCGCAGGTTTCAGTACCAGCCCAACATCAATACAACACTCATGTTTGACACAGTTTGACCTCAGAGGCAGCCCTGAAGTCTGCCAGGTTACCAGGGTGTTGTCAAGGTCAAGCACAATCTGACATCTGATCAGCTGCGATATGACCGAGTGACAACTCCATTTTCTGAAGTTGGCTGTGTAAAGATCATTACAGTAATAGAAGACAAAGAAACACGTGTGTGCCTGTGCTTTCTGATGTGCATGTGTGTGTGCATGTGAACCCTGAGGGATCCTGGCAGGTGGTAGCACACTGTCTAGATCAATTATTGATTCCTCCTGGACTGCTCAGGTGTGAGATACTACTGCAACACACTCAGACATGGCCTCTAAACTCATAATCGCAGAGATGGGAAGAAAAAAGGGCACCTCGAAGCAACAGAATAACTGAGCCTTTATTCCATCAGCAATCTTGCTGTTGTGTGTAACCATATCACAAACATGCACTTTATATAAAAAGTGACAGCAGTAACCATAACCAAGATGGCCGTTTCCATCTTGGTAAATATTAAACCCGCGTCACATCTTGTTTTTGCGAACCAGAGGGCCTTAGGGTTTCCTCACTTAATAATGTAAAGACCACAGTACTTCCCACACTCACACTGAACACCAGCATTAGTTTAATGTCTGCATGCAGAGTCAACAGTGTGGACCAGAGAGTTCCAGGGATACTGCTACGATACTTGCTGTCACCTCTGGGCATCGCTGTCCAAAAGAAAAATATTGTAATCTCCAGTTTATTAAAATAAGTGTTCTCCTTATCTTTTATGCATTTCATTTGAGTCAGTTATATCTGCTATAATCAAAAGCAGACCGCCACTGAGCAACCTCATCATCCAATCAGGTTATTGGGCTGTACAGTGGACAATCTGCAATATTCACCCTTTTTGCACATCACAGTAATTACAGAGAATTACCACGTGTTTCCCGCTGACAGTCGGTAATAGCTCCTATGGATTTCCCATGTGAACCCATTACTGCATCGGCATCTCACCTTTCTTATTTGCTGTACATTTAATCCTTAAAGGATTCTTCAAAGGTTATCTCAGGAGAGTTTATTGTCATTGAGACATTGTTTTCCTGAACAAAAAGTCAGTTAATAGTTCTGAACTGGATTTCAATATCATCTACAAGTAATGTATTAAATATATACTGTAACCATATCTGTCTAAGATAGAGCTTACTTTTTATGAAATATCTTCTTTTACCTTTTCAATTTACAGGAATGTATTGGATTTCCTCTGATATAGTGTTTTTATTTTGCGAGTATCAGTACTGTTTCTATCTTTTCAACTAATAGCCTATCTTGTTGT
Organism: Trematomus bernacchii; assembly: GCF_902827165.1. Classification (NCBI taxonomy): domain Eukaryota; kingdom Metazoa; phylum Chordata; class Actinopteri; order Perciformes; family Nototheniidae; genus Trematomus; species Trematomus bernacchii. The sequence continues at coordinate 6,344,267 of NW_022987910.1, forward strand.
TTTCTTTGTTTCTAAAAGCATGCAAATAATTACCTACAATTTGATTATGTGCACAAATGTAATTTACTTTCACCCTTTTTCTTACTTCCACAATTCAGCATTATACATGAAGTAATTCAACCATCAACTACCTGGTTTGCTGCCTTGCAGGATAATATGTGCAACCTTTCTTGTTTTATTTTCTAATCTGACATTCATTTATTAAGTCTCCCGAAAGTGCTCCTCTCTTCAAGGCGAATGTGTTTTATGTTCTGATATTATTAAGTGCATTCTGGCACCCTGGATACTGTTCACTGTTCCTGTTATATGTCCTTAATTTCCAAGGTGGGAAAACTCATTTTTTATTTGCCGCCCTTTATTTTTGATTGCCTTGTAAATTACTCAGTTTCTGTCATGGATACATTATTATCTGTGCAACAGTGGTTTTCACCAGGCTTAAATATGTTAACAACACTCCTACAGGGAGTCATAGAAATCCAACCAGAATCCATTGCAGTGTCAATATTTATTATCACAATTACATATCTACCAAACAATATGTATGTAACAGTTTCCCTCTTTTCCACATACTCATTCATGTTTTTCTTTCTATCAATTGTTTGTGCCTGACAAGATAACGTGAACCTCTGTGGCTGTATTGTACATGTACATTTAGTAATACAAATATCCCTTTAAGTGATGAAAACTTCCTGACTCTAAATTAGTATTGCAGCATATTCACAATCCTAATTTTGGAGATTAGGTAAATGATGAATTAATTGGGGAGACAGTGGAGGAAATGAGATCAGATTATATCAGTATAATGCATATTATCTTTTTTAAGTGGATTTTATAATACAACAGTGATGATTAGAGCTAATCCATGACCACAGAGCATGGATAATGGAAGAATCAGTGAATAGATTGCCATTTTGTATGAAACGATGGTTTGGTTTCTGTAATTAAATCTGTCATTTGTTAATAAAACCATTCAGCGAAGGCCAGGGTAAATACCAGACCCACCGGCACTGGCTTGGTCATTGCAGCTTTGCTATGTTAACGGGATTGGCAAATTCTGAGTCATCAGAAAGACGCTTTGAATGAGATCCAGGAGAATTGAAATATTCAATTAAAAGCCTGCTGAGCCAGAGAGCTGTGTTGGATTTGTTTTTTTCTAAATTAAGACCAATTCATCCAATGGCACGTGCAGTAAACCTCACTCTGAGGTTTGAACATTTTCTCTACTGAAAAGCAATAATGAGCAAAAGGCAATCCAGCTGAACTATTGAGAGAGCCATCATGGTAACCAGCCATCCCTGCAGAGATGCCCTGCCCAAAAGCTCCTCGAACCTAAGAGTGAAGGTGTCACCACAGCCATTTTAGTACAGAATACACCCTGAGGGGGCCTTATAACCTCCATCATGACGAACACCCCCCCCCTTTCATTTATCACGTTCCTCCTTCATCAGAGCTTGTCAATGTTACAATTTTGTGTCTTTTTTCATCTTCACTGGCCCTGTTATTCTCCCTTTTTACTCCTTTGTATTCAACATTTACCATCCCTCTTCATCTCTCTCCTCCAGGCTCTATGTGCCATCGCTGATGCTCTATGCAGCATCAGAGGTGCTGCTGAAGAGGCTGGGAGGGTAAATAGGCATGAGGGCATCAAGCCCAAAGCTCCCTGGCAGAAATGGGGGGAGGGATCATCAGCAGAATATTGAGAAAACCACCCTGACTAAAGGACTCAGACAGCAAATGGACCCTGCAATAGAGCGTGTTGAATCATTCAAAGGCTAAACAGCAGAGTTGGACGTCAATGTAGAATAGTGTGCATGCACTTATCGTTATCTGTGTGCATGGCTTTGCATCTTTGTACTTCAATAAACACATCGCTAGCAAGTCCAAGAAAATAAGTAATGTAAAAGAGTTTCAAATGTGCAACACTTAAATAGATTGTGAGAGTTCTAATTCACGGAAAAGGCAGGTCACTGGAAGTTCAAGAGATGAAGTTATATATGATGTCATTCAGATAGATTCATAAGGCTTTAAAGAAGATGTTAATTTACATTTCAAAGCATTGCTTGTTCATCAGTAAATATACTTAATTATGGTTTGTAGTCTTGTTATGTAGGAGGGTGAGAGGTAGGTGGTAAAGACAGCACAAGGCTGTGTTAGTTTTATGTAAACATGCTGCAACTTTAATGGACTCTAACATCCTTAGCAGGCCCCCCTGCTAGTAACGGAGGTAAGAGAGGATGTGGGAGGCTTTCAGACCACTTTGCTCCTCTCAATCCGTCAATTTTGCCCCACTTTTCCCAGCCTGCATCTCTACTCTTCTTCCCATCTTCTTTTTCCTGAGCTCTACTCATGCATGTTATCACTAAGCTGGCAGCAGTGGGAGGCTACAGTGGAATTCTTACGCCCGAAATGCTCCCCAGGTACCATCTAACCCTCCACCACTCCATCTCCATTTTCGATGCCATCGTTCCAGAGCTGTCTTCTTCTCTCTCTACTGTAACCATTATACCATCATCTCTGCCAGGCATCCAATGTGTGTGTGCCCTAACTACAGACCCCCCCCTCTCCTCTCCTCTCCTCTCCTCTCCTCTCCTCTCTCCTGCATCGGGAAAGGCTGGCTGTGTTCCGTGAGCCCGAAAAAGTCTCAGATAACCGGAGTGGACTTCAAACAGGTGTGACAGGTTAGCATTTTTATACGTTCAGATACTGACTCCCTCTCCTCCTGTGGGACCAAAACGATGCGACTAAATCCACAATCCTACACCCTAACCTGCTGCTGGTGCTCCATTATACAACCCTGCAGTAACTGTGCCACTCCAGGCCATATCCCAAATATGTGTGCCAAACAACAAGGGATATTGCACTGCCATTCTACAGCTCGGCCCCTCAGACAAGGATCCACGGCTCAGTGTGGACAATCAGGTGAAAATGTGATTGATGGAGCACAAACAGCTCAGCCACTCTGTGTGTGCCCAAACACACAGAGACTAAATGTTTGTGGAGGGACACCCCTTGCTTGGAATTCTGTTCGAATGCACTCACAGGTGTTGTCTAAGTTCCTTTGTAAACATTCAACACAATAAGTGCAAATCATTTGGGCATATCTGGGCATGTGGTATTCAATGATTATATTCTCAAACTCATATCTCGTGTATAAGCAGCTAAAAAAGTGTGCTTTTAGCCAAGTGTTTTTATGCGCAAATTGAGAATGTGCATACAAATAGGTGACATTTCAGAGTAGTGCAATGGAAGCAGGCTTTTTAAAAATAATTCATACTTCAGCTTCACGGGAAAGATGAAATTACAGTTAAACAAAGTGCTGGAGATTTTTCCAGTCATCATTTTTCTTTTGCAGTTTTTTTGTTCTGGTAATTCATTCAAAATTTGGATGCAAACTAGCCAAAGGCACATGAGGAACATGACTCACGAAGCGAGCAGAATGCATATGAGCTGATTGAACAGTAAAGTGTGTCGTTTTCTGCAGAGTTAGAGAAGTAAGGTGCAAGCACATGGCAAAACAATTAAACTATGGGCAGATAACTGATATCTAAAGTTGAAAATATAATTTAAAGACAGCTCATTAAGTTGTTAAGGCAACACATCGATTCATACAATATGAATAGGTTACTTTGTATTATAATTAGAAATGAATAATTAAAATAATAATATGATACACAAGAATGTTTTTTGGCAGCAGCCAGGTGTTACATGTTGTCAAGGTAAAGACAATGGCTCACTGTGTTTTATTGTGCAGCACTTTATATTGGCTCAGATCCTGAAGAAAACACATATAAAGTGGCTGTCTGTCCCCACTCAAATGACAACACCGGGTTTTCATTTAAAAGCAGTTTGCACTCATGAGAATCACCCAATAATCTTTAGTTTAGCTCAGGAGTGGCAGCCTTACTGGCCATTTTGGTTCAGTTTCCCCACTTCACAATAACACATCCGTCCACTTTCCCCTAGTGGTATTGATCTCTGCAGATAGTTTTATGTGCCCCCGCTTTTCAGATGTCCACTTCTGCCTCGACCCAATACAATGATGGTGATCCGGGTTTGGTTTGCAGTGCTGAAAGTATCAAAAAACATTTCTTTTTCCAGAACAAACGTCTCAGTTGCTGTACAATCTCATATAGCTTTTCAGACCAGTGTATGCAACATACGTTTGCCTATCATTTCAGCTATGATGGAATCTTATAACCTTTCCATTAGACTCTACATGTCAGACATCACAGTCCAAATGGTAGGGAATCACTACTCTTGGAGAAAGAATGAGATGACCGAGGAACAAGAGGAGAGCAGAATTGATAGAAGACAAATCGCCAGCATTTTCTTTAAAAGTAGGGATTGTCTCTCTCTCTTCCTATCCTCTTCCTTTTCTCACCCTCTGTTTTTCTCCTTTATTTGAAACTCACGTGGATACTAAAATGTGAAAAACATGGAGGAGGGATTTGGTATGCGTCTCTGTTTATGTGTTTGGAGATTACTTGAGAAGACATCAGAGTTAAAAATTAGACAATAAAAAGGAATAGTGGCTTGTAGAAAACCTTTAACAAAGATTTTGCTTTAAGGTTGTATTGTGTATAGTATTTTTGCAGCCTCACACACGCGTGTGTACACAGACAAACCAAAGAGAAAGCCATAATGCAATGCAAATCTTATGATGCATAATTTTGAGATGACAGTACAACAGGGGTTCACTGAACATGTAAAGATGGATGTGGTAATCATTTAAAAAGCAATATGCAGCCATGCCTGTAGAAAAATTGAAAGTGGTGAAGACAGAAAAAAGAAAAAAAAGAACAGTACAAAGGAAATACGCTTTGAGGGGAAGTTTCAGATATGTACAGCAGAGATGAAGAAAAGGGGGGGGGGGAGGAGGAGGTACAAGTTTTGAACAACCTCCAGCATCCCGGCGCAGTGTGAACAAGACGAGGTCATCTCTTTGGGAGCTGGGGCTGAATTCTAATCACAACAATAAGGTCAAACTAGTAATCCCTGTCCGCTGAAATGTCACTGTTCCCCTGCTCTGACACGGCTCCCCACGCACAGCATCACAACAACCAGCTATCGATCACACACTAATTAGGAATGGATGGAGCCTGCTGTATAGGATACAAGGGACACAAATCTGTACTTAACTGCACGCACATCCACAATATAATTAAATATATCACATTAAACAGACATGGACACACATACTTATGTGACTAAGCTGTTTGGCTGGCATACAACCTCCTAGGATGGGAAGTCAGGTAAATAATCTCAATGTGAATTTAGTGCAGGCTGATCGGAAAAGGAAATGGGTCTGAAGGATTAAGATAAACCTTCTAACATGGCGCGCACGCGCACACACACACACACACACACACACACACACACACACACACACACACACACACACACACACACACACACACACACACACACACACACACACACACACACACACACACACACACACACACACACACACACACACACACACACACACACACACACACACACACACACACCTCCTGGGAAATATTAGTGTGTCTAACTAATTTACGGCAGTGAGAAGTCTGGGTTACAGATTTTCATCTGACTGGGATTTGACAGAACGAGACCAGCTTGAACTGCTGACCTCAGCTTCACAAGCTCAAGAGAACTGAGGGACCATAATATCCAGGGACTACAGAGTGGTGCCCATGTATGCACGTACATACATAAACAGTATTTACAATGGTTATCGGCCATATCAACAACATACTTTTTTTTAATGGAATAGCATTGTGAAGTTAGTGGACCCTCAAAAACACCCCAACCTACCACTATGAATTCCTATTTCTGTTCCTATTTCAGGAGACTATGGTCCTTAACATGTTCACCTGGATAAAACAATCATGTTATGTTTAAGTTACCAGTTTAAATGACTCAATATCTGAGCAACCAGGATGCTGTATTTAGCCGAGAAGGAGCTATTCATAGGTGGTATTCAAAACTGTGTAAGGAATTTGCTATTGCAGTTTTAAAATGTTGAGCGAAGTGATTGGATGTTTGTTGAAACAGAAAACTAGAAAATTAATGAAAGAGAGAAAAAAATTGTTAATAATCTAAATTGTAAATACAGTAGATGTCCAAGTTTAAATTACCCCAGGAAAAGCAGTGGCACACCAATTTCTTTTTTGCAACTTAGGGTTGGGGCAGATCTGAGGCATTCTGGAAGTTCATTCTGCAATAGTCCAATAAAGTCTGAGATATTAAAAGGTATGAATAAAATATATGGTAGTTGTATGGTACACAGATACATCATTTAATACTTAAGTTAATCTTTGAAGAGAGGAGGCACATTAGTAAGCTGCTCTGCCATCGTTGTTCAACTCATCTAGACTAACATCTAGATGGGAGCGACAGCATTGTCAAAGACCCTGCAACCCCACTGGTAGTGTGTGTATGTGTATTGTAATGTTGGTGAAGAAAACATGTGAACTGTCTTTGTCAGAAATACAATAACAAAAAAGTATAAATGACAGCAAGGTGCAGCCAGAAGGAAATGCCTGGAGAGAAGAAGCCCCTTCAAAGGAGACAGGTAAGAATGCAGCACACAAAGTCAAAAGAGAGGGAAAGAAAAACAGTTTTTAAAGAAACTATAAAGGGAGGATAAGAAAGGATGGAAAGAAGTTTATGCACATGATAAAATGCCATGGCATTTTTGAAGCTATGGGCATTATGACTCTTAATTTGCATTAAGTATTCACGTCAGCATTATGGTATTCCTTATGAAGCCATGATTGATGAGCCTGGCTGTGGTGACATTATTAAACTGATCCAACTCATTAACATTTTAACTACCTGGGTGCTTTGGTCAGAAGGGCAAATGAAAGGAGAACGATGCTAATGTAATGCAAAGATATCTTACAGTTTTATTCACTTGGTCGACACATTTTTATAGCCCGGAACATGTAGAAGTGTAAATTAAAATTCACATTGGATCGAGACATGATGTGCTAGATTTTGATGTGGAAGCATCAATGTATTCCCACCTTTATTCTTCTCATTCGCCTCCTTTTTGGCAATTACCCTAAGCACAGTTTTATAATATACAGGCTACCAGTCTGCTGAGTAAGACACACATTATCTATGCATCCACAGAGGATCGCAAACAACAGCTTATTGCTCATAAATTGCAGCCAAGCTTTAAATCCCACGTACACACACATACAGACACCTACCTACGCAGGAACTGTTTTTCATTCAATTATTAGCATGTCTATGCAATCTAAAACAGCTTAGAGACAGACAGTGCTGTAAAAATGGTCTGTGAATTCTGGCCTCCATAACCGTGAGAAACAAAAAGCGGTGTGCTCATAACACCGGGCACAATTATACCACCTCCGTCTGCCTCTGCTGCTTTCAGACAAAATGGATAGGTAGATTAGTTTTGCACTTGACTGGTTTTGTCTGGCAGCTCAGTCGGTCCCCGTGTCGCATGCTGTCGACACATTTCAGCACTTCCCGAGGTCCGGTCACAGCTAGACAGACTAATTTGGTCTGCTGCGGGGTCTCTGACTGCCATCACCATCCTGCCTCTGCCTCAATTACTGTGAGGTATACAGGAACGCAAAGATGGCACAAAGGCACTGTGAAGATGTGAGGGATGAGAAGAAGGGTCTTTGAAAGGATGGATGCAGCGATGGATGAAAAGAAGGATGTAAGGGTGGATGGGTAATAAGAGTCATGAAGATTCATTGAAGGGGGTTGGCGGTGAAAGATAAAAGGTTGTATCAATAGTCTATCTATCTTATGCCACATCAAAGACATATAGCACAGAGAGATATTGACAAGTTCAAATATTGTGACATTGCCGAACAAGATCGAGCAATTATCTTGACATCAATCCAATGCTCAAATTGCAGTTGTCGCTTTATGAAACGCAGTAAATGTATGTTAAAATCTATTAAATCGGTTATACAAGTAGGATGAGTCACGGTTTTGTATGCTCGCTTTATCCCTATCAATTTTGCCTTTGAAATAGCACAACACATAGTGCTGTATGAACTTGTTTAATTCAAGCATACTTGTTTAACTTGAATTCCACAAAAAGACCAGGTTTAAAATGTGCAGACGAGTGATTGATTGAAAGATAGCTGCATTAATGAGTGGAGAAATTGTACAATTACGGAAACTTCGATGAAGAGCATTAAGGGTCAATGAATCTATATTAGTGTGTATGTGTTAGTATATGCTAGGGTGTGGGTGGTGAGAAGTGAGAAGTGTTTGTGTGCCTACATGCATGTCTGTGTCTGTGTGAGTGTCAGTATCAGAGCGAGGCTGTTTGGTAATGCTCTCCCTGTGTACGTGGGTGCTTATGTGGGTGTGTGTTTGTTGGGGGATTGAAGTGTGTATTGCACATTTACCTCCGGAATTTTCTAAAAGCATTAAACAATTAACTAAGACCACTTTATTTGTTTATCCTTTGCCACCCATCTTGACATTGCGATAAGGGACATTGGTGAGGAATGAATACAGAAACATGCAGAAAGATGAGTAGATAGTGAAAATATAATTCACTGGATGAGGGAATAAGAAAGGGGCTGATGGCTCAAGGGATGAAGCAGATGAGAATAGATGAGCACAATCAATGTTGGTGAAAAGAATCGCGATGAACCCCATTGGCATAAAAACTAGTTATGAGCATATACAGTTTTTCAAGGCTCTCTTTCTCTCTCTCTTTGTGTGTATGTCTGCCTCTTTCCTGGTGCACACAGGTGTACAGTAGCTGGAGCCCAGCAAACAGAGTGGCTAATATTTCAGTGTCCTGTCATCATGCTAAGAAAAGTCAGCCATGCGTCTGAAGCAGCGAGAGAGAGACTCACTGGATGACCTCAGATCACACACAGGAGTTTCTTACTGCCATACCAAAGTATAAACAGCATTTCTGTGTATATGCATGCTATTTCCATACAGATAGAAGAGCATTCCCATCACATGCCCCATCGTGGACTCTATTTTGGCCACAGCTACTGACAGATCTCTTCCCCTCTTCCATTTCACTCCTCAGGCCCATATGTATCTCTGCTCCTGCAGCACCCTCGGGCCCCCAGGGGACAACAGGCTGCTGGGTTGTCAGGCTGCTGAGCCCTCAGAGATAGAAGGGATGACAACGTATATGTGCCTTCGGGGATTGGCAGGGACAGAAGGAAGGATAGGAAAGCATAATGGAGGGACAGAAAAGTAGAGAAAGAGACAAGAGAGCACAGAAGTAAGAGGAGGTATAGTCTGTGATTTAACCCCACAGTCTGTGAGTGGGAACAGAAAGAGGAAGGTCCCATCTTAACCTGTTCATCAAAGTGATATATTCTCTTTCTGTCCCGGCGGATATGGAGCACATACAAGCTATATCGTTCACTTTAATACCATCTCTACTACAATCCCCAGATGGGAAAAGGGGACAATGAAACTTTATAGTGTAGAGAGAAAAGAGTTTCTGTCTGCCATGCTGTCATAGGCCATATTCTATATAGGGCCTAAAGGCTCAGTTAAATACACAGGGACAGACAGGGAAGCGCAGCAGGACACTTCCGAGAAAAAGCTCAAGTCAGAATATAAAACATCAGCTAAATCAAAACACTGAATTATGCATGATTTCCATAGTAAAATAGAAAACTGTTGCAGAGTGTAAATCTCAGGCAAAAGCAATGAAATAGCAACCAGAGGTAAAGGTCACAAAACCTACTCCGACATCACTGGTGCTGGGTGAGTCCAAAATATAGAGTGGCAGCAGTAAGTGACTATATCATTTGAGAGATTGTTGTGCAGTAAAAGATAATGCTGCTTACACATAAACTCTCATTTAGAAATTCAAACAACTGAACAGGGAGAAAGTGGAACAGGGATGCTGTCCAGAAAACGTGGAAATACACAGTGAGCGTCAATTTAACTGTGTCACTGTGTTTGTGTGTGTGGTGTGTGAGTGTATTTTTGTGTGTGTGTGTGTCTGTGTGTGTGGTGTGTGAGTGTATTTGTGTGTGTGTGTGTGCTTGCGTAATTTGCCTCCAGCCTTGGTGCTGGCCGGTCTCTCTCTGGGGCCCATCTGTGTAACCATAGTGATTGAGCAGTCCCCATCTCTTTGTGTTAATAGTCCTTCATGTGTCCTGCCATGGGAGTTGATATTTTTATATATACAGTCTATGGTGTATACTGTATGTGTTTTTCTGTAGTCTTCCCATAGGAAAGAACAAACAGGTGTGTGACACTTTCATTACAAGAGCTCATCAATTTCCCTGAAACTGCTGCTGGCTAACACCACTTTCCATAGTACACTTAAGAAAAAAGGTGGTGTGTGTGTGTGTGTGTGTGTGTGTGTGTGTGTGTGTGTGTGTGTGTGTGTGTTTGCCTGTGTTAGTGTTTGTGTGTTTGGGGTTTGTGGAAAGAGCAGGGTGACATTCACAGGGCAGCTGCTAGTTAAATTGAGCCTGAGCTATGTGACATAAACACATGCACACACACGCACACACTCATTCAAGTTTAGCCCAGGTTAATTTAAGAGTGTGTGACGTTAAAAGGGAGGACAGATTTACACTCAGTCCCTCTGCAAATGTGTTTGTGAGTGTGTCAATGTGTTTATGCTAGACAAGGCTGTTTCATAACACAGGAGGCACCTAGTTTAGATTTAAAGGGAAATGTGTGAACATGAGCGTGTGATGTTCAGCTTGTTTTGGTGGTCACTAACTGATTGTATTACTTTTCCATTGCCCTCACCATAGTCTTTCTATTTTAATTATATAAGTTAATACTCAAGGAGGCAATTAGTGACTGAGTTAAAAAAACATATTGAATTTGTAAAGTATCATTTGGCTAATATTTGAGCAAAGCAACGACAACAATAAACTGAAAGTGTAAGCATACAGTATAGGACCGGGAGTTGGATTTGACCGGCAAGACAATGTTGAAGATTTAGTCTCAAAGTATTTCTGGATGTAATCCCCAATGCTAATAGGAAACTTGTAGAGTTAATGAGGCAATCTTTAAACTTTTAGTATGAATCCATGTGGAGGAGGAAGCGGTCGCGACACAGTGGCGGCAGATGGGAACCTGAGGGCCTGCAGAGAAAGCTTCACTTGAGAGGCTGGCCACACAGCCATCCAACGTCATCAACAAATATCTATTCTTGTAAATGTCCGGTTTAATAGGCAATACCGATGTTGCCACAAGTTTATTAACCGGTGGACAATGTTCCTTACTGTGGCATCCCTGGTGTTTGTGTTTACTTTAAACCTCTGCCAATAAGGCTCCCCTTTATGGCTATAGTGTTCTTCCAGACTGCCTCTTCTTCACAGCCTGACTATCAAATCAACAGCAGAACTGTTAGGCTTCAACACAGAAGTATTTCCTCAGTGTTACAATGTGAGCAGGAGGAGGAAACTGCGTGAAAGCTGATGATGTCAATCTGTGGCAGTAGATCATGGGGGGAAGAGGAGATCAAAGAAGGACGACAGAGTGTGTGTAGTGTTTAATGAGCAGGTCCAGCTCCCCTTCTACTTTCTTTATGGCTGTCTGTCACTCTGAGGGACAGCGTTATTCCTGCTGACACACCTAGTCTCCTACTAATCTATGACTCATGCAGGGTACTCCACCTGCAGAGCATCTTCAGAGCCCTTAACTCAACCAAGAATCTGTGTATTTAACAAGAAAGACAATACAAATGGACCCCTCATCCTTGCTTTTTCATCTTACCTTCTGACCACCATGCCTCCTCCTCTTCCTAACTCAATGTGTGAGCTCTTCTTAAACACTTTATCCACTTTACTTTTGTGCGTTAATACACCTTTCCCAAAGTCCCCCTCAAATTCCTTCTCCCTGGAGGACTGTAAGGGGGAAATGATAGACAGATCTGCCAGTCTCAAGGTACTATGCAATCAAATTAGTATGCCAGTGATACCAAAGCTGTCACTAGATACATTCTGTTCATCTCTTCCTTATTAACGTCCAATTAGACCTTCACATTCATGTTTGTTCATGCATGAAATGTGCGAGAATGTATGTGCCATACACAGCCAAATTATAAGCAACACCATGATGTCTCTTTCTTATACACACAAAGATAAGGTCTAAAAATGTCCGCTTGTGTTAATGTGTCTCAATACGTTTCTTTGACAGGTTGCAGAACTAGCAACTACCTCTGAGACAAATTGTAACTCTGTATGCCAATTCCTTCAGTCAAAAACTTTAGAGATTTACAGACAGAGATGGCAATGGAGAGAAGGAAACCCACACAATAAAAAAGGGACTCAAAGAAAAAGAAGGAGAAAAGAAAACAGAAAGATATATATAGCATCCATCATCCATATTGTGAAAGATGACATACAACCTTCCAGAAAGTCTGTTCAACCGGCCACAAGAGGCCCTGCAGGGTGCAAAAAGAGACGGCTGGAGGGACCGCTTGACACATCAGTCATACTAAGATCACAGGGATGAGACCTGAGTAGCGTAAGGACCCGAGAGGTGGCCAGCAAACTGCCTGACATATCAATCAACTAAGTCCTATGGGATACAAGCTACAGGAAGACACAGGTGGCTGAGTGGCACGGACTGGCAGGTTCAGTACACATTGAGAGGTCATCAACCCAACCCATCTATCTGACAGGGAATGTAAAGCTAAACATTAACACACAAACTGACAGACAGACACACAGAACATTAAGATATTTTAACAAAAAGTCTAATGGATAACGAACACACTAAAACAGGCATTTAAAAACAGTTTAATGCAAGTTGGTCTGAATATGAACATATAAAATGCAACAGGCAGGCAGCCATATGCTTCGGGCTCTTCTAACACAGTGCACCCAAGGGAAATTAAACAATATCAGTCTGTAATCTCTCTCGCTGTTCCCAATCATACTCCCATGACTCGATGTAAGAGTTTTAATATGGTTGTGCATTTATGAGTGTGTAAGGACGATGGAGGGAAATAAAGGAACTGTATGGATGCATGTATACTGTGTGAGTGTACAGTATATGAATATGTATTGTATAAGCAGATGGGCCGGCTGCAGTGTCAGGGGGTGCGCACATCATGATTTGACAATGAGAAGCACATATTTTAATGAATATGAATTTGCATACAACTGACACATTCAGACCAATGTTGTAGTTTGTCTGTCCCAAGCTGACAAGCAGAGCATCTGTTTGAAAAGCTGAAGAGATAAAAAGACTGAGAATAGCTTGAAATGTTCTTCCCTCAGTTTCTCTTTATTTCTTTCACGGGTCACAAACTTAAACGACTCGTACAGTTGGGAGTTGTGGGTTTCGGCTCGACAGTAGCAGGTTTCTTGCTTGAAGGGATTTTGGAGTAGTACTTACCAAGAAATAAAACCGATGAATAACTGACTGTAAGAGCAAGATGCTAAATCTGATTTTCAGCCGCACCTTTGGGCATTATCTTGGTCATATAAGCGAACAACCTAATTAATTGATTTACCTTTTCCCCTTTTAATGTGGAACATTGAAAGGAGGGATAGTGTGAGGGATTACAGCTCAATAACACACTGGCATTATAGCTTCCCGTCCTCTACCCACACAGGGATTAGCAAGGCAGGGAGAAGCCCATGTTAGTGTTGCAGCCTAATAAAATGGCCATCATACAGAGCGGCATTTAGAGGGAATGAATACCAATGAGTGACAGAACACATTGAGAAAATTGGTAAATGAAAGCCATGCATCACAGTGACGGAGTATACTCCATCTGTTGGCTGACTGGAGCTCAGATGCAGTTCAACATGTTGGTTTCCTCGCAATGAGACGCATCCTACGGAGTGCCTTCAAGAGGAGGACCATCTTTCAGGTTGCAGTTGGAAAGCACATTGTGGAATCTGAGTGGTTTCTTACTGGGAGTTTAAACAAAATAGCACGTTCACATTGTATCCAAACTACATTTAACCTTGTAATAAGAGCCACCATTATTGTCAATATCATTAAATGTGCAATTTAATTGTAATCATCGAAAATGGGTCTTAAAGGGTTAAAGGATTAAAGTCATAACGAGATGAAGACTCATTATTTTTGTGGAGCCTAGTGAAGTTTTTAAACTGCCTTTCCAGAGTGACAAATAGCATTGGACCATGTATTAACTTCCATCAGCTACCATAATAAGTCCATAGGCCTGATGTACAGTATATTTCAAAACAGCCATCCTGTACCTGTTTGATTAAATATACTTGTACACATATGGGTTATAAATCTTATATTAGGATTCGGATTAGGATCACTTTATATTCTGAGGGGAAATTCACTTCTTCACTCTGGTGTTATTTCAAATTACACACAGGCACAAAATACATATATACACAAACACGCCCTATCGAAATGAGCTAAGGGAGAGGTGGCAGAGCGAAGGGACAGCGAGTGCCCGTAAAATGGACACACCGACTATTTTTGAAATAATATATAATACTTAGACAATCTGAAAATCCTCACATTTAAGATACTTGGTTTCACTGATTGTAGGCCTCTATCTTTGTTCATTTTTAGAAACAGATTATCTTCTCATCTTCCAGAAGCAGAATTACTGCTGACGTGAGACAGAGAAGAAAGGCAGATGGGGGAGATTCAGAGAGGGGTAAGTGAGGGACAGAGGAGAAGTGAAGAAGAGGGGGACGATGATCAGTGTGGTTCAGCTGTGCTAATAGTTCTGCACTGCATGGCCGTCTCTCCCCGCAATGCCAAGCTTCAATGATTAATGGGCTATTTGGAGATAGCTGGGCCACTGAATGTACACAATCCCTCACATGCAGCTGAGAGAGAGAGAGGGGCAAGAGGTATAGGGCGGAGATAGCTTGGTGTGGATCATTCCTCACACAACCTAAGGAGAGTAAAAAGAGAAAGCAGAGGGAATTCAGGGGTGAGAAGGAGGGCAGGCAGAAGGGAGAAGTGACCGGTAGAAGAAGGATAATTGAGGAGGAGAGGATGGTGCCTGGTGATGAATGCCGGGAGGTAAAAAGTGCCGAAGCGGAGAAAAAGATAAGACAGAAGGCTGGGTAACAGAAAAACTCAGAAGGAAAGAAGAATGGGAGGACAAGATGAGAAAGGGAAGGAATGAGGACCAAGAGAGGAAAGGGATGTGAAGAGGAGGCACTTTGATCTGGGCCAAACAGCATTGGTATTCACCTTCACCACTGCAGAGGGAATCTCTACCTGTCACTCAAACTCTCCCTGACAGAGTGTGTGTAAATATTTAGTTTC
The DNA here is from genome assembly GCF_902827165.1 of Trematomus bernacchii. Taxonomy (NCBI): domain Eukaryota; kingdom Metazoa; phylum Chordata; class Actinopteri; order Perciformes; family Nototheniidae; genus Trematomus; species Trematomus bernacchii. The sequence goes on from NW_022987910.1 coordinate 6,359,489, forward strand.
ACACAGAACACCAATTGTGTTGTTCTTCATAAAGTATTTCCTTTTAAATGTTGAACATGTTTCAAGTGAATTCCTGATGTGTTGTACTAAAATGTGAACTAGCATGTGTTTCTATAATTGGCTGAATGATAATGTTTTTAAGATTCAAAACCTGAAATGGCATTTTTTGGTTATTTTCCATCTCATTTGCATTGATGTGCAGCTTTCTCTATAGCAACAGAAGAAAAGGAGGTACTGTTTGGTCTGTTTTCATCAGCCTTTCAAACTCAGCCAAGCATACAAATGATCTTTGCTATATTGTTTATTTGTTTATTGGCTGTGTTTCTATTTTTCTTTCACCGTCTGTGTGTCATTTGATAAACACTACCTGAATGCTATCTCCATGTTTAGTTTTGCAATTACATGAACAATTTAAATTGTTGCAGGTTTTGACAACTAAAGGTTGTTTTTCATTGTCCATTTCCCTGTTAAAAATCAAACTCACCTAAACAAAGTCTTACCTCCAAGTTTCTAGCACTCTGTCCTCTGCCTTGCTTTGCAGAACATTATATGATTATAGCCTCTTTACTTCCATTGCAGCTTGTTTTATTGTGAATTCATCATTTTTTTTATAGATGGTATATACAAAGTTTTATTTCAAATGTTAGTTTTGATGGAGTACGTGTTGATAATGCTCATTTAATGATGTTGATTACCATAAATAACAGAGGATGCAGGCGTTTAAATGCTTGAATGGTATGGTTCATGAAGCCAGGATCCAATTGTCTTTCATTTCAGTTAAACAATCAGTGCAGCCCTCTCCTTCTGCTCTATCATCCTGCCCAGCTGCTCACAGTCAGCCCATCAAATACACTGCATGAAGACCCGCTGACTGTTCTCCAGCCAGGAGTTTGTCAAAAAACAACACCAACATCAAAGAGCCACAGTAAACAAAGAACACTGACCACAACAATGGACAGAAAGACCCTCACAGCTGCTTGTTCTTCAATAAATGAAGCAGGATTTCCTTTTTCATGGTCTTTTGTCTGACTTCTGACGGCTGCCACCTTTTGGCTTTTCCTCTGCTCTGCTTTACTGCCAGGTTCCCCTCAAACAGCCAAACAGTAACGGAACATAATGAGGGACCCACTAACCTGGTTCTATTGGGAGCTGCCAAGGTGTGTGTGTGTGGGTGTGTACTTTTGAGACTTTAAGCTTGCTAAAAAGAGACCTCATTGATCACAATATGTCCCGCTCCATTCATATGTGCACACATACAGTACATTGTGCATGCACCAGGAAGGGAAGGATGGAGTGAATCTTACTTGTGTTAGAGCCAGTTGAATTTTGAATTAACATTTTGTAGTCTAAGAACTCGTGAGAAGATTGCCCGTAACACATTTACATTTTATCATACACTGTGCAAAACAGCTCTCAGGGTTTTCTAACAGTGAGACACAATATTAGCTTACAAGTGCAGTAAAAACATGAAATGTAATGTAGCCAGAGGGACAACAACATCAGTAATGTTTATCTACAGTGCATTTATACTGTGGCTAACATGTACCTCTGGCCTTTGAGATAAAATTCCTCTTCTGCACTACCTTGTAAACAAAACATAACGCTAATGACCTGACCAAACACACCAACAAATGCAGGTCTTAATTTTATGCCGATAGTCTAGTATTCTGTTTTAATTGCCATTTATTTTATTTATGCCCAAACCAATATCTATAACTGCTTACTGTCCTCTCAAAGCCATTTTCATTCAACACAAGAGCTACATTAGTCGTGGATAAGACTCTCAGGTAAACTGTTTAGTATTTATTGTTTCACTTTTGCTGTGAATTCAAAATCCTGCTGCAGTCAAGAGAACACCTCTCAGCTTTTTATTCAAATGAATCCTCCATCAAGGTGTTAAAAAAACCCAATCATAAGCACCAAATCCTTGCAACCCATTTCCTAAAGTACCAGATGGACAAGATGATAAATTAGAACCTTTTCTATAAAGCTGCAAGGAAAAGAACATTCTGCTATACATTCAACGTGTAAAGATGCTCAGATTTAAAAGCTGTTACTTCACCACATTTGTTGATCGAGGCTCTAACGCCCTGGGACAGTTTGAAAGGTTACCACCCTCAGTTTCACTTTCAAAGGACACAGCTTTCTCAACCAGAGATGTGGGTGGCAAGTTAGACATCTGGAACAAGCTCAGAATAAAGCTCACTGATTGGGAGGTACTGTGGGACAGTTATAACTCTATATTACTCTATATCAGGGCTTCTCAAACTCCGGACCAAGGACCGAACTGCAAATCAATTCGGACCGAACCCTGTGTCCCATTATAAAAAATAAATAAATAAAAAAAAATTCTGATTCTGATAAATTAATGTACATCATTGTGTACGCGCGTCTTGTGTCTGACGCATTGTGAGAATGAACGTGCATATATATTTACTTGTGTGCGCGAGCGTGACACGCATTGCAGACCGCAAGTTAACCGCAAGTTTACCTTGACTTTCTAATGCTTCTAATGCCTTTTTTGCCGAGGTTCAAGGCATTGGCTACAGACAAACAGTGCCATTTCTCCCACTAGTTCAAGCCACCATACTGTATGTATATATTGAATGTGTGTGTGTATACAGGGGCGCCGTTTGCCGACAGGCAAGTGCTTGGACCAGAAGGGGGCCCCCAAAGAAGGTAGATTAAGAAGGACAACATGAAACACCCTTTAATTTACTGCAACAACATGTCGGGAAACCCCCTCATGCATAGAGCGCCGTAAGAAACTGCTTCTTAATTTCAGTTTCGATTCTCCGCTCCGGGGGGGGGGGGGGGACTTTACTGGCATTGATCCGGACCAGTGACCTTGTATAAAGTTCACAAGTGGACCTTTACTAAAAAAGTTTGAGTACCCCTGCTCTATATTAATCTATATAGCGCTAGAACAATGCTTCTTTCTACTCTCCTCTTCACATGTACAGTACTCTGTATGCCAGTGGGCTTATGTGCATGCTTATGTTTTATGTTACAGAGATTGATGGACTTTGGGCCAGTAGGTTGCAAAGTTGTGTGGGTGTAAAGCCAGCAGCCCTCTGTCAGCCTGTCAGAAAAGCTGAAGCATGCCAGCAGCTGTGTGAGTGTTACTTTCCGTGTGTACAGTAGTGAGTGTATATTTGTTTGCAAGCAAAGTGTGTGTATGCACCAGTGTTTGTGTGTTTGACATGGGGACAGCCTGGTCCCCTGCCAACAGCTCAGCATGAGCCAAGTTGCCTCACTATGTGACACCTGCTGGCCACCGGCAAGAACAGGACACACCGGGGACAGCTCTGATGGATTATGGCAAAAAGGTGTGTGTGTGTGTGTGTGTGTGTGTGTGTGTGGCATTGGTGTTAACACAAATATATCACACATGTACTGTACCACACTGTGAATTTCTGAATGTAAATGACGTTTGTGCGTGTGTGCATGCATAGCACATTGATAATGTTGGATCCCAAATAATGAACAGGCTGCTTTAGTATAGGACTGAAAAAGAGAGAGGGGCGATGCCCTAGGCACTCCAACTGTTGCCTCACAGATAATTGAGCCCACATCTGTAGCATTCTATGCTTTCATCTGTCCATTCATCTCCCAAAAGGGCATGCACACACAGCTTTCTAAACTTCCGACTGAAACTCAGGCCGCGTTCCTTGAGTTTCCTAATTCCAAATCACATAAAACCAATTTCTTCCTCATCTTTGCTGAATGGTTTCTACTTTTCATTCCTTTTAAACACCTGCCCTTCTACTATCTAGTCGTTCTCAAATACTACTCAATATTACTCCTCCCTCTATCATTTCCACATTTGCCCTTCTGTATTCCTTTCCTCATCTGTTTTGCTTCTCTTGCGTAAAGCTTGGCCATTGTTTTCATTCTTCTAACTAATCTGCTACCAGCAGACATTGCTGCACACACACACACACACACACACACACACACACACACACACACACACACACACACACACACACACACACACACACACACACACACACACACACACACACACACACACACACACACACACACACACACACACACACACACACACACACACACACAGTGTTTCTGTCTCCCACAGGGCATTGGGCCTGATGCCATTCATCCAGATCAGTGTGTATTCATCTCCCATCCACTCCCCTTCCATACACACAAACACAAACAGCAGCCCTGTCACATACTCCAAATGTGAGACAAACAGAGGCCTGAGAATAGCAACATAAAAGACAATAAGCAATAAAGCAGATAAAAAGGTAGGACATTTAAAAATGTACTAAGCCAAAGATGTGAAGACGTGAACAGTGCTGTTAGTTTGGGAGCACAATTGATGATACAATGTGGTCACAAATAGGAAAATAGGGTACAACAATGATGTGGTTGATAGGATTGTAGGAAACAAGATGAAAACCTTGTGCCTACATTGAGCATGAGGGGCTTAAAGTAGCTTTCAAAAAGCCTCTGACTCACATAGAATGAGGATAGGAGAACAGAAAACTGAACAGAGAGAGAGAGGAAGGGAGAGAGAAGTGTACAGAGTAAATACAGGGCTTTTGAGTTTTGGCCAGGCAGACAGATTGGCTCCGCATCAGAGACACAGCACATGAAAAGAGGAAATCTGGGCATTTTCTCCATTTGCCATGGAGGAGGCCTGCACAAATGAAACTATCATCCGTGTGCACCCCCCCATCAGCTCTGCCTGCCATCCCCTCCCAGGAATCCTCCATCCCTCCCTCTGTCTGTCTGTCACTGCAGCTCTTTATGTCTCCGTCCATCCTCTCCACCTCTGACTTACTGTTGAATCTCCGGCGCCTCTTTTGCCGGCAGTGCCTCTGTCACACCCTTTTTCTCCACTCCATATGTTAATCTGTTTCTCTCTATTTCATTACCACAATCTTAGAGTTTTCCTCTCTCCCCCTAGCACTCGTTCTTTACTTGGCTCTACTGCTGGGAGAATGAGGTGCTTTAATGAGTCTGTTCCTTCGTCCTCATTAGAGGGTGGACAATGATTGATGGAAGGAGGAGGTGATAGCATGGAGACTGAGAGACCGTGTGCACATGCAAACACACAAATGTGCACGGACAACACCCAGAACAGATTTATTGTGTGTGTTTGTGTGAGTTTGTGATACTTCAGTGGAAATGCCTCACTATATCTGAGAGAGATGGTCAGTTTGCCAAGGCCTGATGGGAAGAACAGTTGGTAATGCTCAATTGGCAAAAACATATGTGAGTGTGTATTCATGTGACGCGTGGGAGTATAAAAGTAAACAGCAGAACCAGTGGAGGCCGAATAGCTTTGTCTGCCCCCCCCTGGGCTCCACAGAGGTTTAATGGTACCAATTGAGAGAGTTTGTATCCCCCTGCATCAGGAAATCCAAATACACAAAACTGAAACTACTGTAAGAGGGAGAGGAAGATCTGCCACCAGGGAAGAAAACTGTGTGAAGAGATTTCAAATCAGTGTAAGATTTCACATTGACATCAGACACATAAAGTTCTCACATGAACATTTTTGATTAGCCAATCAGCATTTGGGCCTCTTCGGGTGATGAGGTAATTAAAAAGTGCTAATTGGATGTTATTATTATTATTAGCCCTGATGAAGGGGATACAGGGGAAGGAGGGTGGGCGGATGACAAAATCAAAGACCTCAGCACATGACAGTTCACGATAGGGATGCCTGAGACATTAGCAACAATGAGAAGAAGGCCAAGGGACAGTGTTTTGTATATCTGATAGAAAAGCTAAGTCATTAATCAAACTGATACTGGAACTGATAATTGAAATTATACGATATATACTGTACAAGTAATATTCCAGTTTATATTATTTTATTAAATAATATTTTAAACATAAGCGTGAAAGTTAATTGTATACCTACAGTATATCAGATATTACAGATATGTCTGATGAAAGATAATTTTACTTTTTAATCTAGAGAATAACAGTGGATTTAAATTACATTTAGAGGTGGTTCATTTGAATAATTGGAAAAACATTTAATGAAACATTTAAAACGATAATAAACACTTGAATTGAAAAAAAAATGCAAATGAAATTATATACATCAAATATAACTATAATCCTACCAATGAAACATGAAATGCTAGAGGGTACACCTCAGCCCTTTTTTCAAGCCTACACAGTAAATATTTGATCATCAGATGGCATCAGAATAAATGATTGTTTGTGCTTTTGGCCATTATAAACCAAACCTGTACCTGGTGGCAGCAAGATGAAGTGCAGAAGAACAAATAAAAAATCCATTTTGGTATTATCATGCTTTTAAAAACAGGGATAGCCCTGAGAAGAAGGGAGAGAAAATGTAACAGAGAAGGGTGTTAAAAGACAGAGAGAAGGAGACACAGAGAGAACTGGACTTTGAGCCAAACATCAATCACATAGATGAGAGGATGGAGGAGGCATGGAAAGAGAGAAAGACAGCGAGAGAAAGGCAAAGCGACAGGGAGTTGTTTGATGAGTTCATACGAGTCAGGTCCTGGGTGGCCTGGAGCCAGGGATTACTGTTGTGGAAAAGCCTGAAAGGTCAATATTGATTGACACCGTAGCTTTATAGATGAAGCATCCTTGTTATGCATGTGCATGATGCAGCACTCTTTGCCCAAAATCTTTCAAAAAAGCTTTAAATTGATTTGTTTTCCAAGCCTCATGTTTGTTTAAACATCTAAATAAATAAATCAGGCAAGCAAATGTACAACCTTACCTGAACTCTGAGCAGCACACTAATGCAGAACCTAATACAACCTCCCGGGCTAACCTTTTATCCCTTATAAAAAACTAGGACACACTTTTGCAGCTGTGATGTTATCAGCTCACAGAGGAAGACAGTTGTGTTTTATCAGGAATCTTAACCATGTTTGTGGCAAACCACATGCACATTGGCCCTTCTGCTATCCACCTTCCCCTGCCCTCTATTTTCCCATAAACAGGAATGAATGGAATGTTATCTTCTCTGGTTGAGATAAGTCTGTCACATTAACCCATTGGGCTGAAGCCATATCCTCTGGCCTCTGCGGCTTTTAGCCTTGATCAGTGGAGCATGACAACATTTGGTGAGAAACAATATGCAGCAAAAAACTGTATTATCTACTTGTACCAGTTCCCGGCGCAGCTCTACAGCTCACATAATGTACAATAAATTACACTCTTCATCATCCAAATTATTGCAAAGGTCTAGACTCACAGAAAGCTGTTAACCACCCAACAGCTTGTCTCTGCATGGTAAATTGCACTGAAATGCACAGTAAAACTTAGCATATGTGAACATGTATGCACAGCAGCATAGGGATGTGCACATGAGTGCATTTGAAGGTGAAAAAAAAGTGACTGAAAGCCTTCAGCCACTGCAATCAATCACTAGAGCAGATCAATGGCGTGTGGTTCAGCCCTGCCAGCACTGCAGAAATGAGAGGTGCGGTAGGTGAATATGTGTGTGATTGTGTGGGTGTGTGTGTGTCAGCATGTATATATTCTGTAGGCAGGGAATAAGAAGAAGATAGAAATCAACTGATTACAGGCGTAAAGAGAAGGTTTCTTTACTTTTTTATTAATAAGGTAAACTCCACTAGAGCTCAAATCTCTGCTTCTGCAAATGACCCCTCAGTTCCTGCACTGTGCTCTGCTGTCTTTAATCAGTTTGAGCCTGTAGCTCTGTCTTTTGTACAGGAGATTGTCTCCAAGTTAAAGCCCTCTGGTTCTCCAAATGACCCTCTCGCACCTCAACTTTTTAAAGAGGTTTTCCTCACTGTTGGACCATCTGTGCTGGCAGTTATAAACAGCAGTCTGCTCTCAGGGAAGGTCCCTGAAAACCTGAAGCATGCAGTAGTGCAACCTCGTATTAAAAAACCCAGTCTGGATCCCACAGTTCTGGCCAATTTTAGGCCCATTTCCAAAATGCCTTTTATGTCAAAAATCCTGGAGAAGATTGTCGACAGTCAAATTATGTTTTTTCTGGAAGAGAACAATATACTGGAGGTTTTTCAATCTGGTTTTAAAACTATGCGCAGCACTGAAACAGCGCTTTTAAGAGTTTTTAATTACATCCTTTTATCTACTGACTCTGGGGACTGCGTTGTGCTTCTACTTATTGATTTAACTGCTGCTTTCGATACAGTCGACCATGACATCCTGATCTCTCGCTTGGAGAAGTGGGTGGGCATTGAGGGGAAAGCCCTGGAATGGTTCAGGTCATATCTGAAGGACAGAACTTTCTCTGTCAGCCTTGGTGACTCCAAGTCATCCTCTGCTCCACTCCTATATGGGGTCCCACAGGGCTCAGTAGTAGGCCCCCTGCTATTCTCCCTCTATTTGCTCCCTCTTGGGTCCATATTTAGAAAGCACAGCATCGCATTCCACTGCTATGCTGATGATAGCCAGATTTATGTCCCACTAAAAAAGAAGGAGGGTTACTCAATTAGCCCACTGCTAAAGTGTCTAGAGCAGGGGTGTCAAACTCAATTTCATCCCGGGCCACATCAGCATTATGGTTGCACTCAAAGGGCCGGTTGTGACTTTAAGACTATATAAATATATAATATATATAAAATAATGTGTTATAATACATAATTTCCTGTGCATTGGATTATTATCGGATAGGGTAATAACTTCATAATTAACTACGTCTGAAAGCAGAAGTCTAGTCTGAACTGCTTTTCCTTCCGGGAAAAGAGTGTCCCACTCTTGACCTAACAATCAACATCGGCTCCTCTGTTGTTTCCCCGACTCAGACTGCAAGGAATCTGGGTGTGACCCTAGATAACAACCTGTCCTTCACTGCAAACATCGCTGCTACAACCCGCTGCTGCAGATACACTCTTTACAACATCAGAAGGATACGTCCCTTCCTGACCCAGAAAGCGACGCAACTTCTGGTCCAGGCTCTCGTCATCTCACGCCTAGACTACTGCAACTCCCTCCTGGCTGGTCTACCTGCATGTGCCATCCGACCTCTGCAGCTCATCCAGAATGCAGCGGCTCGTCTGGTCTTCAACCTTCCTAAATTCTCCCACACCACGCCGCTCCTCCGCTCCCTTCACTGGCTTCCAGTAACTGCTAGAATCCACTTCAAGACAATGGTACTTGCGTAGCATGCTGTGAATGGATCTGGCCCTTCCTACATCCAGGACATGGTTAAACTGTACACCCCAGCACGTGCACTCCGCTCTGCATTGGCCAAACGGCTCACTGCACCAGCACTGCGAGGGGGACCCAAGTTCCCATCTGCAAAAACACGTCGGTTTGCTATCCTGGCTCCAAAATGGTGGAATGAGCTCCCCATTGAAATCAGGACAGCAGAAAGCCTACACATCTTCCGGCGCAGACTAAAAACTAATCTCTTTCGACTCCACTTCGAGCGATAGAATTACTAACAAAGAATTGCTAACAAAGCACTTATATACTAATAAAGGACTGGCTTATCTAAAGCTAGTTGAGTAGCACTTGAAATGTTTTGACTCTATGAAACCTGATGTACTTATATGATTCTGTTTTCTTCAAGTTTGTATCTTCCTGGTCGAATGCACTTATTGTAAGTCGCTTTGGATAAAAGCGTCAGCTAAATGCAATGTAATGTAATGTAATAGGGCAAATAATTGCAAGTCTCTTCAGTGCGCATGTCACAAAACAAGATGCATTGTGGGACATGTAGTTTATGGGCAACGTGCCTCTGTAGAGTGGCATGTAACCGTATAATAAAAAAAACAAGCTTTTATCACCCGAGGCAGCTAGCCAAAGTAAAACCTTTTCACTCCAGACAGCAGTTTGAGACAGTAATCCACGCCTTTGTCACCACTCGGCTGGATTACTGTAACTCTCTCTACAAGCGGGTCAGTAGGTCCTCCCTCGCTCGTCTGCAGCGGGTGCAAAATGCTGCAGCAAGGCTTTTAACTGGCACACGGAAATATGACCACATTTCCCCCATTTTGTCTTCGCTCCACTGGCTGCCAATACATTTTAGGATTCATTTCAAAATCCTTTTATTTACTTTTAAATCCCTAAATGGCATGACCCCACCATATCTTTCTGAGCTGCTACACCCTTACACGCCCAACCGCCCTCTCAGGTCAGCAGATCAACTGCTCCTGAATGTGCCCAGAACCAAGTCAAAGCTCAGAGGGGGCCGTTGCTTCTGTGTAGCAGCTCCCACACTGTGGAACGATCTGCCCCTGCACATCAGACAGGCTGCCACACTGCCTGCTTTTAAATCTCTTCTTAAAACCCACCTCTTCTCCTTAGCGTATTAACATCTTTCAGAGCGTTGCTTTTATTGCTTTTAAATTGTCTATTGTTTTTACTTGTACTTGTTTTATGGTGTGTGAGCTGAGCTGTGTTACTTTTTGTATGTACAGCACTTTGGTCTGGAGGTTTAAAGTGCTCTATAAATAAAGCTGTATTGTATTATTGTACATGAATGAGATTACTATGTTATTACCATCAGTGACGTGATTTGCCTCTGAGGCTCCAGCTCTATGAAGCTGCATTATGTGACGCACAGATGATTTTCTAAAAAAAAGAAGGCCATGATGTGATGATGATTCAGCAGATTTTCCTCTTTCTGAAAAGGTCTACTGATGAACAGTCACATCTGAAACATTTGAGGAAAACCATACAGTATATATCCAGGGTTCACTCTCCCTATACTTGTTATGACGTTCTTCTGACTAAACCTCCACCACACTTTCACGCCCTTTCTCACGCTCTGTGAAAACTGCTCTATGCCTTTCAGCCTCTCCAATCAAGTTTAATGTAATGCAGTTTAAAAGACGGAGGTGCTGCAGAATCACTGGAGACAGAACGTTTTGACACCAGTGGAAGAGAGAAACAGAATCGATTCTCTTTCTCTTTTTTAACCAAACAGGAAGTGTGATAATATCCACTTAAACTGCTGTGAACTTTTTCTGAATCTGACATTTAGAAGAATATTCCATGCGGCCAACCCTGCTCAGGCTTTTCTGTTAAACTGTCATCCAATCAGGCATGAATGTAATAATTTATAATCCTAGTGGTCACTCACTGTAAAAGGCAAAGAGAAGCAAATAAGGGTTTCCTGGTTGAGAAAAAAAGTGGCAGGTTGTCTTCAGCAAGGCTTTCTCAGATTTCTCAGGAAGTATGTATAAATGTTTTTGGTGTTGACAACATTTTTGAAAATCAAAAATTATTTTTGGAAATGTTAAATATTTAAAGGATGGAAGAGAATACTGTACTTATCTCTTGTAGCAGCTAGTTTTATTTTCTTCGTTTTTTCATACTTTCTATAACCTGATAACTGATCTGATAATTTTTGGAATGGTGTCTTATTATAGCAGTGTGTGGAAGCATACAACCCAGTTGTACATTTGTTTAAACCATTTGTTTCCTAAATATATGATATAAGTATGATAATGTTCTTTCACAGTGCTATTGAAGTCTCACAAAGAAGAAACAAAAACTGAAATATGAATTTTATGAATACATTTGACCATTAAGTAAATGTATTAGGACCAATGTGTACAAGTTATCAGATTGTTTGCAGGACCTTCTCCCCTCCACCATCAAAAAGGTTAAAACAAAACCTAAATATATTAAAACTGAAAGCAAAGAGCCCTATCAATTTGTAAAGAACATGGTAAATAACTGTTTCCTCAAGGCCTCATGCATTTATCCTCACTGAACTAATCCTACTTTGCATCCTTCATTAGATGAGTTCACTGCAGAGGACAAACATCCATACATTCACACACACAGAGACACACAAACAGTCACACACAAACAAACACACACACACACGCACATCAGGGAGTGTGAGCAGCTGGTTATACGAGGACGTTGTTTCTTTCAGTAGGAGATGTACCACTGGGTTGGCAAGGCAGTCACTGAGGTACATTAGATGGCAGAGGGATGAACTGACTCAATGAATGTTGTGTCAATCTTAGATTGCATGTTTTTTGTGTGCAATCAGCCAGGTGTGAATTGTGAGACAAAGATGTTAACATGCTACTGCATATGAACGAATAAGTGCAACTACAATGAAACAACTAGCCATAAAGCAAATACTTCTATAACACTGAAAGTACAACATATCCCTTGTCAACACGGTCAATAGACAATCATTTTAGGAAACATATTATAAATATGAGTTGAAAACCATGTACGTCCGTGTTTTGTAGGTTATTAAGCTCTGACATAAGTTAATACACAGCATGCAACTCGTTGGTTTACTCTCCCCACAGTCAAACTGATTTAACCATGACCAACATCTTCACCAAGATGTGACAGGAAAGGTTCATATCAATTATTTTTGTAGTAGTCATATGTGTCATTTTGGAAGACACGGAGGAAATATATTTCTCTCTTGATAGGAGCACCTGAAATCACTGAAATGGGTCGTTTGAAAAGTGGGTGACTAACAACCTATTTTATTGCTCAAAGAATAAAGTGAAAGAAAATCACCTACCTGGGCTAATAAACCTCTTCTAAAACTCACTCTAATGTCAAAGATGTGTTATTTCCAGGCTTAAAATAAGGCAATATTCTAACTCTTGATTTTCACTTTTTCACTTCAAATTTCAGTTTATTAGTTAGGGTTGCTTCCCCCAGAGGAATGAGTCAAAGGTCATATTAGCAGTCTTGATAGAAGACATGTTCATAGCCTAAATGTCTCCCCTTTCTAAAGGTTTTCTTTGCCTGCCTTTCTATCTGTGGAAGAGACACCCAATATCGATCTGGCTCTGACACATCAACGATGAGTCACTGAAGGGGGAGAGAGGGAGGGAATCTGTGTGTGTGTGTGTGTGTGTGTGTGTGTGTGTGTGTGTGTGTGTGTGTGTGTGTGTGTGTGTGTGTGTGTGTGTGTGTGTGTGTGTGTGTGTGTGTGTGTGTGTGTGTGAAGGAGTGGGATAACAGCATGACCATTGAGAAGAACAAGTGGACTAGGGACTGGTTAACTCATATGTCTGTACACCTTCAGAGTCTTAAGACTGCCTCAACATCTTTTCTATCTGTAGGTGAAGCTTTCTCCCTCCCTCTGTTATTTTGTTCCTCTGTTCTTCTTCCTCGTTTACGTCTGTGGCACCACTCCTTCCCGGTTTAAGGAGATGAATGGTTGCGGTGTACCAAATTGGACCGAGCTTGCCTCACAGTTGGACTTCAACACATCAGATGAGTCACTCCATCTGGGGGAGCGACTGAGCAAGGGGAGGAAAAAAGTAGAAAGAAATGAAAGGGTAAAAGGAATGACTATACAGAACTAAGTATTCTACTCTCACAAAGTGATTGCTGAAATGAAAGACAAGGTTACGATGATCTACTTGGGCTTTTGTTTATATACAAAGACGTTAAGAGCGTAAGGAAAACATATCTGTTTCTATACTTCTATGTATTGAACCCTTCTTAGAAAAAACGTTTTTATCATTATCTGGGGATGAAAAGCTTTCAGCACGACGAGAGAAACATAAAGGAATTACAAAGAGAATGAATGGAGCGAAGAAATTGAAAATGAGAAAAAGATGAAAAATAAAGTAGAAAAAGGGACAGGAGTTATTCGGACAGAGAAGGGAGAGAGAGAAACAAAGACGTCGTGAAAATAACTCCGAAAGGCACTTTATTCTCTCTCGGTTTAACAATGCAAGGTAGCGTTCCAGAACAAATCACTCACAGCTTCTGCATACTAATATATTAACACTCCAGTCATTACTGCTACCATCAGCACAATGGTAAATACTCCCCTAATTGCAGATAACACTACAGCTTTCTGTTGTTTATGTGTGCGGGTATGTTTTGTGCATTTATCCATTTCTCTGTGACAGTGTGGGGGGGGGAGGGGGATGTGAGTTAATTGGTTGCCACAGATAACAAAGCAGTGTCCCCTTCCATTGCTTTGCTCTCTGCTGGGTTTGAACATGTTTTGAATGACATTTTAAGAATGACCATGATGATTGTAAATACAACATAATTTGTCCGAATGCATTATGCTGAAATGATTAGTTGATTCATGGATACACATTTTTTTTTATCTTCTTCAAGTTTGAGGAGGATTGGAAAGATTTGCCTAATTTCTCCGACTTTTTCCATTGTTAATAACAGCAAAAATAAATAGGCTTGGGTGATGGACAATTTGTTCGACAAAACAAGGGATTTGAAGAAGTTATCCTACACCAATAACATCCTGCGCTTGGGTTAATTGTAATTTGCTAATAGCATTTTTCTAGAAGTCTACAGAAATACTTGCAGGTCTGTGATAATGTACAGCTGTGCTTTGAGGTAATTGCTAACATCTGCATGCTAACTTGCCTATGATGACAATGTCAGACAAGTTACATTTTAGCAGGTTTAAAGCAGGTGCACAAAATAAGCTGTGATAGCAAGTTAACAATTGTTAATTATGATGGGAATGACAATAGTTTGTAGGCAGTTAGTAATGTATTTCCAGTACTTGAAAATAAATGTTCTGACTTGATGATGATGCTAGATAAAAAGTTAATTGGTGACAGTTCATCCTGAAGGGGATATAAATGTCTGAACCAAGTTTCGTTTTTGCATCAGCTACTGTTTTTCAAGATTTGTCTTGCCTGTTCTGTTATCAGTTATTTAATGATTTCTTATAAGAGGCATTGTGGTCTGTACGTGATACAGTAAATGGAAATCTTGAATTACAACAGCTATATACAACCTATTATCTATTAATAAACAGTTTCATTTTTGGAAGTATCTTTTAAAACTTTACCGGGATGCGAAGCAATTTGACAAATGCATCCAAACTTTGTTTACATTTACACACCAATGAGCTCCTTTATCATGGCCTGATGGGGTAACAGCATCACACCAAACAGCATCAAATATGTGAAAAATGCTCTGACAAAAGTTGAGAATAAAACAAAATCTCTGCTCCCCATTATTAAACACTACTCAACCATCAAGCTATATTTTCATTCATGAATATTACATAGCTGTCCTTGGCTGTCAGGTCATTACACTGAAGTGAGATAATAGGCCATCTAGTGGCGGGGAGAGGGTTATCAAGAACAGCCTGCAGTTGTAAACAAGAGAATAATGTGGTTTTGTGTCTGTCTGTGCACCCAGCTGTGTTTCAATATGTGTGTTAGTACAGTAGAGAAGAGATAAGGAAGTCCCCAGCTTTCTAAATAAAGATAATGCCGCAAAAAGCCCCCTCCAGAACTATCTCTGGGGTAAATCATGACTTTCCAGAGAGCAGACAGGCAGGCTGTGTGAGGTATCTACCCAGCGGGGGAGAACTCGTGACAGACTGTTGGAGACTGCATCCTGGCCCTCTTCCCTGGAATTTACTGCTCAAACAGGTGTTGGGCTCAGGTGGGCGAGAGAAAAGGGAAACTTGGCAGGCAGAGTAGAAAAAGTGATTATTGGCAACAGAGCGAAAGGGAATGAGGGGAAACGCAGACAATTAAGGGACCCAATGCAGTCAGACTGTCTCCTCTCAGCTAAGAGACTAGAACAAATACGAGGCTCTGTTTTTCTGCTTACAATGTAATCTCAGGCTGAAGGGTTAAAAAAAATGCCTCACAGCGCTTTATTCAGCTTCCTCTCTGGCTTCTTTCTCTGCACTCTAAAACAGGCCTATATGCATCTCTGGGGAACACATGTGAATGAGAAGAGCTGAGAGGTACTCAGCGTCTGGCCTGCTTTTACATTCTGTGCACAAACACTGCAACATACACACGCAAATACACACAGAAGTACACACACATACACAAACACACACTCACTACTTATGGAATATTAGCCACCATACAGGAACAATGAAGACCTAACCCCTTCGCCCCTGATATCCACCACCACAGCAGGCTGCCATCTTGTGTATTGTATTAACAGCGTGCCCCCCTCCCTATGGGCCAGATACTTTGGCCTTTACACACTTGACCATTCGCCCCGTCAATGTGTTTATTGAGCTTGGAATAAAAATGGTGCTCATGTTTATTGCTATGTAGGCAGGCGATCCTGTGTAAAAACAAGACAGTGTTTGTTGAAACATCATCAATACTAGAAACCCCCTTTGGTGATATCACTGAGTGGAAAACACAATAAACATACATCTCCCATGGTAATTTACCCCATGGGCAGCTCTTGCACTATTAAATGAAGAGTAATAAGCTTTTTCAAATGATCAGTGTTTATGAACATTTACACAAAAACCACTGGAGACATCAGCAGAGGTGGGAAGTAGTGGAGTACAAATACTTTGTTACTGTACTTAACAAAGTACATTTTTCTTGTATCTGTACTTTACTCCACTAATAATCTTTCTGACGACTTTTTACTTTTACTTCTTACATTTTATACCAGTACTTTCTACTTCTTACGTTTTCAAAACAGGTTCGTTACTGTAGTTTTAATCTGTGTTTGGTGGCATGATCATTATTATTTAGAGTCATTGTGTGCCTATTGATTTGAACACAATCCGTGTATCTATCATTTCCTGGTCTTCTCTAAAGAAGAGGGACCAATGAGAACTTTGTAATGTTGCCGTTGTTCAGCATCGAAACATTCATTAGCTAACAATGACATTATTGTTCTATTAATATAAAAGGAGGTCAGGTACTCTATAAAACAGATGGTAGTTATTGGTACTTTTTACTTAAGTACCTTTCGAAGCCCATACTTCTTTACTTTTACTTGAGTAAAGAAGTTTAGTCAGTACTTCTACTTTTACCAGAGTATTTTTAAACACGAGTATCTGTACTTCTACTTGAGTAAAGGATGTGTGTACTTTTGCCATCTCTGGACATCAGTCAGTTGGCTAACTTACACAGCTAAACATCTTATACACACATCAGTCCAGTGACGGCTAATTTCATTTAGGGACACCCAGACCCATCTGTTATTCAT
Source organism: Trematomus bernacchii (assembly GCF_902827165.1). NCBI lineage: Eukaryota > Metazoa > Chordata > Actinopteri > Perciformes > Nototheniidae > Trematomus > Trematomus bernacchii. Next base: position 6,376,367 of record NW_022987910.1, read on the forward strand.
GCAGTCACATTACAACTTTCCAGAGTTTTAAAACCTTTATTACTCAGGTTCATGACAGTGAGATTAAATCCCACTCTAAGCGGAGACCAGTTAAGACGGCCTGATGTGAGAGTGTATCCTGCTGATTTCCACAGAGCCCGCTCGGGCAGGCCACTTAATCTACAAAGCCTCAACACTCATCCGCATGGATCAATGGATAACTGGGCAAATATTAGCACACACTCCCCTTAGTCCGCCTGCCTTTCACTGGGTCTGTCTGCATTGAGAATGATCTGATCAGGAACCATGTCTGTGTCCACTGAGCGCAGTGCTAGCATACCCTGGCAATCTCTTAAATCTTCAATTCTGCCAGAGCTGCACATTTTGAACAAAACTGTGATAATTGTCTTTATTTAAATGCATTGAAACCCTATGGTGATGTGATTGTGCTGTGCCATTTTGATATTGTCCAAATCCAGGCAAATTAAGGCATAATTTAATAGTGACAAAATGTGTTTTTTTGTAAATATTTAAAGATATGTATCTGATGATAAGCAACAGTTTATTGTTTTTTACATTGAAATGATTTTTCATCCATTAGCCAAGCAGAAAGTAACATTTCAGTGGTATATGAGCTGTGTGCCAAATTGTATTTCCAGTCCTATTTCTCTGGCGTTTCTGAAAGTAACATTATATATTTTTGTTAGAGTCCAGAAGTGTTACCATATTGTGCTCACAAATCTTTCCGGGGCACAATATGTATTGTAACACAAAGGATAGCTTGGGGAGAAAGGTGTGTGTCTGGCATTCTGAGCGGTTCAGCCCCTGTGGGATGTATAATATGTAATTTGTAAGATATAATGTCTCTTTGTTATTGTGCGTGGGCATGTTTGTGTGTGTATGTTTTATAGTCTGTAGGGGGTGTTGTGAATATTGGAGGGAGAAGACAAATGGGTTTACTCTGTGCTGATAGTTTAGTGCCATCTCTTCTCACATCCCTCCATCTCTCCTTGCATCGTTTGAGTTGTTGTTCAGGTTGTGAGGCCCTATGGTGTAATATTGAACATGTTGTAAAAGACTCACGCCCGCACATTAGGGCTGCTAACACACAGACACACAGAGAGAAGGACAATGGCATAAAGATGCTGCATTTTTCAAAAGTTCTAAATTACTGCAGGGCTGTCTGGGGCAGCGGTGCAGAGAGGACAAAAAAACACCAAGGAAGAGAAAAATACGCTTTTTCATCTCGCTTTAATTTTCCTGTGGGATATGAGAGGAGGGGCAGGGTTCAGCAGATCAATAGCAAAGTTTGTCTATGTCAATGCAGAGTTTGGCTTGGAATAAGAGAGAAAAGCAGAGTGAATGCAATTCATAGCTCCTCTGCAGAATGATGAAAAACTCTTAGTGTTGATGAAATGTAACAACAACAAATACGAATGTGATAACAAGCGTAATGAAAGAAATCCCCCTTGCCTTGTCACGCATATGCACAAAAGCCAATACAAGAGTTCATGTGTCGAAAAACACCATCGTGCAACATGTCTGCAAAATAAATCATTTTAAGGATTTAGAAGAAATATTTGTATTGTAGGAGTACATCTTAAGATTTGCTCTACATTTGTAGCACGAGAAGTGTGTTGGCAGTGCTCCAGTAACTGTAAATGCCACATGAACAGAGAAATGAAAAATAGGTCACTCGATTCAGAGTATGTAAGTGTTTTTCTAGGAAAGGTGCTAGCATCATGGGAGATTGAAAAGGGTTACTGAGTACATCTGTGTACTTGTTGCTGATTAGTTTTGGCAAGCCATGTGGATTTTGTCTTAAAATGAAGCAGTCTAACCAGCTGCCGCTCACATGTGGGGGCGGGGGGGGGGGGGCGAGTTAGATTTAATGAAAAGGAAACAGATTATGAGGACATGTTGCTAAAATAAAGTAAGTAAGTAATTCAAACTTTGTCTCTGAATAGAAATGTCATATACCTGAGATACAAAGCTAGAAACTTAAAGTCTGAAGCAGAATACCGAACCTACAATGGCTTAGAGATTTTCTATTAAATTGCCATCCCCATTGATACAATACCAGTCCCATTTGTTACAGTCAATGTGTGTAAATAATGACCGATGCTGTGTAAAATGTATCTTGTCACCCTAAATTTAGGAAAATGTGTGTTTGTTTTAACAGAACCAAGTGGCACAGAGGGTAATAGAAGAGAGAGATGTGAGCTTGATTCCTCTTAAAGTGGACCTATTATGCTATATTGGAAAGGCGGAGCTAATGCCTGATCAGAATTCTACCGGAGATAAAGTTAAATTCTGCTGTGATAAAACGCCATCCTGTTCTAAACCACATCAAGGATTATTTCTGAAATAGTATGGAGCTCAAATTATTTTTCTCTTGCGGGTTTATCACAAGGTGAGTTCCTTTTTTTATTTCCTGCTTTTTAAGCACATGTGCTCTACTACAGTACAGGTTAGCTCTGAGTGTTAGCGAGGCTTGCTAATGTAAACACAGACGAGATTACGTCCAAAACACGTCAGGCATTGTTTCTGATAGCAACTTTCTGTGGTTCCGCCGCCGATTTGACGTCATATCTGCAGCAAATCTGTATCCGCTCGTTGTGCCCCCGTTTTTAAAAGATTTGGGTACGGAGGAAAAGAGAAAGGGTTTTATTTTCTGACGCTGCGCGAGTTCCCCGACACACCGGGGACACATATTTATGTATAAAAGACATCAAAAAGTGCATTTTGCATGATAGGTCCCCTTTAAGTATTATCCTGATCAATTTTTATCATAAAGACAATTGAGTCGTTTTCCAGAAATTGCTTAAAGCATCAGTAATATATTTTAGAAATGGTGTTGTTATATTACTTACATATATTCCTTGTAATACACTGATTGAATGTGACTACTACAACTGTCTTCCACATCTAAAATGTGTTTACAGGGTTAATGATAATGGCTCTTGACGGAGGCCTGGACCGACCAGCCTTCAGTGTTGCAAACTTGCCAGCTTTCCACTAGATTTAGTGACTTTTGGAGCTACTTCTGATTGCTAATTCAAGTGTTGGCAACTTTAGGCTTGGTATGGATTATTGAAATAATCCTACTCTTGTTGTTTTCATATTTTATTTTTTTAAAGGGCTGCACTGTGGTGTAGTGTTACTCGAGTATACATGTTGAATATCAATATCGGTTCAAAATAATTTGCTCTTCGGAAAGGATTTCTACTTTCTAAGGTTTAAACGTATAAGTATCCTCCTTTTGAATCTTTGTCTCAGTTCAAGTGAGAACTGAATTGCTTTCCTTTTGTTGTGAAACAGCAGCACACAATTTTGACCTTGCTCCTCTCACTCATGTGATATACCTAACAAAGTCACAGGGATGGAAACAACTCTGATGATAGAACATTTAATTTATATAAGCAACCTTGACTTGAAATGTAGCAGCTGATATTTCAGTATTACATTGAAATGACACCCTCCCTATTCCTGTGTGTTCTCACTCTCCATCTCTTTTAATCCTGTGAAGTCAAAGATGTAGTTAGGTGAGATTGATTATCAAATGCCCTCTGACATTTACCACTTTCCTCTTCCTGGTTTCTCTACTGATCCCCTTTCCACTTTCTTTTTCTTTCCCTCCACTAGTGCTCTCCTGCCTGCGATATGTAAATCGATTAACCCAGTGTCAACATTATAACAACATTTGATCAGTTCTGTCAGTGCAGAGGCGGGGCCGATCGTTACAGCAGAGATGAGCGCCTGCTGTATTAGTTTGGGCTGAAGCAGCTTTCTGATTGGCAGAGTGCAGCATTGATTTATCCATTACTGAGAGGTGATAGCATTAGTGTTTATCACACAGACGTGTTGTCCTGCCAGAAACATGTTGCAGTCGGTGTGGGGTTATGCATATTTAATGTGGCATATAGATCTATGTGTGAATAGGACTGTGTGTGTTTGTGTGTGTGTGTGCTGATGCGTTGTGCTTTGAGATGAACATTTATTTTATTTAAAATGTATCAGAAAGGTTAAAATTGACTTTCTTAAGTTTAAAAGTCATGAACATGATGCTATGCAGACGTGACTCCATGGTCATTTTCTTTTTTTTTTATTAATGAACTTAAACAACTTCTGAAATATACATTTTATGAAAATATAAAACAAAACAGAATACCATCTGATCAGATCCAAATGTAAATCTAGATGTGCTGTTATAAGACTAACAAATAATTGACAGGTCCAAGATAAAAAGTTGATGTGTTTGTAGGTTAAGACCTTGATGAATAGAAGAAGATACATGCAAGCTTAGTTTTGCTTTAAAAGATATAATCATTGTACTGTAAGTGAAAGAACAAGGTCAACAGAAACAAGAAAGGGCATACTGCAGCTTTACTTGCCGGCAAACTTTATATGCAGTCTTGTTGCTACTGTGTATAATCAATTGTCCTTTGTTGGAAAAAAAGGCTTTGCTGCTTGAACCTCGTCATGAAATCTTCTGCCAAGGTTATTCTGAGGGCAGCTGTCACATTGATTCAATCCTTCTGACATATTGAAACAACTGAAATGGAGTGTGGGAGACTAAAGTAGAATGATCACTAATACAGCCAGACCTGGATAAACAAGATGTAAACACTTCATCACAGGCTAAAAGTAAAAATAAACTAAGGAAAACAGGACAGGGTAGCTACAAAATGTGAGCAAGAGTGCTCTAAAGTAGGGGCTCAATGGACACTAAGAATATGAATGCAGCAAATAGGCTGTTCTGGCAACTTTCTACACTGTTTACTGCACTCACAGAAAACCCCATGTGCTGCATCTCCAGATCAAAAACATCTCCCACGAGGAATAAATGACAAACAGACGGGGTTATATGAAGTATTATCGGGAAAATGCACATTGCAGTTTTGGCAAAAATATGTTAGTTAGTGTTACGGTTGATATTCTTGACATATTTAAAAATCCCAATATGAGGTATACTTGTGCACAAGCCCATTTCAAGTAAAAAAAATAAAGAATATATGGCAAACAGTGATGTCAAGCTTTGTCAGCCTAAAAGTGTGCCTGCTCTGAAAATGATCAGAAACTTCCCTGAGAGGTGTAGTCCGGTTCTCTAGCTGTATCTCCAAAGCTTTACTCTTTTCAATCCAATCGCTCAAAGCATTATGTGAACTACAGTAAGTGCCTGTCCATGAACAGACGAGGGGATAAATCCAATCTGTTAAAAAGCCACAACTCAACTCCAGAGCCATACGGCCACCATCCAGCACTTGACCCAGATCTGTTCAGCACTGCAGTTGTGCTGCTACCACAAAGCACACAAGGAGGCTTTGTTTTTATGAACAAATGTGTCTTTTTGCAGCATGTGATGAGGAAATCACATGTATTTCTTTTTCATTTAATCGTTTATTTGAACCGGGACAGTGCACATTGATGAACACTTTAAAACAACAATAATGCTTACAAGCATAAATGAGCCGGATTTTAGCTTTGAGCTAATTTCCATCCGTATTCCCGTCACATACAACATATAAGAACATGACATTTATATACATAGCAAAAATAAATACATGATATGCAGGAAGAGCATGAGCAGCATACAAGTTGTCCGTCTATGGTGGACTTCACAGTCCCCTCTGCATATGCACTTATAAGTGCATATGTAAAAAAAACACTGCATAATTTAGTTTGTATGTCATAACTTGTATGTAAGCTTATGCCTGTCATATTTTTAATGGCTGAGTCTGTTAGTCAATGCCCTGTATTCAAGTTCACGCATTGTGTTGGTTTGCATCCACTTGAGTCAGAGCTTATCTCAGACCTTTGCACGAGGACAATGAGCCACTAGATTACTGAGGCATAATAGTTGTTTCAGGGCCTGCAACAGATTTAGAGTAATGGACATCATTGCCCCATTATTTACAGAGCATGGCTTACATATTAAGGCTTTATTGTTGTCCATCTGTCATACAGCAAATGCACATTCCTGTAAGCCACTGAAAAGAGCAGTTAATATTAAATGAAAGATGAAGTCAAAGGTTTACCTTTCATTTAGTTTGGCAATGGATGGATATCATTTTACATAATAATTATAGATGTATTTTTCGTTGGCACAAAAATAAATGAACATGTTTCAGTGGGTTAATCATAGCTCTGCTTAAAACAATGTAGGACAAGTGTGTGGGTTATGCCTTTGGGTGGAGCTGAGCACAAAGCAGACTAGGAATGAAGAAGCTTAACCTAACATTTCAGAAATCCCTCTCAGTAAATCTCTCTCAAAAGCGAAAGGTATAAAGAATGTGAGGATGGAGAGAAAGTGGTTGATATTGGTAACCAACGAGAAAGAAATGAAAATGGGGACAAGGATTAAAAAAGGGGAAAAAGGTTGAAGTGAAACCTCAATCATCCACTTATCTGAGATGCAATAATGTTACAGAGTTAGCCCTTTACCACCATTTAAAACAAAGAGGAAGTGAAAGAGGAGGTGGAGCAAATAAAGAGAACCACCTATCACTCCGTACTGTCGATATTTAACTGCGTACTTTACTCAAATGTGGATTTTAGAAACTTTCTTTCTCCCTATCTCTCCCCTTCTCTGTTGGTCTCTCTCTATTGGTTTCCTTTCTTCACTTTAGTGATTCTCTTGGTCCCTGCATAAACACATTTTTGTTTCCACATCATTTCCCTCCTTTCCCCCAGCTCTCTTTCCTGTCTTTATTCAAACAGATAAAAGTGCTGTCGCTCTTTGACAAGACACACTTGGTTGCTTCCCCCTCTGAGACGAAGAAAAAGTTAGCAAGAGAAGAGACGGAGTGAGGAGAAGGCTGATATGTTCAGGTACAAAAGCTCACAGCGTCTATGCAGCCTCTGATCAGCTAAGCACCTGCCTGCAGCCCTGAGGGCCACCGCAGTTCAAAAGGTCAGCCATCCAATCATCCGCCACAACAGAGCAGCTGCAACCGCGCACTAACATTTCTAAAAGCAACACTGTTTATTCATTATCCAAAATATTCTATCCAAAATGTAGAAATGCACCTTTTCGAAACGCTTGAAAGGATACATTTCATTGTCAAACAGAGCGATGTTGAAAATCTTTTAATAACCACAACAGAGGCCTTATCTCACCTCCTCTTAGACCGTTTATTAACATACGCACAACTGCAACTAGGATAACAAGAGGTGCAGCGAGAGGAGATTGCATTATTCCACTCAGAAAAAGCTCTTTCAGTCAGTCTTCATTTTCTGTTAAAGCTTGGAACTCAATCCCATCTCCAATCAGAGACCAGTCCACATTCACTTTATTTAAACTCAAAACATGGTTAGTGAGGAATCAGCTCTGCCAACACTGACACAATCTTCTGCTCCTTAAAACCCACTGCCTGGGCTTTAACATGTTCTTTTGTTTTGTTTTATTTGTTTTGTTTTATTGTTCTGTCTTTTAAATTGTTTTATTTAAGTATTCCAGTAATGAGTGTTGCATGTTTTAAATGTATTGTATTTACTTGTTTAAAATTAAATGTGTTATCGGTTGACTTTTAAAATCTGTCCAGGGACTACAGATGAAAAATAGCCTCTTGGCTAACTCTGGCACATTTACAGAAATGTTAATTAATGTGAACTGTCCCTGTTAAACAAATGAATAAATTAAATAAAATAATTTTTTTTTAAAGATACAGGAGGTGGTTATATGGCCTAATGTGGCAAATGCTAGATAGGTGAAAAAGGTTCAAAAGTAATTTCTATAAAAAGGAGAGATACAGGTGCAGCAGAGACAAAGAGACAGAGCAGCACAGAGGAGAGGCCTCCTTGTGTCTGAATAGAGACTGCAGGATGAAGGTGGGTGGGTAGAGGGGGGGCAGCAGGGGGGAGCAGAGGGAGCGGCATCCCTGATCTGCAGTCTGTTTGGATTACATCACATACATCTTTCAGACCCATTACCGCTCTGACTGGGAGGGAGGTAGAAGAGATACGGAATCGAGGGACGGACACTGAGAGCGAGAGGTGATTAAAAAAAGAAAAACTGTGTGGGTGAGAATACAGAGGTAGAGGGAGATATACTGTAAGTGAATAGGGAGAGAGGAAGAGAGGGAGGGTAGTGGGAAGTAGGGCGATGTGGCAGGGCACTTATTCATTATGGTTCCCTTTCTCTCAGAGGGAGCCCAGGAGCTAACGGCAGTGTGAAATATTCAGAGAAGGACCAGGAACAGAAACACCAGCTCTCGGTGACGTAACGCAGCTGCAATGCTGGAACAATGCCCACAGAGTGATGCTCAGCTTTAAACCAGCTTTGATGTTAATTTCTGAAGTTTTGAAACAATGAGACAATGTAAAACTTACAGAGCAAGTTTCCAAAAATATCTTATTTGTATCTCATTAGATTGTTTGATGCATTTGTGATGCTTTTAGCATTTTGATTTAATAACTATTTCAAACAAATCTAGATGATTATGCATAGGTGTGAACCTTATAAATAGGATTTTCCCGCTACTTGTAGAAGCCTACATCACACTTGCTTGTGCTTCCATCAGTCTCTTTCTCATCTAGAAAGACTTTTACCTTTACTCCTGTCCATTCCCTGCCACTCTTCTAGCCCTGATAAACCCAAGCATGTCTTTCAGCCCCAGCAACCTTTAATCAAACTCAACGTCGTCTCTGTAACCATTCCAAGGTCGCTCATTCAATCATTGCCTCTTATCCAGTCAAATGTACCTTTCTACATCTGGTTCCCAGTGGACTCTGCTTCCAATATGTCTTAGGGCGAACAGAGGAGAATGTGCGAGTGTATTTGTGTGTATGGAAGGGCTGTAACATTATGGATGGCTTCATTTAGGGGGGCTATTAACAGAGCATGTCCCTGGGCTGCGGACCTTTTATAAGAATCCTCCCTGGAGAGAAAGCTAACAGAGCAAATGTAATGGACAGCATTTGAAGGCATAAAAGGAAAAAAGGACACGTCACTGAATGTGTGATGATGGTTGTATACAATTTAAAAGTCAGATTTGATAACCGTGCACTGAATAATGTCCATTATTTCCCAACTAAAATGAAAATGTTCTGTAAAAGGTCCCCGGACTCTGGACTGCAGTGTTGTAGAATACATGATCAGGTCCAGGGAAAATGCAGTACTCTTTTAAACTTCTAAGTGCAAATATACACATGTGCACAAACACAAATGGTGCAACAAAAAAAAATGCTAGTGTCTGTGAAGAATAGTGTTAATATTGCTCCATTATTCTTGGCGGAGCCAGCAGCCCCTTCTCACTGTCAGTTTGCCTGCAGGAGCGATGATACTCATAATATCATACTGATGCTGTATGACCATCAATCATAAGATCAAGAGGGAACAAATATACAAACTAAATTGCATGAAGTGACTCACCGACCGTACCCCTCCCTCTCCATAAATAGAGTATGTGGTAGGTGTTGCAGTTTACCAGCTTTTACTTGATCATGTGCCACAATTTATGGACAACTGTACTGTGATTGTTTGTCGTATTACTATTTGTTGGGAGATTGAAAACGACTCCCTTTTGCAATATTGCTGTTATGGAGGAACACTACAGGTAGATTAATATAGAGGAAACATGTATGGGTTTGTTATCCTTCAGAAAGACTAGCTGGGTTTACAGTGTCTTTGTTCTGAAAGAGATCGAGGTGTTGTTGAACAAAGCAGACAGCAGTAAAACATGTCATATATAATATACCAAGAGACGAGTTAAAAGCCCAGGCTCCTGCCCACTCTTTTAATCGCTGCACCTCACAGTATATTATACCAACACCTAGACAAATGGCAAGAGAGATTGAGAGAGAGCAGTAGGATGGAGGTAATGAAAAATGTGTCGGAGTGTGTGATATGTGAGAGAAAAAGGATAAAAAGAAAAAGGATAAAAAAAGGTGTCTTTTATGTCCTGTTTTTATTGCAGAGAGGGATGTAGAAATACTGTAGACATACAACACAGCTTGGTAGAGGAGTTCGGGGAAAAGTGAAAATGGAGTGCAGGATAGATCACAAAAAGGGCTTGAGGCAAAACACAGCACTTTCACATTATGTTTCCTCACTGTTAGCAGTATGGCAGCCAGAACGTGGGTTCAACGAGAGGCAACTGGCAGTGAACGGGACTAGCGACTTGTCAGGCAAAGTGAGGTTGAGAGGGCAGAAGAAGTAACAGAAACGCAAGGATAATTAAAATAACTTGCTCATACATTTTCTCAACACCCATCCAAACACACAGACACATGTGCTTGCGAAGACCAAGAGTTGGCCTTCCTGTCTCTTTGTGCATGCTTTCCCTCATCAAACTGGAAAGTGGCAGTGGATGCTGGTTGTATTGGTGGAGGTAAATGAGAATCAATATAGTAAAAGAAAAGAAGAATGCTCCTCTCCCACTGCATTGATTCTCAGCTCCTTGGGGTAATGGCCCTAATGTTGCAGGCTCTGACCTCACACACTGAACAGCTTTAATTACAAGAAATACTCCTGCAGCCCACACCTTCTTACACCTTATAACTACGTGTATAAGTAATCTTCTAATCGTAATCTCTCTGGAATGGAAATGAAAAAAGCTTGAGTCTAGTGCACCATGTAATCAGCTGTTGAAATGTGTTCTCTTACAGTGAATTAGATGATAATAAGGACTTCACTGGCAGATGAGAGCCTTCTTTACTGTGGTTTAGTGAATAGTTACCTAAGGGGTATCTGGGTTTTTGTGCAATCCATGGTTGAAATGGATAAATCGAAGACTCATTTTGCCTTTGCAAACCATAGAGTCTATTTAAGAAGGGGACATTCATTGTTTGTAAAGCTTTAAATGTGGTGTTTTGGCCATATATTCTCTTTAATTGATTACACAAATGAACCTTGCTGAAAGCTCTGTAGCTATAACAATACTATACTATACTGGGTCATTCTTTTAGAACTGCAAACAAACACCTTCTTTAAGATAGTCAGCCTACACTAGTACTCACATTTTGCATGAGTTGCAAATCTTTGGTAATTATTACTGGAGAAAAAACGTTCACCTTTGTTGAAGAAATTCCTTCTTTCTTTATTTTATTGTGTCGTATTTCTCCAAACTGATAATCATTTTATCTGTTGACCTGTACTTTTTCTGTCATTTCCTTTTCCACTGAGAGATAATTACAGTGTATGTGTGAAGTGATGGGATCCAACAGTCCCTCACTTCATCTGCTAACCTCTGACCCTGCCGACTGCATTCAGCACCGCATCAATGTCAAAGAGGCAGAAACATAGCCCGGTGGGGTGCTTAAACAGGAAGTGCACTCACCACCTTATCTGCTGGAAGTGAGAGGAAATTAGAACAGTCTGACATGTGGAAAGCTTGTGACCTCTCAGACTGGTAATCAAAATCAACGGCCCTCCTCTCATTCAACTTCTTTTATTGGTTGCTTCATATCTTTAGGTCAGAGGAAGGAAATGTCAAACCAATTAACAATATGACAGGAAACAGTGGGGTCTCCCCTTTGGAGAAGGTAAATGAAAGCAGGAATATACCGGATACGCCAAACATTGATGATTGGCATTTTACTCATTGTTTCTTTTACAAAAAGGACACATTATTTCCACGACAAGAGTTAATAGTTTCACTGCTGTTGTCCTAAAATATAGAGCTCAGTGCAGAACTATGGTGAGAGGATGAATAAAGAGGAACAGAGGCATAAAGGGAGACAAACTAATGTTGACACTGGGGTCTAATGATTCAAATGTTCTCTCTGTGCCTCCACACTCTCTGCTACACAATAAATGGATGGAAATGAGATGCAATCAAAAAGACGAGATGAAATCATTTTCAAAGGCACTATATTTATTTTCCTCCCATCTCCCTCATTAAATGCTGCGCTCTGTGGATGATAACCAACACGCGGACACTCTAACATGCGAGTTGGCACACAGAGACATAGACGGACAGAAATAGATGGACAGAAAGCAAACAAACAAAACAATTATAAATATATTCAAACCAGGACATACAGTATAAACACCCAGAGATATAAAAAAAGAGCTAACACATTTGATATACAAACGGTCTCTCTTCCACAACACATACATGCAAGACTTTAAATGGTCTCCCAACAAGTGATTAGAGGGTGGTGGAGCATTGACATCTTGACTCATGGTGGGTGCTGCCAGTAATGCTAAGCAACATGAGGCCCCTGTGTCCCTGCCCTTTGCTGCAAATAGACTCATTTGCATACAAACCTTGCCCTACAGCCTTTAACTCGGCTCCCAAGGACACTCAAGGCGTAGAGCAGCTCTGCCTATTAGCTGCGGAAATGTTTGATTGTATGTCTTTTTGCAAATCCATGTTTGCTACCACTAGTAGATGCTAGCCTGCTAATATGATGCCAATTTAACATTGATGTTGTGAATCCTAGCGCTGCCTCAGCATGAACTTTGACCCTCAGGGAGGGGAGAGGAAGGTTGATAATGAGACACTTTCTGCCAATGCCTCCTTACATTCCCCTCTGGATGTCCTCTAAGTACGAACACTGTACTCGGCTTCAGATGTATAGAAATACTTTAACTGTTATCTGTTTGCACTAAGGGTAGAATATGAGGGTGGCAAAAGTACCTCTGTTGGCTGTCAACAAGCACAAGTTTGGTGATGCCCCCCACTGTATCCAGACAGTAGCATCATGATGAATTGATTGTCAGATTTGTTTTTGTCAGGGACACGAGGAGGTGTCCTGCTGTGGAGTGATTTATAGAACCAAACACCGAAAGAGAGACACCCCTCTCGCGGATGACAGCTCTGCCACTCTCATTTGGTCAAGGGTGGACAGAGAAGGTGTCTGTCTGTCTTTCTTACGTGTGTGTGTGTGTGTGTGTGTGTGTGTGTGTGTGTGTGTGTGTGTGTGTGTGTGTGTGTGTGTGTGTGTGTGTGTGTGTGTGTGTCTTTGCCTTGTTTGTGGAAGGCTGGATGTGTAAGCAGGTGAGGCATGCAGGTTTAAAGTGGGTGAAAAAGACTGTGCTAGCTAAAATGGCAGTGTGTGCATTTGTTTATCAGAGTAGAGTTAATATGCGTTACAGAAACACATATGCGAATGACAATTGCTTTGCAATATTAACTTGATCCATTATTAACCCCTCAAAACATCGTCTTGAGGTTTAACAAACAAACAAACAAACCATAAACTCTCAGTCCCTCAAGTCATTGTCATAATAATTAGTTGTAAATTAGTCTTTAATTGAATGGAAGAAAATGCCCTCTTATTTGCTGCGAATACAAATGAGCCCACTGTGATGTGAACGTCTCCTTTCTCCATTTGTAAATATTCGAGGCACTTTGATTTGATGAAGATTATAATAACACTATTCTAAATTGTAAGATCTTTCCAGGGCCTTTAAGACACAATGTGACCTAGTGAAGTAACCACTTCAGCTAAATGACATGAGCAAACACTTAAAGAAATACAGAGGATAAGATCTCAATCAGTAAAACATGCAGTATACTCAGGGAACCTTCAGGTGCTCTTGAGAATGAAAACACTCGTCATGGAAGAATGCTTTTTGAAAAAGTCCATCTTAGGTGGTGTAAAGAAAAATGTTAATGTTTAATAAAAGTCTTATTCATTGATTCATCAACATGTCTCATCAGGTTGGAGATAATACAAATGCACGGACTGCACCAAGTACTGTTTGTAGATAGCAGACCAGCACATCACATAATGAAATATACACCATATGAAAGAAACAGCAAACTAAACATTTAATGACTAAATAAATCCTAAAGAAGTTACAGGGACCGGCGTTTTGACATGAAAGTGCAAGCAAAAAGCAAATTGATCAAAAACGATGTACTTATAAGATTGAAGACAACATGTACTGCTCCCATAGAGCAACACATATAATTGTAAACGGTTCAAGTTAGCCACAGCTGTCTCTTCAGTGCTTTGAGCCAACCACCATGTCCACTGGGCTCTGAAATGAGACCGGAGGATCAGGTGTGGAGCAGGGCTAAGTGTTTGCATCAAATACAGCATTAAATCCCATCAGCCCTCTCTCGCATCCTTCTCAATTAATTTCCTCCACTCCTCCGGTCTAATACAGGCCACTGCCCTCTTACTCCTACCATGAACACCAGTGCATGAAATTCTAGTCCTTAAGAAACCCAACACATAAACACATCCCCTGCTTCATGGTGCGACTACTTTATTAGTTTTACAATTTAATTAGCACCGGAAGAGGACATTATCTCAGAGTACACTTTCCAACCGAGTCCACATATCAGCATTATAGTCGTCACAGCATACAGTACACTCGCTCTTGCGCCTATAAAGAGAAAAGTCATGCTGATTGATTACACTCATAATCTCTCACGTCATTTACTTGCATGTGTGTTTGATATGTAGGCTTTTCATAATAAGAGTGCTACACGTAATAATCATTTTGTGCTTGACATCATGTCCAATATGGTAAATTGCAGCTGTATGGCTGCAGGGCCATACTTGTCATGTGCAGTGCTGCTGGCCCTCTCGGCTTAACAAGAAGCATCTGCCGGAGGCTTTAATGGGATCATTGATGTCGATGGGTAATATTAGGTTTTTTTCAGGCTTTAAAATCTTTATTGAATTGTGTTTGATATTCACTATGTCTCTTGTTTTAGCTTTATACAGCTTTAATCTTCTCAGTCAGCCTTTTCTCTTGTTTTCTCCAAGCACTTTACCTTAATATGCAAGACACTGTGTCATGTTGTAGCAAATATCCTCTCCTCTCCTCTCCTCTCCTCTCCTCTCCTCTCCTCTCCTCTCCTCTCCTCTCCTCTCCTCTCCTCTCCTCTCCTCTCCTCTCCTCTCCTCTCCTCTCCTCTCCTCTCCTCTCCTCTCCTCTCCTCTCCTCTCTATATGAGGTCATGTGAGTGTTACTTGGCACATGCTCTCGCCCTAACATACACTTGCCGGGATCCTCCTCTTGTAAGTAATTCCTTCATGCTCTTTTTTCTGCTCACAATGTCTTACATAATGCAGCTTTATTAAAAACCCTGCAGTTTCTAAGCGGCAATTAACTTTGTTTTTCAGGTTAATTGCTGTAAACACGCACTCTCAACTAGTCCATACTCTCATAGAAAAGGTGGATGACATATTTCTTAGCCCGCAGATGATGTCATTACAAATCGACTGTATGTAAGCAGGATGGATTGCCATGAATCAATGTGACAACAGCCATGCAGAAGGCAAGCAAAGCACCGCTGGATTTCTGTTTATTATTGACCTAAGCACTCAAATGTGCAAATAACCCCCCATGCACCCGTTAACCCAAACGTCCTCCCTGTCTGACTTAGTCGCGGTGAGTTGATAGGTCATTAGTCATTCAGCGCTATTGCTAGTTATACTTTTCTTTCCCAGTATTGTCTGTCAGCCGTCTCTCCTGACAGTGAGGTTAACGTAGCTCACTATAGAGCAGCTTTCCTTTGCCTGCGTGCGCTGCAGTGTGCTGGTATGAGCTCAGGAGAGCCTTGAGGTTTACACAAAGAGAAGTTAAGGAAAGATGAAAGTTTAATGATCCCCCTGGAGAAACTGGGTCATTGCACTATAGCAAAGACTATGAAACATATACCATGTAGTCATTCTACCATAGTGTCTTGCACTGCTCAGGTTTAGATGGTTCTTACTTTGCCTATCATATTTTCTATTAAAAAAATATTATTCTACAAGCTTCTGAATACATGTTTAGTCATGCTTGTCAATGGAATTTTCATTTAATTCTACTTTAATTCATTAATTGTATGTAATGTAATAACACAGAAAAGAACAACAGTATATGGGCAAAACTTAAAAAGATTGTGGAAGTTATTGATATGAAACCTAAGACTTCTAAGTTTGATTTAAAAGAAATGTGTTTAGGAGATGGAAACAGGATGAAATGACAGTATTGTGTTACTCTTTGTGTAGAGTTGACAAAACAATCTCATCACAAGGTCCATTGTTGTCCTAGAGTTTTTGATTCTGTTGCGCAATCTTACTAAGCAGATGTAGTTCTTCAAATGTGATAGGATTGAAAGAATCAGAACGGCAACTAAATTGATTTGATTGATTGATTGATTGAACTTTCCTAAGAAAAATGTGTTTTCAAGTGTAATAATTACCCTAAGTGTTAACTTTTAAGGCAACATGGACAGGAATTGTGCTCCTGTCCAAGTGCTCAGAAAAACATAAATTGCAACATTATACAACTCCATCACAAGTTGTCAAACTTCATCTGCTGAGGAAGACCCTGTAATAAGATTGAAAGCTTGACAGCAGCTATTGACTTGTGTTGAGAGATTTTTTCGGTAACTATTGATTCATAGGCCAAGAAGGACGTGTTATCTATGCATATCATTTTAAAAGATCACCACACCTCCACTGATAGTATCAAAAACACTCTTTAGTAGATGGACTGAAAATCTTTAGCCAATCGCAAACCAATAGATACATTAAATATACCCTCCAATGACATCATTGATTTCCAAAGAGTTTTCAGTGTTTTTGAATATTAACTTTACTGTTGAGAATCATGTTTTCAGGCTTTAGCCTTTAAGGGTTATGGAGCTTGACAGAAATGCAATGTACAACTATCTCTACAAGTCAGTGATGAAACAATAGGAGGTGGGATTGTGGGTATATGGGGTGGGGGATATGACAGGACACTGATGAAGTGAGACAGCAGTCATGTGTTAAATCACTGCTTCAGTCTCCTCTGCTCTCTGCAGCCAGTGGTGAGTAACACGAAAAACAAGATAGGCAGGTATGGGCAGACAATTCCCTTTTTCTCTTCAGCTAAAAGGAATCAAACCCTCCCTCCTCTGTCCCCCCCAGGGAAACTATCTGACACATGGGATGGTTTGTTGAAAACCTTGTAAAAAGAAAAATGTGAGCTTCTTACATCTCTCTCTCTCTCTTTCATTCTCCATGGAGTTATCCCTGTGAATGACTGCCAAGCTCATTACACTAGCACAAAGCCAAGTGTGAATCAGATGGTTATTTTTTTCAATTGAAAGAAATGGACAAGTCCTTCTCATTAATTTCCATTTGTCACATTAACACACCTGCCTCCCTCTGCGTGTGTGTGCATGTGTGTGTGTGTGTGCATGTGTGCGTGCGTGTGTGTGTACATGAATGCCATATGAATGAGAATATCAAACAGACAAATAGAGTAAAACTGGTATTAAGAGTAAGAAAATGTAAAATGGTGAGAGGGAGGGAGGAGAAGAAAGTAGGACAAATGTAGAAATAGGCCATGTGCAGTATATGCAGACAATTACTCCTTAAAGTTGAAGGCGGAGGGAGCAGATGTGACGTTTGTGTTTTTGTGCGTGTGGTATTTGTGTATCGGTATTCTTTTTTGTGCATGTGTGATATTTCAGTATTAGTGGGAGGGTGAGAGTAATGAAAGGAATAGATAATCATCTCTGAGCATTTACAAACACTAACTACTACTGTACTTCCTCTTCCCTCATTCCTTATTTCTCTAGCTTATTGTTGCTATAGGTTCATCCTTTTAGAACCTCGCTTCTAGACCTACATCATTTTAATGACCTGTAAAAGCAAATGGGCTTCACAGGCCACTAACGACGGACGGGGTTCACATGAATGAATTGATTACATGATCAATTATTTGTGCGCAAGTGTAATTAAGGCCTGCCATATGCGCCTGGCTGATGTGACCAAATCCCTCACATAGATGACCTGTCACTACTGTGCGCACCGCCATTTGTTTCCAAGGAGAAAAAACGACTGTGTGTATGTGTGAGCTCGTTTGACTTCTATTTGTGTGTCTCATTATTGTTTTAGGGCACCATTTATGTGAGTGTGTGTTTATCTCAAGTGCATGGCAGACAGATGCGTTGTGTATGATGTGAGGTTGTGTGTGTTGTGTGCCTCCAGGCCTGCAGGCTGATAAAGACTTAAAGGTCAGGTGTTCCCTCTCATTTCTCTACCTCTCCAGGTAATTACTCCAAAGCACAGTTCAAGGCACACAAAGAAACAGGAGGCAGGTACACACTCACCACGGGGATCAGACAGAGCCAGGGAAAGGGAGATAAACTCACTCCGGCTCTTGTAGTCTAACTAGAAAATTAAAGAAAGACACCATGATAAAAGCCAAAATGAGAGAGAGAAAGTTTGAATAAAAGATGTGGTGTATTCGCATAGGTAAGAGTGCTCTTCTCATCTGCAGTATGTACTTTATGTATACAGCTTTCCAGTTAATACTCAAGGTCGTAACAAATGATTCCATTCAGCACACACTCCTACACCGTGCACAGAGCTGTGCAGGGAACTACAATGCAGAGAGGTTGAGGCTGTCCTGATCAATACGTCAGACAGCAGGGCGAGGCAGGGCACTGCAGTAAGGGCACAGACACGTAGTTAACAGTGGATATTAAAGTGGAGACACATCTAGAAAAAGGATTGGGGTCAGCACGGAGAGGGTAACTGGGCTATAATTGGGAGAACCATATATTTTTTCAAAGCCATTAATTATCAGGGACAGGATGTTTTTACTGTATGTAGCTGTTGTATCGTTTTCCCCTATGGCAGTAATGTGTGCTTACACGGTGGGTGGTGTATGATTTATTTTTTGAAGAATCTCTTAAATTGTTGAATGTAATCCCCACTAATAATCCTCTTCTTTTAATAGCAGCAGTGATAGTAAGAGTGCCGATTACAGTCTCATACAAAATGCATGTGGAGAAATCCTCTTAAGGCTAAAACATGCTGATTCTAATTCAATCAAGGATCTGATACGGTGGATGAGGATTCAAACACGATTTGCTATTAGAAGTATGCATGCCTCAGCTTATGTGTGAGCGGGGCGATGTAATGTTGGCCAATATCAGTTAAGCTCTGACAGTTTGTGATAAAAGGATCAGCTCTAAACAAACATACATACATGCATGCATGTACACATGCAGAAGTGTCATGATGATAAGCTTAGTGTCGCTGTCAGTGTGCACAAGTAAAGGAATCTCAGAGAATCCCCATATTCCCAGAGAGAGGAACATCTAATTCCCAACACTCTCCTCCTTTATCCCATTCCTTGCAGCATCCTTGATCCGATCACCAGGCTTTTCCCAAGCTTCAAAGCCTGCAGTGAAAAAAGAAGGAATCCCTAATTCAAATAGGTTTCTCTCTTTTTCTTTCACTTTACCCTTGTGTTTATCATTTGTTGCCTACAGAGGGTTTTGGTTACATCTGACAAACAGTCAAGACATCACAGAGATCCGATTACAAAGGCAAAGGACACGAGCACGCTGACACACATACAGAGGAGCATTCAAAGAAAGCTGTGTTTATAATAGGCCTGCCTTCTGAGAGTGCTGTCCCTGTGCTTTTGTGTGGAACAAACTGAAAAACCTCAGTTTTGCATGAATTCCACATCCAAGACACATCCCAGATCAGCTCTTTAAAATATCAGACACTGTATGCTTAGTATAAAAGGATTTTCAAAGGAAGTTTTGTGCTTTCTTTTTCCACGGAATAGCAGCTGAAAACCTTATTAACTCTCTGAACTCCATCATGCCAGGAAAGGAATTTATGAGTGTGAGATTGAGAATAGGACATTGGTGTGTAATATCTTCTTTATCCTCATGGCATGTCAGTCTCTTTTGATTCTGTTTTTCATCGGCCACATCTGGTTGTATGTCCTTAGCAGGCAAGTTTACTGAAATAGACTGCTCACACAAAACCCCATCATTTGAGATAAAAAATTCCATAGACAAGGTAATACTGAACATTTTAAACCAAAGACAGGACAAGAAACAATTGTCCTTTGAAGAACTGTGTCATCTTGACTTGATCTGCAGGGATCTGCAAAGACAGAAGTCTGGCATGATATCTACTGTAGGTGGAGCGCGACAATCCGACAGCACTCTGACAGCTTTCCAGCAGCTCCTTGTCATCCCGCAGCATAATCAGGGCATCACTGTGCCCAATTAACCCTGTTAATCATTGTTATGGCTGGCAAATGCACAACTATTACACACACCTAGCACCAGCCTCAGGATAAGCTTGTCAGTACCAGCTGTCAATGTTATGACCCGACTGGTGAGGAGTGTCCATGCATGAAAGGAGACAGTTGTCACGTGCAAGCACATGTGTGTCTGTGGATTAACTGAATACACGAGAACAGGTTGATAAGAAGTCTTATGAGCTGGCATGAAATGACAAGTATTGAACGCTGAAGCAGAGTGACAAGAGGAATTTCAGTGCTCCAGTTTCATCGCTGGGCTAGAGCAAAGCATGAACCTCCTGGGATGCTGTGGCGGGACCCGGACTGATGAACACGGACTGTAATCCATCACTTTACTGTTCATGCATTAGAATTGTGTCCACAGCAGAGCAGACCAATAGACCATTAGCTCTGTAATTAGCCAGGCACTAGCACAGGAAAGTAGGCAGCATACAGAAACACTATCTCAGCCACAATTAGCCAGTAAACTTTAATTAGCGCCGTGATTCAAGACAGAGAGGCAGAAAATCCTTTAGCAAATTCCTCAGCCTCCCACTCCCTACAAACTCTGACAAGAGTGTCCAAAGCTAGCTGCGTCTGCGTTTTTCTAAACAAATATGTGTGCCGGCCTGTATTCTATCTGGGCTTAAGTAACGCAACTCAGCACTTACACACCGAGGATGACGACACAGCAAATAGGGGACAGAGAGGGCTGTGCTACTAAACGACAGAATGAATATGGTTCACACGTTCACTATCTACAGAAACTAGGATGTGATACTGTAACTACGACATACTGTATGTGCGTAAACTGTGTATAAACTATATTCTGTTATAGTAATATGACCATGCTATAAAGGTACTCCATTTAATTTAGAGGTCTTTCGGTAAGTAATGTTGCTACAATTCATACACCCATATGGACAGCAGAGGAAATTAACATTACATTGGAGACACTTGGGACTGCCAATGTCAAGATTACAATCTTGACTCATCTAGGCAGCATTTTAAGGTTGCAGCTTGTCAAAGTAAAGCACATTTTAACTTTAAATAAGTTAAACCTACAGGTTACAGCCATTTGTCCTAGAGATGTCCCGATCCGATCACGTGATCGGGGATCGGAGCCGATCACGTGATTTTCAAAAGATCGGAATCGGGAGAAAAAAATCGGGGATCGGGAATTTTTTATTTTTTATTTTTTTTAATAAAATATTTTTATTATTTTATTTAATGTTACAAAACAAAAATGACCATGTTCACGTCTTAAAGTCATCCTGAGGCCTTAGTTTTGGTTTAAAATTACACAACATCATGTATGTGTTGCTTCTTTTGGGCTTGTTTTCATAGACCTGGTTGCTTATTTCTCTCAAATCTGGCAACAGAGTGGGCGCAGTGTCTAATAGTAGCAGTAAGCTAACGAGAGGCTACGTTCAGCTGGTGACTCGGGAGTCGGGACAGAGAAAATGTCAGGAGTTTGGAAGTATTATAAAATTGAAAGCGAAGGCAGTGTAACAGCCAGATGCAATGTTTGCAAGGCGGAGGTTCCACGTGGTGGAAAGAACAGAGCTACGTTCAACACGACCAATCTAATACGCCACCTGAGAAACAAACACCAACAACAACACGACGAGTGAACAGTGAAAAGGCCAAAAAAATAACAGCCAAGATAGCTGAATTCATCGCGTTGGATGACCAGCCGTTATCTGTGGTGGAGAACGTGGGGTTTAAGGGACAACTTGAATGCTTTTTTCCTTTTTTTTCTCTTAATGCATTGCATAAAGATCGGATCGGGAAAAATCGGTATCGGCAGATTGTCAAAATCAAATGATCGGAATCGGATCGGGAGCAAAAAAAGGTGATCGGGACATCCCTAATTTGTCCTATTGGTTGCCAACTGTGAAGAATGAAGCCCTTATCTAAAATGAGCCTGCCAGATGTCAGTCACCAGGAGGACAGAGGAAGAGGAAGAGAGGACAGTGGCATGCTGCTGATAGCAAATATATATTTTTGTGTTGAGGCCGTGATGGAAAAAGAATGATAGACCTTATCATTGAAGTATTTTTGTTTCATTTCTTTCTCTATCTATAAGAAGGAAGTGAAACCAACACAGAACCAGAGAATTAGACCGGCCGTAGCCTCTCAAAACTGTGCATAAATAAAACACTTTTTTTTTCTTATACAAACACAAGTATTGAAAACAGAGAACATCTATCTTAGGCAGTAGAACACCTCACTGCATGTTCTTGTTACAACCAGCAAGCTCGCTCACACAATTGGTCCCACGGCTGGAAGGGATCCATGATTCAAGGCATTGATGAACTAAGCAATGCTAATAACATGTTCTTCAAGGTTGTGTTGACGAAAGTGTAATGTATGTACATGTATGTATGTCATGTGAAGGACTATCGTAAGTGAGCGAAATCTACCATGCCTCCTATCTTTCTCTTGTTACAGTATATCGAGCCTGCCGTGGGTCAGTGAAACAGGACATGTCAGGAAGAGAAAAGACACAAACAGAATTGAAAGAAAAAACAAATCCTGAACGAAGTCACAAATAGGGCCAAACAAAAGCAGCAGCTAGTGACACATCCCTGTCTGCCATCACCACTGCAGGTGCAATGATTCACAGGAGAATTCATCTAGGGATGAGCTGCTGGGCTATAAATCACCTCTACTGCAAGACATCTGCACTCGCCCAAACCCTGCCTGCTCTTTCTCTCCCTGTGTTTGCTGGAGTTTATGAATGTCTGTGTGAACGTGGAGGGGCGTGGTGGTGCATGTATTTGAGTGTGCGTGTGGAGACATTATTTAAATCTCTACCACAGGATCCCTTCTATCCCTTCTGTTGATTTCACTAAGGCTTAGCCCATTGATTTGTGACTGAGCAGTAAGCTATATTTAAAACATGAACTGATGCTATCTCTCCCTCCTTTTCTCTCTGCCACTCACCCTTCTCTCTCTTGACTGTCATGCATCGCAGTGAGTATGCACCATTAGAGCAGAGCTTGGTTAAAACTAAGTTGTTCTGTCCATCTGGCACCGTTTCATTTGGCTAGGCATCCCTGTTTCTCCCTCCTCTACCTCTCTGCACTGCGGACTGTCCCTCAGCAGTTAGCCAGTCTTTAAAGCAACATGTTTATCTCTGCATCAATGACATCACTAGTAAACAGAGAGGCTAAGAGAGAAATAGGGAGAGAGTGAGGGAATGGAAGAAGAAATACAAAAATTCAATCCAGTCTGATGTCTGTCTGGCAGAGATTGCTCTCCTTGTAAAGAGAGAGGAGAAAGATAAAAGACAGATGCAGAGAAATATATTTTGGTGTTTATGTATACAATATGATTTTAACGCCCCTATGTTCGTCCACTGAGCAATCCATCTTATATTTTGTTGTCTTTATTGCCCACTTTGAGTTTGTACTGAGGAAAGTCCGTACTCAATGCGTCAGGTTGGGTAGTACTGTCTCTGACCCTGTCACCTTGGAGAAGGGAGTTCCACAGGGCTCTATTTTGGGGCCCTTGCTCTTTTTATTATATGTAAACAATATTTGTAATCAGATGCAATTTTCTACCTATCATATGTATGCTGATGACACTATTGTATACTCATGTGCTCCTACTCTGGATATGGCCGTTTCCAATTTAAAATCAGATGTTATCACGCTGCAGCATGCGCTTCTTGATTCCAAACTTCTATTGAACAGTAAGAAAACCAAAGCAATGCTTTTTGCTCCCAAGTCAGCGTCCTCTTGCCTCTCCATTGACACCCTTGATGGCGTTTCTGTTGAGTTTGTCGATACATACAAATATCTGGGCTTTTGGTTGGACAGTAATCTGAACTTTAAACATCACATTGAAGTTCTAACAAAAAAATTGAAATTCACTCTTGGCTTCCTTTTCAGACTTAAATGTTGTTTTTCAACTTCATCCCGTAAAAGGTTGGTCTCTGGCTTATTCCTGTCCCAGCTGGACTACGGTGATACCATTTATAGATTTGCCTGTCCCACTGTTTTGGCCAAACTTGACCCACTCTACCCTGCTGCACAGCGTTATATATCAAATGCACCCTATAGGACTCATCATTGCAAACTGTATAGCCTAACTGGATGGTCCTCACTTACTATGCGTAGGATGCAGCACTGGTTTTTATTAATGTATAAAGCCATTTTAGGTAAGCTTCCACTGTACATATGTGCCAGATTTGCCCCAGTTTGTGACTCTTACAACCTCAGATCCAGTGCCTGGATACGGTTCCAGGTACCTGCTGTGCGGACTGAGGCTGGAAAAAGGAGTCTTTTTTATTATGGTCCTTGGTCTTGGAATGACCTTCAATCAACCCTCAAACTGAGGGCACTTGTCTCAATAGCATGTTTTAAATTGAAGTTGTCTGAAGTCCTTACCACCAGCTGCTCTTGCAGTAATAAGTAGTGTATCTTTCTTACTGTCCTAATGTGCACAATGTAGTGACTGCTTTTTCGTCTTTTGTTTTCTTAGTTATGTTCTCTGTATTTTATATGTTTGTGTTATGTGTTATGTGTAACGTTGCTGCCTTCTTGGCCAGGTCAGCATTGAAAATGAGATTTTATCTCAATGCTTTTATCTGGTTAAAAAAAAAAAAAAAAGTAAAGATGTCTCCTCCCTAAACCAACTGTCCCCTATTGCCTGGGAGGGAGGGAAAACTGTGGGTGCATACAACAGGAGTAGAAAACATGAAGAAAATCAAGCTGTGGAGCCGTGAGGAGGAGTGCTTTTTTCAAACAGGGACCCTTTAGCTCTTTCGCTCCATAAGTAAGGCCTTGATGGTACTTCTGAAGCTTCGATTCCCTGGACTGTTTATTTTTTCTTTGTCGGACCCCAATGCATCTTATTTATTTTCTTCCATCTGTATTTCAGTCTCTTCCTTTCACCTATTTAATGGCTTGTTTGGTCCCATGGCAGTGTGTGTTCCACAATGGCTAGAGTCTTCATTGGCTGCTCACATAAAAGCCCACACAAAGATAAATAGTCTGGTTCCTACATTATGGGATGGGTCATGATCACAGAGCTTATTACAGATGTAACCTTTGATGTGACAAACCATAAGGTCCTACTGGTAAGTCTGAGTGAGTGAATGTGTGTACTTATACCTTTTGTATGATGGAGCTCATTCATGGTAGAAAAAAAAAAAAATGAACTGGTATAGAATACTGTGTGTGTCATAGAGGACCCAAGGCTATTTATATCTTCTAGATTTAGCAGAAAAAAGGACTGCCGTACACGGAAGCTGCACTCTTCAAATTGGGGCAAGAAAAAAGAAGGAAACATTGGCCTCTGGTCAAGTAGAGTACAAACAGCAAAACAGAGGAGGCTGGTATACCAGAACAATGACACCTCCCCTGGTATTTATGATAACTGTACATGGGAAAGTGGAACAAATTATATTTTCATGTTACTTAATAAAATAAGAATTGTAAAATGAAGAAGCTGAAGACACGAGAGTGGACATGGTAGCGAGGTGTGCAATTAACAGATTCATTCTGACTTCATACAAGATGTTTCAGCAATGACCTATTGTTCTGTTGCTTTCCTTTTTTTACACACATTGGCTATACTTTTAGGTTCCTGGAAACAGCCTCCCCCTCCCCTCTGTTGTCCTTTATTTCCACACCATATCAGCTATTCCTTCACTTGCTCGCCGAGCCAGATCCAGTTATTGTTGATCCAATGAGTCTTATTAGCCAGAGCGTTTATCTGTTGCATTTCATCTTGTGCATTTTACTTGCCTTATCTGCTGAGGTGTCCATCCGTCCCAATCGACAGCACTGGCCCTGTGTTTATTTGAAACCCTTATTTACACTTATTTAAACTTTGTCTAAGCACTTCTCTTCTTTTTCAGCATTGAAAGGAAACATAAATCAGGCTTTGTAAGCCCCAAACACTTTAGTATAATCAATTCATTGCTGTTTCTGGTCTTTCATGTGATTTGTTGACAACAGGAGAAATAAAGAATAACTGAAAAATTATTATTTGAACATGGATTTATCAAGGTTATCAAAATATCATAAAATAGCATATGCAATTAGCTTTCAAAGACACATAATACCTTTTGGTTAGAAAACACTGAATCAACATCAATGTATTGTTTTAGATGAAAACTGCATATTTAATTGCTTTGCTCCTGATCCAGTTTGGTCCATAAGGAATAGAAATGGCTTCATGCACACTTCTCTATATTCTTTCTTTACTCCTGTTAGCAGAAGGCGTATGTTCATTTATTTGTCTGGCTAGTTCCTCTCTATCTGTGCTGTCCAACAATATACTGACTCTCCAGTTTCTTGCAGCCCACTGTGGCTGACATGTTTAGGTTTAATCATGGAGCATCGACATCACCATGTACTTGGCACACCTCTAATAGGCATCTCCAGACTAGACACTAAGGCTTATGTGGGCTAAAACACAACACATTCGCAGAGCACCATCCATTCAGTCTCCATTACCTCACAGATAGGTTTTCTCTGTCCCACACTAGCCATCATCATCAGTCTGAAGCTAGCCTAAGCACCAATATAGACCCAGTGTGATGTCTCCTAGCCAATTAAGTAGCAGTTATGAGTCCAGCAACTGAGCTCTGATGGGACAAATGACAAATAATCAGACACACTCAGTCCAAAATGAGCCTGGGCCTAATTGGTGGGCATTAAGCACTGAGAGGAACTTGGACCAGACGGAACAGTTAAGAGCCTGTAAGAGTGGGAGTGTGTGGCAATAAGATCGGATGGGAGTGTTATGGCACCCATAAGGAATGAACTAAGCTGGCATATTGCTCTCCATTTTGCAATATCGTTAGTTTTAAATATGTCCACTCTCCGCTTTTCTCCTCTCCAAACTTTCTATACACAAATTGCCAGCCAGACACAAAACCAGATGAAAATAGCCATAGAGGTGAGATCTTAAACCATGAAGAAATTAGCCAGACTTGAGAGAGAAAGATGGTAAAAGAAGGAACACTGAAGGGAGGAGCTGAGAAATTCAGAGCACGAGGGATTGAACAGACTGCAACATTTCATCATCAAAACTCCAACAAGCAGCTATTCAGAAAGAAAAAATGCCCTGAACCGTGTCGATTTGTTTCGGAGGGTGAAAAGCCAGCGGTGAGATGAAACAGGCCTTTGATATTTCTGTCATGTAGAAAAGGAAACCATACTCTTGGGAAGATACGTCGGTGAACAAGCTCTTCTTATATCCACTGTTTATCTTATGCTCTCTGCCAATGTATACATACACCTCCATGAAATAAGTCCCAAAATACACTAGGCTTCTCTCCCCCCATTGCATTTGGAAACAAAACCCTTTTGCTTCTGTTCTATTGTGTCTGTGCTTGTTAGAAGAGTTACAGCATCCTATTTCTTTGACAGGGCTTCCGTGGCTTTCACAACCCCGAAAAGTGGCAACCAGTGGTTCAACAAAACGCCACTTAAACTACATCTGTGTCCATGTCCTTTATCTTTCTGTCACTGTGTTGGATCGAAGCCAGACCAATGTTTCATGTGGGCACAAGACATCAATAGCCGATCTACTGATGAAGTATATCAATATATGAAGAATAGCTGAAGACTTGATGTAAAACCCTGTGGGCAAGGTAAGTGGGATGAAGCTGAGGGGGACAGAGAAGCAAAGGAGACAAAGCACTGCGCCATCACATCACTTTCTATGAAAATAATTAGTGCTACTGTGATATTGATGGATCCCATCTTATGCTTATGTCAATTTGTTTCATCTTCTTTCTCTCTCTGCGCCTCTTTCAATCTCTCCCACTTGCATAGTGGTTAATAAAGAAAAAGGAGTTCAAACAAACCCCAGAGTACTATCATCCTGCTGTCTCTCAACCTTGGGAATCAATTCACCAATGAAGAAAAAGTAGAATGTAGCTAAAAGTATGCAAAGATAAATCAAATTACCTCGCTGAGAAATCCTTATTCATAAGCCACAAGAGCCGCCTGGGTTTTAGATTCATTCTGTTTTGTGGTTCAATAGGGCCAATAACTTACTGCATAAACTCTACGCTAATTGTATTAGTGCATGGGTGTTCGCTCCTGCATTCCAATGTTTGATACAGGCAGTTTTTCTATCTTGATGACACTACTGTATATGAATGAACATACACACACTGCACACATACTCCCTCAGGAGCTTTCAGGAGCAAAGGTCGGGTATACATAGAAACAGTTTAATACTTGTATCAAGTCTTACTAACCTTAGTCCACATAGGACTTTGAGATATTGCTATATCATTGCTATATCTGTGTGTACTGCAACATGTGTGTGTGTGTGTGATGCTTATGACCCTGTCCTGGCTTCATGGAGGATTAATTGATTGCCGTGTGGTGTCATCTAGATTTCATTTCCTTTTGAGAGAGATGTGCATCCAAGCCCCAATCCCACTATGCACGCACGCGCACACACACACACACACACACACACACACACACACACACACACACACACACACACACACACACACACACACACACACACACACACACACACACACACACACACACACACACACACACACACACACACACACACACACTTCTCTCAGACAGCAGAGATCAACACATTAAGGAAACAAAAAATCAACGGCATCTCCACTGATCAAATACAAGTACATATGGATACATTTCGTAGGTTTCAGGACATGGAAAGAAGTTTGAAATACTGTGCTGAGAACCAATGATTGTGATATTACACAAACGCAACCCACTGATTCATCAGAACAGCCTGAAGATGAAAGAAAAAAAAATTGGTTGGGCAGTGGGGATGATTAGAATGAGTCATCAACAAAAAGCCAAGTCATGGTTGAGTTTCCTGCACACCTACCTTCTCATGTTGCAACACAAAATATATGTTGGATGCTCTTAATTAAAAATGTCTGGTGTGTGTTGGTGAAGTTTGTATTTGTTTTGTACTTTATGGATTCATGTTAAGAGGAAGTGCATATGGAAGTGGAGGAAGAGGATAAGTGAGACACCAGTGTGTGTTCACATGTATGGTCAAATAGGTCTCTGTGGATTTCATTATGTGTACTGTATGTGGGAGCGTGACAGACAAAGGGCATAGAGGAGCCATGTCTCATGTGATGTGAGACCAAATTACATCAGATAACCATTTGGCCTCTGCTGAAAGGGCCTGTTATAAATCCACAAACTCTTTTTCTCCCCGGGCAAGCTCATTTTATTCTGGCAAAGGATGCATCCTTAGCTCCGTATAGCAACAGAACAGCTGGAGCTTCCTCAGCTTGTCAAAGCAGGTCCCAGTCTCTCAGACGCACAGCGCTGTAGTTGTGCTGATCCAATGCTTATCCAGGGAAACTGGACCAGTGGGAGACATTCAGTGTCTTAGCTGAGTGCCTCCCTCCCGTCTGTTTTTGGAGCGCTTAATTGGAAGTGGGAGAATGATGTCCGGGGTAGGTAGGTACTCGGTGGTGAAACATAATGATCCTGCTCTGTCGCTCTTTTTTTACAACCGTTTCTCTCTCACTTTACTTTATTGTCTTCAGGTTTTCTTTCACCTTTTTCAGTTTTTCACTAGTCTGCAATTGTCTTGTCTTCACAATTTTTTCTGGGTCTGTCTTTGTCCTCCCACATAGTAATGTTGTGTCTATGGGACTTAAAGGTAGGGTAGGTAAGAATGGAGAAACCAACTCGAGTGCGCTAGAATTTGAAAGTACACAGCCGGAAAAAAATCTGCCACTTCCTTACAGAGCCCCTCCTCCAACACACACGGACGCGCACATGACCAATGAGGGCACGAGATAAGTTTGTGCACAGATGGAAGGCTGACAGGCAGGTAGGCCATCCAATTATTTTAGCTGGGCCGGCTCAGATGATTGGTCGTACTTTTTACAGCGCCACGGCTTCCACAGATGACATTTTTTTATGTATTTATTGTCAAAGCATTTAATATATTCATTGCTATCGGGATGTTAAGAGCATTCCATGGAATATAACAAAAAGTGTTTCTGAAGAGAATTACCTACCCCACCTTTAAGAAGGCCCAGCCTCCAAAAAAAATACTCCCAGGCTGACTGGTAGAGTACATGAACGACACATCTGGAAAAATACTTTTTAACATACATCAGACAGACTCAGACATCAGAATGTAAATTAGGCAAAATAAGCAGAAATACACTACAGAGACTTTTATTTGAAAACTGATATTTGTATGTTTGTAGTGTAATTGCTCGAGGCACAGAGCCAACAATACTGCAGCTGGATATAGAATATTGTAGCCGGTAAAGTTTTGCCAAATTACCATAGTATTTTCATCAGTCTCTTGGCTCTTCGATATGAAAAGGTAAATACTAAAGCCTTCCCTTACAGCTCTTCAGCAGCTGCGGAAAAAGTAAATAAATGGATATGACGATGTTAAACATGAACATTTATATTTACCTGTGGATTATCTCAGTAATTCGACAGCATTGTCATATGCTTGACACTGGTATGTCAGATCAGCCTGCAGCTATTGTTTTGCATTGTGCTATCTTTGATATGGGCAGGATGATACACTGAGGTGACTGTGAAAGGACTGAAGGGGCTTCCACTGATGTATGTTTTCAGATGAGGTAATATAGATGAGCTGACAATTAGCATTTAGCAATGTCATTACCATGTTTTGTTATGACTGGGGTAAATGGGAATGATCTTGGCCCTGTTTCCCAAAAGAGACTTACAGAAATAGTTAAACGTTTTTAGGAAGTTAGATGAAAAGATTGGTACCAGCATGAAGCTGGAAAAAAGCAAACGGTTGGCATAGCTTAGCATTAAGGCTGGAAAGTGGAAGAAACGTCTAGAGCGGCTCTGTCAAAAAACGAATAGTTTCTACCACCCATACCATCTTCAATCTTGGCCCTCATTTTTATCTAAACAACACACCTGGAAGGGGGATCTTGCACAGTTGTGACGGTTGTGACGCTATCGAGATATCAGAACCTATCCACAGACTAAACACCTTTCAAAGTATTCAAAACTGCCTCTGCGTTATTTCATGCTACAGTAGGTGTCTCCAGCAATACATGTTGCATGATGACACAGAGGATGAATGCAGTTCAATGCTGGTTGTTCCCTTAGATTCTTTATTACGGCTGCCATTCCAGAAGATGTACAACCGGCCTATTAGCTCTCTAATCATCTTTGTAATTACGCCGTCAACTCGTTAAATGTTTTGCCTTACTCTCATAAAACAAGAGCTGAGCAAATCAGGTGTTATTGACACTGGATAGCACCAATCCGGCTCAACTGGAATAACTTGTTATCTACTCATTGGATATCCATGGCCTATGTTCCTTCAGTACAATGACAGTATTCATGTGTGCATTCATTTGAATGAAGAGTAAATACAGTTCTACACTAAGTGACCTTCAGCTGTTTGGGAACAGGCACGTATAGTCTTGCCTGCTCAAACAAACGGAGAGAGTGAATGAGAAGGACAGACAGAGCGTGTCTCCCCTCTCTGGTTCCCTGAGCGGTGTCCATCAGGCTAAATGAGAGATGAGAGGTTCAGCTTGGTGTGATCTGGATACAAATCTAATGACTGAAACCTGGCTGACAGACTGGCCAACTGCATTCAAGCATATGGATAAGCACAGGCAGACATGCACGCACACACATTCAAACAAACACACGCATGCACATGTACACACAAGGTTACAAACAAAGAGGAAAAATCCATTACTATTGGCAGCTGTCAACTTCAACCAAAGTATTTTCATCAGGTCTGAGGGAGCGTTCATCAGAGATGAGGCAAGGACACCTATGGGTAAAAGCTTCAATAACAGCCTTCATTTCTCCTCTACAACAAGGAAGACAGAGATAAGAGGGAAAAGAGAGAGAGAAAGAAGACCAAAGGGCAACTCCTTTTGCTTGATTACAGCAACACACTCTCACCCAAAATAAATCCCTTTAGGAGGTATTTAAAGAGCTTGCTCAATGAGTAATGAGCAAAGCATGACCATAGTTGTCTCAGTATCCACACCACACAGATATAAAACAGGCATCAACACACACACACATGCCCACATGGACTAAAACACACTTTCCCCCATAGAGATGACATGGCAGGCAGGGCTGATCTACCTGTACTTTAACTAATGGAATAGAAGGGTCCTTCCTCTGATAACAGAGTCAGCCAGGGAGCCGCCATTGGATGAATAGTCAAGTCTGTACACACAGATTACTAATTAAGACCATTGCAATGTTTATGCCTGGTTCAAGGAGCATTTCAGTGCCCTGGTACTCTCTTTGCTCATAACGCATGGTGTGTTTTCACCAGACATTGCGACATGTAGTATCCCACAATAATTACAAATAGTTTCTATTTCAGTAATATATGTGATTATTTTACCTGACTTATTTTTACTAGTTCCAAAAATAGCCCATCTTCTCTGATCTATATCACTGCAAACTATATATATATTTGTATAACTGTATTTCTGAAAACATAAGGAATGCATTGGTCTATGGAAATCTTTGTGCTGACAATATCCATCATAACTTCAGCATTATAATTAGTCATTACCTTTGTTTATGGTAAAAAACGTTTCACAAATGAACTGTGTACATCAGCTACTGTATGTGTATATTTATGTAATTAATTAAATAAGTATGTGTTTATTTATGTGTAGATGTACATACTTGTGTCCAGAGCTAGTGCGTGTGTTTTGAGTCCCCCACTGACTCAATTATTTTTCTGCCTGCAGCAATAAGGATTAGAACTTTTACACTGCTGTAGAAAAAAATAACTCAATTCATCTGCTGGAAATATGACAATAACAAAAGGAAATTGCTTTTCTTTGGTTGAGGAGAAAGAAGAAATGTGTGAAGAAAAAAAAATGCGGGGATATGTGAGACACTCACAGTGATGCTCAATGAAGGCTAAGAACAGCTCTGACGTAATTCCAATGGCACAGTCCACGTCAGTGCACTAACATAGCAGCTGTTAGGCTCTGACACCTAGACAAAACACTGCAGAGCTGGAGGCCAGAAGTGACGCTGGTGGTGTTCTTGTTTGATGGACTTCACAAACGTACTCTAAGTTCCTTATTTCTTGTCTGAATTACACCAAAATGCTACAAGTGAAAGATGATTGGAGTCACAAATGCCACTGAAACAGGGACGGACACCTTTGGCCCCCTGCTGAGCAAGAAAATGATTTGTGTGGGGGGACAGAGTGCGTATTAAAGCTTGAACAACTTCAAAGACTAGAAAGCACACGGTTTTTACTTTCAAAGCGTTGCTTGAAGATGTATGTATGTGTGTACTTTCCCACAAAGCAATGCATCACTGTTAGAACATCACAAGCAACAGTTTAAGACTTTGACTTGAATTTGCTTACTGAATAATGTGTGTGTGTCTGTGTGTCTGTGTGTGTGTGTGTGTGTGTGTGTGTGTGTGTGTGTGTGTGTGAAAAGTAAACCATTTATCTGTGAAGCAGGATGTTTGTCTCCATGGTGAATTTCTAATATGAAAGATTAGAGGCATTCTATTATCTATTGATCAACTTCTTTACTCCTCTGTCCATACTCTCGACACATTGTCTGTGCAATAAATAAACACACTTTATATATTCACTAGGAACAAGAAATGTCAGTGTTGGAAACATTGTTGATTTGTTGTTACTATTTAGCCATGGCAATAATAGCTTTTAAAGAATGTCCTAATTTATTAATCAATCAATCAATCAATCAATCAACAACTTTATTAATCCCGCAAGGGGCAATTGGTTATGAGCAGCAGCTTATGTCATGTACACAGGCAGGAACATACAGGAAGAAAACACACAGATACACCCGGGAGCACAGATGTGGATCATTCCAATTTACACTATAAATAGTTCATAGCATCACAATAATAAATAAATAAATAAATAAATAATCAAGTTAAAAGCCTATCAAGAATTTAAAAGTTTGAGTGCAGAAGGGATGAATGATTTTGAAAAGCGATTAGTCCTTTGATCAGGTAGAGCATATCTTCGCCCTGATGGCAGCTGTCAAGGCCTGACAAAGATAACAATCTCAAACGAGTTTAAGAAAAGCCGGACAGAGAAACAAGACTTAACAGCAAACATTTGGAAATGTATGCTATATCTTTCTTTCAAACAGTCATCAAGCCTTTAGGTTTGATACCCTTCTGTGCGGATCTGCCCTGCAGGCTACTATGGATTTGAGGCAGAGCATTGCTGGTGCAGCACTCATCCTTAATCTTCTCTTGATAAGCAAAAGGTCATCTTATTAAATCTGTAATCAAATATTTCCAGAGACAGATCAAGAGTGCATCCATCTTTTTGTTTCTTTGGATAACACGATTTTATGACATAATCCATCCAGAATATTTGACTGACGCGCCATAAGGACAATGAGGTGTTGACTGTTCCTCTCGGTCTTTCACTGAGTAATTATCTCCTCTCGTATTGAGGTGGTCCATGGGGGGCCGTCACTTTGCCTGCTTCTTTCATATGTGGTGCAATTATGGTTCTTTTTTTTACAGCACTCAGCCATTCCACACACATTAAGGCAGGCGAGCTGAACATACATTTCCTTGGCTTTAAATCAAAGACACTAAAAAAGAGGTCTTAAACACACGCACGCACACACAAGCAGAGAAGTTTATGATGAATGCAAGCTGCGATATAACTCCAAAGCTGGCACATTGATGAGTTTCAGACAACAATGAGGATTAAAGAAGGGATAAGAAGAGTAGCAGAAGAGGAGGATGGGACTAAATCAAACAGAAAGGGTGCAATGAATACAGAACAACTTGAAGGAGGTAATTCAATTAGTGGGTAATAAATATAAAGCAAGGAGATAAGATGGACCAAATGGTGGGGTGGAATTGGGAGAATGGAAGGAAAGAGAGGCGAAAGAAGATGATGGTAGAAGTTGATGACATTAAATGAAAGACAGAGCCAGTCTTTAAGTCTAGGAGCTGCCTAATAACCCTGAGCTGCTGATCGGGCTGTTTCTGGGCACCGACACTAAATGTCCTGTTCAGTCGTCTCGGATCCATAATCCTCTTATCTGAGTTCAGCAGTGAAGAGTCGCAAGCCACTGTTTGCTGTGAAACTGTCTGTGGAAGAGCCGCGAGGGCCGTCTGTTTCTTCAACACAGGGAACAAAGCCCAAAGAAGCGATAGAGGTGGACATACGGGTGTGTACTGCGAAAAAAAAGCAACCTAAAATAAAAGATTCAACCTGAGGTGATATTACACTGCGCTCCTAAGAGATATACCCTTGTGCATCCCACAGCACTTAAAACCATATTATCTTGAAGGCAGACACACTCATAAATCTTCTCTGTTATTCCTTCCAAGGTCATCCACAGAGGACTTTGTTAAATCAATGGAGTGGTGTTAGGAGGTTACCAAAGGTCAAGGACTCAGTAGTTTGACTCTACACCTCCGCCTGGAAGTCCATCTTGGGCAAGAGCACATGCAGGGTAATATATTGGACCTGATAAGACATACAAGGAGGAATGAGCATCATTCATATTAATTACAAAATAAAACCTTGCATTTACGAAAGCTGCTTTTCACCTAATCCCAACTTTTGAAATGTTTTCCCCTAAAGGATACCTGCAGCTCTTCAATTCCCTTTGGGAGCAAAGCAAAGAAAAGCAATGTGTGTGTGAGTGTGAGTGAGTGTGAGTGTGAGTGTGAGTGTGAGTGTGAGTGTGAGTGTGAGTGTGAGTGTGAGTGTGAGTGTGTGAGTGTGTGTGTGTGTGAGTGTGTGTGTGTGTGTGTGTGTGTGTGTGTGTGAGAGAGAGACGGCTACCCAGCTGATTAGCTCTACATGTTGGTCAATGCTCTGGTAAAGAGATAACACTGACACAGATTGGGACCTATGGCTTCCTGCAGGGGCCACATGCACACACTCAAACACACACATCACATGGAGAAAAAAATGATTGGTACAGCTGGAGAGAGAATCTGGAAAATGCCCAAGATTATAGATATGTACTGTTACTTTGCCATGAGTGAGCTGTTTTCAGGATTTTCCAGCGGCACCCTCTCTCTCTCTCGAACACAAAGAGCTGTCTCTCTCTCTCTGCAGGTGCCTCCTCCCTTCTGCCACAGATGGCAAAATACACACTGTTAGTGTAGATTTTTGATTTGTGAAATTCATTCAGTTTTACTGTACATGGGCAATTTTAGTTGAACACCTCTCAGAGCAATGTCTCAGCAGAGCGCTGAAGCAGAGCATTCATTTTATTTGATCCATTTCACCAATAGTTGGTTACCTTGTTAGGTTGACACAAAAGGAAACAGATTTCTGTCGAGCATCTCCTTTCTACCAATGTGATCATGCACTCATATGTTTTTCTATACTAAAACCCAAGACACATTTGTTCTGTTTATATAGTTGCAACACAAACACATAGAGACATGTGTTTGTGTCTAATGAAAAAGGAAAAGATGAAATATTATATATATAATATATTTCTTTGGGCGGCCTTTATTATATTTTTTGATGGGGTTTGTTTGGTGCGTATCTGTTGAGGTTAGTTTTATATCTTTTACCAGTGATCTTATATTACTACGGTGTGACTGCACATCTAAGCAGTTCATAAACTGTGTGACAGCCAAATATAGACATTATTCCACCCAGGTCACATTGCACACACTGGTATTGTAATCTCTCTTCGTCTCTCTCCCTTATTTAATTAGAATGGGCTCATCTCACTCACCTTATACTGAATGATAACCATGCTCAGACAGGAGGGCAGATAGCACATGATATACCACGTAATTAAGGCTGTGGGAAGATAGCGGGGCAGTGAATCGATGGCGTCAGTATTCAAACTGGACAGAGTAGCTGCAATTTTTACATTTCAGCTTCAGGGTAAGAGCCGAAAATCTTCCTTTAGTGATGGATTGAGCTAAACTATGCAATCTGGCAGCTAGTGGTGTCATTGAAGCTATTCATTACAGATTCCATAACTCATATTGTCCCTCCACCATTCTCACTTCTACTTTACTATGGTCTTTGGTTGGGTGGGGAAATAGCAGAATATGTCGGAGCCCTCTTTCGCCATTTTTGTTTTCATCTCTGTCAACAGACGGTTTTAGAAGGTAAGTTGTTTTAACCTAAAGATTTTGTATTCAATACTGTAAAGGAATCTATGGCTGACTCTTTGTTTTTCTCATTTTTTACCGTCTTATCCTCAACTGCCAGGTAAACATCAGCGCTAATAAAGCATCCTGAGACACTGCTACCTCACATGACAGTCTGAGATAATGGACTGCAGTAAACCAGATATAAATACTGTGGCTGGACACCGGGTGTACATCAGCCTCTTTAAAGGAGAACAAGATGAGCACAAACAGCTAGCAAGTCTTTTGGGATAAGGCATTTCATTCTACCCAATGATGTGCCCAGCTGTTTTCTATTAGTGATAGACAAGAGGGGTAGAAGACAAAGCTGAAACGGTTTCGATGGAGAACACAGTCTTATCTTGTTTAGTGTAATTAAACATCAGAGCTGATCAAAGGGACATGTGTAAGGCTGGGACCAAGGGGCAAAGGGGCTGGGACGCACTGAAGCTTACAGAACACAGCGACACGCTCAAATATAAGATCATCTTAGCTAGTTTTGATAGAAGCACGTTTGACACAAAAGCATTAGGGTTAACAGCAAAGTAAACCATCCTAATGTTATTGTATGCTTGTTTATAGCAACGGTTTTACGATGTGGTGATTTCCACTACCAAGGTGACCATTTAAGCTTGTGGAAAAGTGCTATGATCCATTTTCAGACACAAATATCCAAACAATATTCAGTTTGACAAGCATGCAAATTCATTTGTTACATTTTGTAGCTCAATGTTTAAGAAGTCTGTGTCACGATTGACATTCCTCTGCTCATTTCATTTTCAAATCTGACTCGTGTAGACAGGCTGTCCATCATTATAGAGAGAGAAGATAGTGCTGGACTGAACAAAATGTGCTTTTGGGCAGAGCAATCTGCCTTAACGAAAAGTGAATTAGCTAATCTTAGAGCATAACTGGCATGACACTGGCTGTATTGAGGCCAGCCATATGGAAGCACGGTCCAGTGAGTTCTACTTAATAGCACATGCAGGCATACCCGCGTTCACACAAGCTAACAGCAGTCTTTGTGCACTCACACTTACAAAGACAAGTCAGATGAAATATGTGTTCGCATGCCTTGAAATTGTAAAGTTTGCT
Organism: Trematomus bernacchii; assembly: GCF_902827165.1. Classification (NCBI taxonomy): domain Eukaryota; kingdom Metazoa; phylum Chordata; class Actinopteri; order Perciformes; family Nototheniidae; genus Trematomus; species Trematomus bernacchii. The sequence goes on from NW_022987910.1 coordinate 6,414,503, forward strand.
CTCTGTCTAACTCTTTTAATCTCCCTCTCTGCATTTGTTTCTTGGTTCTCAAGCTTTGGACATACACTTCATTTGTTAGGTACGACAAGCTTACATGAATGCATTTGAAGTTAACATAACCCTGATTTGAAAGCACTTGACTAAAAGAGGATATTTTCATTCGATTTAAGCTGACTGTTGCATTTGTACCAACAATCTCTTCTTATGCTCTTGACTACAGGAATATATCAAAATCAAATCAACAAATTAGAGTCTGCTTAGTCATTTGTCATTTCATTACATGTGGTATGACTGTTATAACTAAAACATGGTAGCTGTGCCTACCACCATGCCACCTTTGAATTCACTAAACAAAATGGATATGTATTGAAAACCCAACACAGCTTTGATGAATGAGGATATTTTGTGCTGCATTACGTATGCAGAGAGGGTTTCTCCATTCAAAATGGAACTTGTAAGAGCATAGTATTGAATTTGTGAAATACTCTTAAACATATGCAAATGAGGAATTGTGGTATAGAAGCGTATTAGATGTATATTGTGATTGATGTTGTACTATTTAAATACATTTACTGTGCCTGAGAGATTCAGGTAATTTCCATATCCGAGCATTCATGCCAGGGAGACAGCTGCCTACTGGTAAATGGTAATTATCCAATGAAATATTGATCCACATTCAAGAGTAAAACAGCTGGAAAGAGACAATAAATTAATAACACTAATGTAGGGCAGAAAGAAATCTATAGTTTGGCAAGACCTTCATTTCCAGAACTGAAATGAATAAACCATAACTGGCACTAGGAAACTTCCCTCTTAACTAGTTAGCTTCTCCTTGCTCAAACTTTTTACCTCTGCTAGTCCCTGGTGAGATCTGCTTTCTACAAAGGAGTTAAAATGCCTTCGCCTTAATAGCAAATGTGATCTTCTTTCCCAGCAAAACCTCTGTTCTCCCCACAGGAGGTGGGAGCCACTGAACAGTTGGATAGTGAGAATTCTTGGAAAACCTCTCTTTTCCCCTCACATTTCCCATCTCCCTCGTACACTCTTCACTTTATTCTCCCTCTTTCTTTCAGAGTTCATGAACTCCCTGAATGACTGATTTTGAATTGTTGGAGCTCGACGTGAGGGGAAGTGTTGTCATATCAAAGCTGTCAGGTATTCTCTCTTTGTTCTGTGAATTCTGCACACATCGCTTTCGAGACATTGAATATGCAGCCTTTGCAGTCCGGAGCAGTACAACTGCTGTCATTCAGTATACAACAAGGGTATACAGTCATCTGTGTTCGAGGCAATATGTATTACTACAACACACAAACACAACCTGAATACGTGTTAACCTGAAAGAGCTGATAGGTGACCCAATTCTGACAAATACTACAAATTCTACCCTGAGCTGAATTTATTTTTGAGACTGCTGACTTACAATACATTGTTATGAGAGTTGTTCATCGGTTCAATTTATATCAATGACAGCAAAATAAATACTAAGTAAGGAAATGTCTGTGAAGAAGTCGCTGCCGTAACATGGGCGGACATATCGTTCTGAAAATGAAAGAGCTTAAACAAAAAGAAAGGCTTGTTTTACAGGTTAAATGATTTGTACTGTCTTTGCTAACAAAGGACCCTGGTTTCACTGAAATCAGGTCGGAAACAACAAGAGGAAAGTAGATGGATGTAACCGAGACGAAAGCTTAAAATCATGTAAGTGATCAGCGCCTGTTCCTGCATCTATTTGAGGTGATTTGAGTACCATCTAAGGATGGTCACAAGGAGTTTACCACAGAAGAAAACGCTGGCTGGTAAGAGTTTCTTGGTGAGAACCAAAGTTAGGGATCTCCAAGCTGGTACAAAGTAAAATGGTTTGGAAGACATACATTATATATCAAATCAAATCAAATCAAGTTTTATTTATATAGCACATTTAAAAGCAATTTTTGGTCGAGCCAAAGTGCTGTATATGTAATAAAAACACATTACTACAATCACAATAAAAGACAATCATTTACAACAGAAATATAAAAAACAGGGAATAGTCAGGTGTAAATGGATGAACCTTTCCATTCACTTTTTAACTTAACTTCCCTTCATCTATTCCTTCCTTACTCCATGGCATCTCTTTTCACCTTGAAATTCTACATACAATCTGATCTTGTCTTAACAAAATTCTGAATTTCAGGAGAAATGCTGTTCCTCTTTCTAATTACCATCTTCCCCTTTTATGTGTACGTTTCCCCGTCCCCACTTTTTGACGCGCTTACAACCGTTTTCTCTCCCTGAATAATGGTTTGTGAATGACGGCTCGTAGTGCGGTTGCTGTGAAGTCTCCCATGTGACAGTCAGGTGCAGCGTCGCTTCTGATCTTGCTGGCGGCTCTTGAGATGATACTTTTGCTCACCCCTATTCCATCTCTGAACATAGTACAACTCATCTATTGCACTCGTTTGCAACCTTTTCTTTCTGCCACCCTCCTGTGCTTATGACGTGTAAGTACGGTTTAAAACTCTAAGTGACTTCTTCATCATCCACACTCCTTGCTCCTGTGCCCTTTCTGTTCACCACTGCCTAAATAACGAGGCCAAATGAATGTGCTGAAATATCAGTGTAGGACCGGGTTGTGTGCTGGTCGACAGGATGTGTTGGTTACGATAAGAAGGGCACAGCTGATATCACTTTACTGGGCTTGTATTTTAAACTCTCTAATTTCTTATCAAAATAGACTCTGAATCATCATCGCCCTGCATCATTTAAGCACCCCACTATAATCTAGCTAAGTATTATGCAAAGTATTTTGCTAAAGTGGAGAGAAAGTTACATAGGAGAAGGGTTTGACTGTGTGTCTTGCAAGAGGTCAGGTGTTTACTTCATGATAACACGTTATCTCAAATTCACCCGCAGAGTGCTTGTGTGATGATAATACAGTACTGCCGAATCTTTTTGGGTTCCCTTTATTGGCTGATTTCTCTCTTCATCAGCTCCATAATCAACATTCCCTACACACAGACATCATTACCGAGATGGATTTTCTGCGTGAGAGTGAGAATGAGGTTAGAGGGAGACAGAGAGGGAAAGAGCCTCTTCTCCATCTTTTCATTAATCACAAATCAGTATATTTCTCTCCGGAGACCAGACCACTCAGTGGGAAGGAGAATGGGCTCTTTCTCCCCTCTTTTTATCTCCCTTCTGTTCAATACATTCCCCTCTGTTCTTCTCCTCGGCATTTCTCAAGTGTCTAAATGCCAAACCAATAAACCGAGAGACAAAATCCCCTTCCTCCCTCTGTCCTTCTGAACAAGATTACATGTTCAGTACGCTGGTAACCCAGAGAAATTGGCTTTTACTTGAACATTTTTGAGGCAGTCGTTTGCCTTAAAAACTGTAAGTAATAAAACAAACGCTCATTCAATAAGTTTGAAGGACATTTAATTGAACGCGAAAAGACTGGAAGAAACAATTAAGCTTAATGCACTAAAAGTGAATTTGACTTAATATCTAGAGTAAAAAAAACGTTTCGCCCAACCATTCAAGTTAATTAGAAGCTGGCAAAGGGCTATAGTGCTAATAATGGGTGTGGTGCAGTCTGTGTAAAGGTGCAATGTTTAATTCTAGTCACCTCTGAAGAGAAGTGAAGTTACTGTAGATAGTGTTTTGAAATTTAAATTCTGTTCATATCTTACAAATTATACTGTACCTTTATGCCTGCTTAGTTCTATGATTCTCGTGAAAACAATGATCCCTTATAATAGAACAATACACTGAGGTAAAGTAAGGTTTTGAAATGTAATATTTAGGCAATATTCACTCATGTTCCTCATGTAGACACAAATCCTGGACTAACACTGTCTGTTTAATATAAATCACAGCTTAGATGGTCAGATCTGAGTGAGCAGAAAACAACAATCGCTGTTGCGTGTATATGCTGTCTTTTATCTTTCCACAGTCAGTTTGGTGTAACCTACTGCTGCACGCCTCAGCAGTCCCTCTGACTATTAGTGGGATCTCACAGGGCTGAATAAGCAGAGGGATTGGGGGATCAGAAATACGACTTCAGACCAGGCGGGGAAAATTACTAAAAAAGGAATTGAGTAAAGCCGTCATTCTAACAAAAAACAGGAAAAATGAGAAGCATACAAAATCGAAGGAAGAAATTGTTTTTGAGAGAAAACTGAAGGACAGAAATGAATCTGTTTGGTTTACTCTGACGCCCTTCACTGTTTAAACATGGAATGGTTGGTGCTCCATGACCCTGCTGGTTGAACATGTGTCCTTTCATAAGCATATGAAAATATGACCTTGATTTGGAACATATACTGCATTCAATCATGCTCAACAGTGCGATATATATGTGCACAAAAGAAGACATTGAGCGAGTGCTATTCCAGCAACCTGAATCACATCTTCGATATCTATCGCTGCATCGCCATATCCTTCTACACTGATGCAGCATCAACTTGCCTGCAAGATAATGGTGCAAGGAGCGAAGACACCATGCTGACAACAATTTCCACATCGCTGTAACCTCGGATTTCTGTGGCAAACACAGCAACACTTTTCAACTATATGTTCATGTGCACTCTGGTTTTGGGTTCACATGTAAAAAGAATGCAGAATAATAAGCCTTCTGGGTTATGGTGATGTGTGTGTTGATATTTGGTGTGGCACCTTGAGTCCCAGTAGAAGTGAGGCAGCGAGGGCAGGGAGGAGAGAGGATAATGATCCTGCTGATAATGGAGGAGTGGAATCTTGTAAATGAGGCTGGATATGCACAGTGCTGCAGGCTGTACACACACACACACACACACACACACACACACACACACACACACACACACACACACACACACACACACACACACACACACACACACACACACACACACACACACACACACACACACACACACACACACACACACACACACACACACACACACACACACACACACACACACACACACACACACACAGTACAAATGAATGGTAAAACACTTTGCCTTACCTCTTCATGTGCCTCTGTATGTGTATACCTGATGTGTGAGGCTGAGAGCACTATTAATAAAACATTGTCACCAACAGTGCTGCTTAAGAGGAAGCAGGGCTTATTGCACACATGCAGAAGCAGGCTTTACCCTCATCTCCACTCAGGTAAGACTTTTAAACACATGGCTTCGGTAGATTTGAATTTTCTAAATGTGGTATCAGGTGTTATCTTTTTCCCAAAAGTAGATATCTAATGTTTTCAGATAATTACGACCAACAGCTACACCACTTAATATATACTAATAGCCTCTTTGTTTCTCTTGAAAGGCGCTAAATTAAATGTATTATTATTATTATTATTATTATAATAACAAATTCAAACAAAATATGGTGCTCAGTAGATTACATCAAAACAATCATTATTGTTTCAGTTGTAAAAAGGTTCGACTTTTATATTATGATTTTACTTGAAATAAAATCCTTTCTACTAATTTGTATTCAAATCCATTCAAAACCTTTTTAGCAAATTACAGACAATGACAGACACAATCAAGAATGCACTTTGCGCATAAGAATTACAATAATTTGCAAAGTAACCGATTCAACAGATAAACACTGAAAAAAAGTAAAATACTTAAAGGGGACCTATCATGCAAAATGCACTTTTGTACGTCTTTTAAAGATGAATATGTGTCCCCGGTGTTCCAGGGAACTCACCAAGTGTCAGAAATCACAACCCTCTCTATTTTCCTCCATACCCAAATCTCTAAAAAAGGGGCTGCAACGGATCTGATAAAAACTGATCCAGATTTGAACACTTTCCTGACGTCAGGAAAGTGGCGCTACGGCTATTGGGCCAACTCCACCAATCAGGAGGAGACAACCACGGCATTGCCGTTCGAAAGCGCTGGAGACGCTGTAGTACATATGCCAGGCCTCTAGATGGTGCTGTTGCTCACAGAATCAACCCTTGCTAAAACAGATCTAAAAAATGTCAAATTGAGCAAAATGAGGCATGGCTAAAATGCATGATCTGTTTGGTATTTTGTAAAAAAAAAAGTATAAATATGCCTTATATAGGTATGGTCCTACACTATATTATTCAAATATAGCATGATAGGTCCACTTTAAATTGGACTGACTGGATTTGATATGGCTCCTCTTCATCCCCTTACCCATTACGTATGCTGAACAATAAAAAACCACACAAAACCATCCTATATTTCTTTCATGAATAAGTGTTACTTTACTGCCTGAGTCTGGAGAGCCCTAAAGTGGAGTTCATGCCTATCAGCTTTTATCTGTGAATGATGTCCTGTATCCATCATCTGAATGACCCACTTATAGTTTAGAAATCCTGAGAGGATGTCTTCATAGTAATGAACGACCCTTTGCAGCATGTGGCTAATCTGTCCTTGATTACCGAGCAAAGCCCCAATCAATAGATTCCAGATCTAAGATACTGTAGTTCGCAATGGTATCTTCTTGCTGCCCTCCATATCCCCAATCAGATATTAATGATCAATTATGGTCATGTTGCTGAGGAAATATAAATCAATGAGATAATGTGGTGTTTGGGGGTTGTGGGTTTGGAGAGAGCCTTTTGATATGTCAAAGTGGATAGAGGGCGAACAAGAGCTGAAGGAAAACTAATAACAAATGATAGAAAAAAGAAGCATTGAAAACAACTGCAATGTGCTGCCTTAAAGCTAGAGTATATACAGTGTAGTAAAACGCCATTTAAAAATGTATAAGACATGTTCAGAACATTGTAGCATCAACGCAGAGAGTGCAAGGCTTGGAGTAATATCCTATGTATGACCCTAAAGGGCTTTGATCCAGCATTGTTTACAGATTTCATAGCCTTTTATCATCAGTGTCTCTATGTACTGCCTTTAAGCCTGCACATCAAAGAGAACATTACATTACATTACATTACATGTTAGACATTTTTATCCAAAGCGACTTCCATACTCAATACTGTGGGCAATCCCCACAGGAGCAATTTGGGGTGAAGTGTCTTGCCCAGGGACACAACGACATGCTGACTGCAGTGGGGTTTGAACCTGTGCTCCCCTGATCCGAACACCATCGCACTAGTCCACTGCGCCACACGCCTCAAACATGTATTTTATACTCTATGTCAAAAAAGAACAAAAGCAGCAAGAAATGAAAATATTGAAGGCAAGCTAAACGAAAAAACAGCTGCTTGTTCACAAGTCTGACGTAATCCTGAAACACTTTAATATTTAATTGGAGTGTCGTGAAATTAAAAGACTCAAGGAAAGGAGGCAGAGGACGAAAGATAGAGGAGACACAGCAAGGGAGAAAGAGAGAGAGGGTCCTGGATAAGCCAATGCAATACCAAACAGCAGCTCACCTCTCTCTTTAATTACACATAAATTGATAATGGGTTATTATCTTTGAAAGCAGAGGCTCTTAACTATATTATGAGAGGGAAACAGAAGGGGGTATCTGGTTGACTGATAGTGTCCTCCAGAGAACAACATCAAGAGTCCTTGCAGTTCCAACTATTTGGACTGGATTTTCTGAATCTTCTTCCATTAAATCCATATTGATACTGGATTAATGTTCAGTGAGTAAGGGGAGCAGTTACCCTCCTGTGGGTGCATTTTGACACAGTATTTAACGACCTGGACTACTCCCTGCTTCCATTCTGCTGGTCTGTCCCAACAAAGCAGAACAGTGACCCCCTGTGGATTCTAGGAGAACATGTAAGCAAGGAATGGCATCATTCGAAAACAACTGTCCTACATACATAAGAAATGTGCAGATTGCAATAATTAAGACTCAGTGTGCACACACACACACACACACACACACACACACACACACACACACACACACACACACACACACACACACACACACACACCACACACACACACACACACACACACACACACACACACACACACACACACACACACACACACACACACACACAGATGATGTAATGTGCATTAGTCTAGTGTACTAGATGACATGTCCCAGGTGTGAAAGGATCCATGTTTGACTTGACATGCCGCTGGCAGGTGATTAGCAGAGAGTCGGACCTCGCTGCCCCCCATCAGACATTATTGCAGTGAAGGCTCCATCTCCATAATACATAATTAAAAGAGTCATATGAATGCCCTTCACATGTCTGCGGGCATTTTAAAAGACACAAAGAGCTGGAGTGCATAGATGGAAAAGCCTGATATTGTTTTCAGTCCACTCAGTTTGGTTGCAGTCACAAGGGAAAGTACATTCTGTAGCTTCTACAGCTAGGGCCAGACTCTCTCCACATAAGGTGGTGATGGAGCGGTGAGAGGTCTAATGATTCTGTCAATCACCACCTTGGCTGGTGTGTCAGAGCAAGTCTTCTTACATCCTGCCAGGGCTGTCAATCTGTCTGTCCGCCTCTGGTGATGATGAAGTATAATTGTGTGGTTCTTGAAACAATGTTAAGTACGGCAAGGCCTGTCTTTGTGTCTGACTGAACAGTTTTACAGAATATTTGCTCTCCATTATCTGCAGCATCAAAAGACCGGATAGTGTTTCCTGACTATGTGATTGCTGCATTATATTTATTTTTTAAATATGTCATGTCTTATAAATTGTTAAAACTGCTATAATAATAATAATAATGATCTGTATGCTTAAGAATATTAGATGTGTCTTCTTGTTACTTTTCAAAGGGTGAAAGTGTAATTTGCTCTTCATAAAGTAAATTATTTTTGTTACTAGGTTTGTAATTTTGGAGTCAAAAATAGAATTGACTTGATATGACCTGACATTTTGTCAACACTAATCATGTGTTTTTTTATAAACATTGTGATTTTACCTCAATAAGCTCAATAATATTGAACAAAGAGTGGCTTTGTAAAGCACTTTCTTCTCCTGTGGTTGACTAATTGAAGACTGGTGAGCTGCCTTTGTCTAGCTATCATTGAATGGTACACCATGAGGTAATGTACAGTAAATACAACAGCATGAAGGCGGGGAGTCCTTCAGATCGTAACAATGCTGAGGGCTTAGTGTAATAGACTGGTGATACAATATGTGACCTTTTCCTGCTTTTTTCATAGCACAGAAAGGTTGACTTGTACAGTTAATAAAAAAACTGCCAGGATTATTCTCTTGACAGCTCAGTGACATGGCAACAATCTGGACCCTGGACTGGATTACATGGTTACAAATGAATGTGAGAGGTTAAATGCTTTGATATAGGGTGCAATCTAAGCTCTGTAATGTAAGCTTAATGCCTCTTATCTCTGCTTTATTCCGTGGAGTTACTGCACGTCTACTCTTTGTGTACATCGCAGGTAACAGTGGAATGGAAATTCCCCAAACTTTGCATAACCTCTTTTCATGTCCCCTGCCGAGCTTCCGCTGTGTTACTGCAGCTGCATGACCTGATAAAGCCGGGAGAACAGTAGGTGGTTTGCAAGTGGTAAAGAGACAGAGACTATAACAGAGTGTGAGAGCCAGAACTAGAAAAGATGCCCGGAAACGAGAAAAATAGAAAGACATTAAATATGAAAGGCGGAGGCAAAAATAAACTATGACGTGACCAGAAAAAGCAGGAGGAGGAGGGGAAGATTAAGAGAGCAGTGATGGAGAGGGCAGAGAAGGAGAAACATGACAGCTGGCAGACGGAGAAGGCAGCACTGCTCTGCCCGGACCAGTCTCACCGCACCTTTAGAGGGCCAGATGGACCAACCTGCCACGTGTGCCCTTCACCAGCCGAGACGCACATATTCACATACTCATCCATATATATGCAGGAAAATACAAGTCAACAAACTAAATACATATTCTGTACCATCACCATAGCCATTTACCATCATTTAACAAGAGGTTTTAAACCAGTGTTATGCATTAAGGTTGGATAGTTGTAGGATTATCAAGTAAAGTCAAACTCTAAGGAGTGAACTACTAAACAACATTTTAAAAATTGGCAAAAGAATGTTTGTGTCATGATACCATTCAAACAAATGCATATCTATTCTTGAGGTTATTGCTTTTTCAAAATGGTCAACAGGTGTGTCTGCTGCTACAACCGAGTCACTCCCTTAGAATAGGACAGCATTGTAAAATGGTAAAAAAGAAAAGAGAAAGAAAAGCCGGTGTGATACAGGATCTCCCTCTAGTGTCAAAACCTGGCAACTACATTATACTGCACTTCAGCACCAAGGCAATGGACAGCTCTCTCCCAACAGATCTGGTAAAAGACAAGACAGGAGACTAGACTTTATTCTAAATGTAGGATTAAAACACCTAAAGATAACAATTCAAAATCTAAACGTCTTGTATAGGTTCAGAAATTCTCCCAATATTTGTTTTCATCCTCAGTTCTCAAGTAATTTAGTGGCAATCCTGCTAGAAAAACACCGGGCCAGTCCCCAAACACTATTGATTGATGTCTGGTTATAAAAAGACATCTATCATCTAGACAGTCTGAAATTAAAGCTGTCGTGGTCTGTGTGTCCATGCGCCTGTGTTTGTGTGTGTGTGTGTGCTCACTCTCCCTTGTGTGTGTGCATGTTTGTGTACTTTTAGGTGGTCGGGAGGCTGAGTGTTGATGTGGTATAGTATTATGAAACGATAAAATGTAGACGGCTGATTCATATCTGGACATAAAAGCCAGAGTTTTGTTAGGTTCCTCTTTAATGAAACCTATAATTTCTGCCTCCCTCTGTGGTGTTGCCATGGAGCAGAGGGATCGATCATAAAGAGAGATATCCAGAGCTGCTATTTTTGCAGGATTGTCATGGCAATGAGTGAGCCGAGTTACAACGTGAAAGATCATTTACACAGTAAAGAGTCAAATGTCAACTATATTTCAGTCACACGCTGCTACAAACATCCGTCATCCCTCTTGAAAACACATCAGGCTGAAAAATAGCTTGTTTATGGAAACACACACACACACAAATATACACACTGCAGCACAGTTTTGTCAAAGACCGATGTTATAGGCACAAAGGTTACAAATTCAATCACTTTAGAGATGGCTGCCACATCACTGCGTCTCCTTTCCTCCGTGTGTGTGTGAGTGTGTGTGTGTTGAAGTGTGCGTGCACCCATGCATGTATAGCCTCGCATGGTGTGGATTGAAAATGAATCTCTGGGTCGACAGAAAGCCGCTGTTAGAAATTCAAACAGGGTGGACTTGTCACATCGACAAAATGCATTTCTTTACAGGGAAGGACAGTCAAATAAAGAGAGGAAGAAGGCCAACGAGGGAAACTGTATTAAGCGAGACAGGTTACAGATTATACAGCAGAGGACTGTTGCGATGAGTCCTGTAAGATATTAAATATAATCATGAACTCAAATGGGAGAGGAGAGAAGGTCTACAGTGTCAACACATTCAACCAGAGAGTAACATCTGTTTTTGATCTGGTTTCACCCTCTGCTGCTAAACTCTCTCTCCCTTGACCTTAGCCTGGTCTGAGAAAGAGAGAGAGAGACACACACAGAAAAACTGTGTTATTGTGAAAACTTATGATTGATAAATAGAAATGAATAAATATGGTTGCTTGGAAAGACCCACCGGAACAGTGTTCTCTTTGTGTTTCCATACTTTTTTATTTACACATTCATCACTGACCTTTGACACACACTCTGGCTCTCTCTGCTGTTCCTGGTGATGATCATCTGCCTTTGTTTAGAGGCCTAAGTCAGTGAGCGAAGTATTGCCTGGCCTCTGATGTTTACTATGTGTGTGTGGTATGTGTGTATAGAATATAGACAGCCTCTTGACTTTATCCACAACCTTCTTGACCTGAGTACTGACCAGTCCGCTGCTCACTTCACCTGTAACTGAAGGCTGTTTTCTCTGCAGAGAGCGCACATGTTACTCCAGTTACTCACCACTTTGAATTCTCTTCACCCCTAACAGCCTTTTTCTGTATCAAAGCTTTTCTCTGTAGCAGATGTGTGGACAAGCACCACCTAAGTGTGCTCATTCACAGAACTCTCCAAGCTGTCTCTGAGATTTAACCTGCCTGTTGACTTCAGGCTCGGAGATTAGTAAAGAAGTGTGCACACACTTGCTATTCAGCCAGAAGGCGGCAGACCACGTCCGTATAGAATTATAATTATAATGACCAGTCGAGAAAATCCTGGGGATTTACTCTGGGCTGGTTAAATGAAGGGAAGAAGTGTTGAATAAGAATAGCTGTCCCACTGATTTCAATTCTCAATGTGCTGTTGCGCTGAGAAAACGTTTGTGTATGTCAAACCAAACCCTTGAATATTTACTCTGCTCCCAGAGAAGAGGATGCTTGTGAGTCTGCATACTGAGGGACTTAGCTGAGGGACTTAGCTGAGGGATATCGCCCCCTTCTGGAGATGAATGGGAACATACACACTGTAATATATTCTCCACATAAGACTGCACAATACTCTTAAGGCCCCAACTGTAACATTGTGTATATGTCGCAAACTTATATCACAAGTGTGTGCGAGCAAAGCCTTATAGAGTAAAAAAACAAAACTATATATATACAATATATACTGAGTATGAGAACATTTTCCCATAAGCAATGGTTTCTATTCAACTGAGACAATGCGACACACATCCTCAAACACACTGCCTCCTGAACACGGTCAGTCACAGCGCTGTCTGAAAGCCTCGAGTTTGTAATGTAAAATATGTTTGGCATATGTATGACTTACCGGGGTGCTGCCATCTGACAGGGTTGTCATGCTGATTGACATGCTCATCTTGTCAGAGGAGGAGAGGGAAGGTGGTGAGGGGCTCCTCTTCTCCACTTCCTGTCTCCGGAGGAAGTCACGCCAAGCCCGCTGGATACTACAAGTAGTGAGGAATAGAATGTGTGAGAATTTATTTGACTTCTGATATACTAATATGTAGGTTAGTTTTATT